>NC_064899.1:19314480-19621480 GCF_929443795.1 Astur gentilis | reverse complement strand
GTACTGAGCAACATCTCTAGAGTTGCACATGACATCAACTGCCTGGGAACTAGCAAAATTGCATCTCCCTAATCCTCAAAGCTTGCTTGAACAGATTTGCTGGCATTGTGCCTGTGCTAGAGGACAGGAACATTTAAAATCACATAATTTTTTTTGGCTCATTGAAACCATTCTGTTGCCCTGTTTTTCCCTTACCATTCAGCCTGCTTTGCAAGTAATTTTCTCAATGGAGCACTTCACAGAGGTTGGGAGTATGCTGTGCTCAATACTGCATTCTAGCCATAAGCCTCATTGGTGTTGGTTTATTTTCTGGCGCTGTCATCTTGCGAGTAACGCTTACCTTCCCAGGTTTTGGCACAAATCATTTCCTACTTAGTCATCCGATGCCCAGTGAAGCTTACTTCATTCAGACAGATTCTCTACTTTTTTTTTTTTTTTTGTAGCTCACTTTCAGGATTCGTTTCTGCTAGTTAATGCAAGCCTCCGAGCATGCTGCTTCTGTGCATTTTTAAACACTTACCCAAATGTCATCTCTATTATTTCCAAACTCTCAGACTCTTTGGGGATAGCTTAGATGCAAATGAGCTGTCAAAGAAAGATTACGTGAACCAACATTCAGAATGACAAAAGGCTTACAGACTGCATGCACAGCACACGGCTTCCAGCTTCCCAGTCAGCCGTTATTTGCCAAAATCAAGGGTTTATACACAGTCCAAAAAACTGTTCAGCTTTGTTACAAGGGCCACAGTTGTTCTCCATCGAAAAAATTTAAACCTCTTAGATCTAGGAAAATTCTGATTTCCATAGCTTCTCAGCTGTTGTTCAGCTACCCATTGAACCCACACATTCTTTGTACTTAAAAAAATTCACTTTAGAGCCTGCTGTCCTCTGCACGGTGGAGTTGTTTCTCCCTGTCACACAATTTTGGGGGTTGTTGCATATGTGGATTAACAGAAAAACAGTACTCGCCTTACCCTGTGCAGCTGCTCTGACAGAATAAACCAGGACCTCTCTTTCAAAATGAAGGCCCACATTCAAGAGGCTCCATGAGGAGATGCAATGCAGTCACTGAAAGCAAAGGCATCATTTTGTGGAGTCCAGCTTTCTAACTGCAGATGGCACCCCTCATTCTGCTACAGTGCTACAGTGCTGAAGAGCTGATTTCTTCAGCAGGAAATAAGAGAGCCCCAGAGGCTGAGGGATTTAAACCAAATCCTGACCTGCTTTAACACTATCTCAGTGTTACACACAGGAGATAGATACACATACTCATGCACTCATTAAAATGGGACAGCAAGCCAAATTTGTCTCTCATACAACTACTGACATCAACAGAAGGCCCACTGTCTTTGAACAGCAGCTGTCACAATTTGTTCCCTGAATAATAATTAGCCAAAATTAAACCTGGTTAGAGACAGCAGGTATTTTGCAGATACTCTGATCTTGCAATAAGCATTGAGCAAGTCCTGGAAAAGGAGGATTTTTGGGGGGAGCACAAGATATGCTTAGTTCTGATTTCCTGTGTCCACTGAGAACTCTTCCCTACCCACACTGGCTGTGGTCCAAATGATATCTATAGTCAAATACAGTTTTAATGTAAAAACATACATTACAGTTTTAAACTCAAGAGCCTAAAAAGTGCAGCTGGGCATCAATTAATCAGCACAACATCTCTGCAAGTGAAAGGAATATTTCTTATCCCCTGTGTGGAAACTAGGCATGAGGAAGTGGAGTATGTTATAAAAGGTCAAAAAAGAAGTTCATTCACAAGAGAAAAGAATTTGCCTAATTGGTGATAACTTGCGGGCTAAGAAATACTCCACGTAACTGATGGACATGTGTTCCATGTTCTTCATGGTTTATTCCTGCTGAGAGATGCTCTTTGTCCACAAACCGCTGCACCAAGACTGAATGTTCACCAGCATGTCATACCCTGTTGGTCCTCAGCCCAAATCACTGCAGTCTGTAACCCCTGCCAGCACATTTTTTTTAGCTTTTTATGGCATGAGAGCTTCAGGTTTTGAAACAGCCAAGACTCTGGCCCACAGTATCTTCAGAGATAACACCAGAGAAATATTGCAGCTTGGTCAAATTTACATGCTATATACTGTTGTCTTGAAGGAAAGTATTATTCAACTAGATAAAAGGGAGACATGTGTCAACTGTTGATGCTGTTGCTCACAGCATATGGAAAGGAAAGAGTATTGTTTTCATATGTATGTTACTATCCTTGAATGTGTGTAGTGGGGGAACCTTTAATATTTCCGAGCTCATGGATTCCTTCTCATGTCCAATATAGGGCTAGACTGGGGCATATACCAGAATTTCCTCTCTGGCCTGGCACCTTTTTTTGGAATCTGCTTCTCATTTTGAGCAGTGTCTTCCCACTGGTTCCTTGTGCCCTCACATGCACATCTCCTGTCTCCTGACTCAGACTGAAATTGATTTATTCTCTCATTTTATTCTGCATTTGTTCAGTGGGATGCCAGCAACGGGATCCTTGGAACCACAATTATTGTTAACCTCGCTGTCAACAGCAAAACAGGGGTGTGCAGCACCCCGAGAGGATGGGGAGGATATGGTGACTGCATCACCCTCACTACACCATGTGCCACGAAAGCACAAACCTCTCCTTGGGCAGTATCAGATGGGCATGGTGGAGCGCGGGGTAGTTACAGTCCTCTCAACTTGCCTGGTTAAATTTGCTCCCTTAAGAATGATTCATGCTGACCTAGAAAATGTAACAGGAATGGATATGTCGGTTACTAGGTTACTGCTGTGCCTTGCAAAATCATGACAAGCTCTTTCCTAAGGGATGAACTTTCACTTCCTGCCCCAAGTGACAGTGTCTTCTGCAAGCACGGGGTAACTGTAGTTTTGTGGGTTTAGTCACAGCGCAGTTGAGACTGCCATTGGGGTGGAAAAGACAGTAGCATCTGTGGAAATAAAAAGATGCATAAAAAAACTTCTGCATAAAATTCAAAGAAAGATTTCTGCAGGAGCTCAGACTGCATCTCTCCAGCTGAGCATTGGAGAAAAGTCACAGTGGGCTCTCCATAGCCCCAGAAACCTGTGCAGCCACATCGCCAAATCTACAAACAAGATTGGTATGTGTTGTGTTGAACAGAATAGCAGAATTTTATCTTTAAAGACAGAGAAAATGCATTGGGCCCCCATGGTAGTGATTATTACTGACTTAAATATTAGATTATCACCAGCGTAGAATGCTCTGCCTGTATTCCCAGGCAATTTAAAACAATAGCTAGGAGGATTGTGAAGCTTGCCCATTTGTTTACAAAGTGGTGATAACTCTGAGACTTAAAAGGGGCATTAAAAATCTATAATCTGCCACTTGTTCCACTGCCAGAACGCCTAACCTTTTGTCCTATATCCATCACTTTCTAGGGGTTTGTGTTATTCTGGTTCAAAAGCACTGCAGCATAGAAGAAATAGAAAAATTGAGAACTAGCAAAAAAAGAGAGGGAAGAATTTTTTATCTCAAATAAGTAGCATTAAAGCTGCAACACTGGATGTATTTTTCTTTCCACACTTAAGTCAATTCTAAAAAGGGATTTTCTAACTAATTTGCATTTGCTACAGAACTTGGAGGATTTCTACCATTGTGCTACAGACCTAGGAAATCACATGGCAGAATTTAGGCTTCCCTCTGTACGGACTATACCAGTTCTTTGTTACAATGGTGATAGAAAAAAAAGGACAAAAAAGGCTGAACAGAGGCCAGGAAGGGCTATATAACCTAGGGTTGCAAAGAGTTATTTGTGGCATAGGTTTATTTGCCTTTATTCAGTTAACTTGTGTTAGCAAAAAAATTGCCAGGTCTGCAGGAGGTGGACTAGCATCCAATCAAGTGACTAACCATACTATTGGTTGGACAAACCAAACACTTTTCACCTGAAATGGCATGTATCTCTCCAGTGAGCCTGGAGAGATGGCAGGGCTGACTGAGCTTTAAGGGTGTAACACTTCTGATTTCAGTGTTGCTGAGTATCAAAATGCCAGAAATCATCTGTGTGTGGGAAACGCGGCAGCAAGGCAGTGTACATCTGAGGTAAAAATCTGGATTTTATTTGCTTTTCTGATGCTAATAAAAATAGCATTACACATGCTGAGATCCTATCTGAGGGAAAAAACCCCACTGAAAAAATGTGTAGATATAAAACAAAAGATATTTCACAAAACTGCTGGAAGTTTTTTTTCCTCATCGCTGTTGTTCTGGTTATGACTCAGAAGTTTGACTTGTAAGGCAACTTGTTATTTTGTTCACCAAAATACTTCTTAGTGCTTTGAACAATGTCTGTACAATGATTTCAGAGCTGATTTAGCAGGAGTACGTACACCAAGTCCTGCAAACAGCACATTTTCCATCATTGCTGGCAGTGTCCCAGCTGTGTTCAAAGCATTCACACTGTGGTTAAGAAAAGCTGGAACTGGAATATTTGCAGGTAAACTGACCTGTGGCATGCTTGGCCTTGCACATCCCCAACCTGTGCACAGCTTATGCGTAAGATCTTGGTCCTGTATGTACGATCAGGCTCTTTCCTTGCAGAGTGCATGCTTGCTTTGAAACAGTATAGATGAGAGCTAAGTCCAGTCGTGACCACAGGGCCAGGCTTTCATTTCCCAGCACAGCCTCCCTATCACTTGAAACATGGTTGTCTTTTACCAAGAAGCAGGCGGTACTCATGCTGTCTGTGCTAAAAGACATCTAAGTTAACACTAGCACACAAACTCTGGGGTTTGCAGATGCTCAGCACGTCTGAAAATCAGGCACTTTATTTTGGTGCTTGGATACAACTGCCTTAGGGGGGGGATCTCATTTCAGAAATGCCATTTGCAAATTTAGTTCTAAATATTTTATCATGTCTATTCCCCTCAGAAGGAGCTGCGCAGATTAAATACAAAATGCTTGTAGAGTCCTCAGATAAGATGCGCTACTGACACAGAACGTATTGTTAATTATGATTAATTATTATTATTCTGCTGGCTGGCACACATCTGACTGACGGGTACTTCCTAATCCCTATTCTCTCCCCAGATTTTCTTCCTAATTAGTGTCCTCTAGAACCTTGTAATCACATGCCATGCAAATGAACTGCATGTTATTTAGCCAAATAGTTTAGAGTAGATCGGGCGACTTCCTCTGTCACAAGCAGGCTAGAGAAAAAGAAACAGAGGGAAAAATTACAAGATACAAATTGCTATTTTCTTGTGCTGGAAAGAAAGAAGTGAGCAGTGCTCTGAGCATTGCTGGTGACACAAAGCAAGCGGCGCAGACCTACGACGCAAGAGTAAAGCTGCCCTCTGCAGGTTCCTCTGTCACAAGCAATAAATCAAGTCACAGCAGCTGAAGGGCATCATGAAGTGGTTCGGAGATATGGAGAATAAACAGCTTCCTACTATGTTGCTAACAGATTATCTTAACCGGGGGGAATTAAACCCCACCAAAGCAGAATCTGGAAGATGTGGCATCACTGTTTTCCAGTGGACATCCCTCCATATGTTCAAGCGCTGGGTCGGAGGCAAGGCCAAAGGTAGGGACTGGGTCTCAGCCTGCCCAGCCCGCGGTGTGAGGTGGGTGTCTGGCTCCAGCCCCTCTGTGCCCCATGAGCAGGGTCTGCGGGCTGGTGGCAGCGGGCAGAGCCAGAGCCGCAGGGAGCTTTGCTGCAAGTGCTCGCTCCCTTTGAGTCCCGGTAGTAGTGTGGGGCCTCTGACACACAGGAGGCATTTCTCAAATGGTTTGAAAGTGGCCCTTCCACCTTTCTGGCTTGTGCATCCCCCAGAATGGCAGTGGCTCAGTTGCTCCTAGCTGCAGAGGGGATGCTAAATCTCACTCACCTCAGAAGAGACTGAGCTGCTGCTAACGATTAAGAGTAATTTGCAGTTCCCCGGCTGAGGCACTTACGCCTCTGTTTGCTCAGTGCCTGTGTCTTTTACACTGAAGCTCTGGCCTAGCCATTCATGTCGCCACACATGTAGCAGATCAAGTGGTAAATAAAAATTCCTTTACTGGATTATCTTTCAAGTTGAGCAGCACTTCTAATGCAGTTATTGTGCAGAGGCACAGGCAGAGGGACTTTTGCAATGAAAAGGGTATGGGGAAGCATGGCGGAAGAAGGAGAAAAGGGAAAAAGCTGGGGGCTGCTTAAGCTAGTTGGATCAATCCTGTAGCCAGACGTGAAACTTGAGCCTTTGAAACACAGAATACCACAAAGGCGTGGGCAAGGACTGGACTTCTTGTGGCCACACTGCGTGTAGGCCTGTTCTTTACCAACAAAGCTTACAAGCTCAATGTCACCAGCAACACCAACCCGCCAAAACACCAGAAGCCACAGCTGTGGCATCACAGACTTGTTACAAGCTGTGCTGTCACAGAAGTGGAGATGGCTGCTGTCAGTTGTTGCCCATTTGATGCCTCTACATTGTGTAGGTGTCTCTCGTGTCAGCTCCCGGTGAGCTTTCCCTGCTGGGTGCTTACTAAATTGCTGTGAAAGTATCAGATGTTCATTCCTATATGTCCTTACTAAGTCCACAGGTCTTGACAATGTTTGAAGGTTTTTTCCAGGTCTTGCATGTCAAGGTATGTAGTCCATTTGCATGTGTGCATCACAGAACAACAGTGATTGAGGTTGGAAGAGACCTCTGGCAGTCATCTGGTCCAAGCAGTAGAGCAGGTTGCCCAGGACCAAGTCCAGATGGTTTTCAAATAGCTGACCCTTCTTTTTGATGTTCCCATCCAGCTGCTTAGGCACTAGAAGCAGCAATGTCTCCCTCAAGTTCCCACTTCTCCTGAAGGTCGCCTCTTCAGGAACACGCACTAGCGTAGTGTCTCACAAATGTGGGACATACTCCCTCAAGCATGAAGAGACTTCATGCAGAATTTTCAGCACTGCTGCATCTCCCTTAACAGACAGAGCACAAAAGATGATTGACTCAAAACAATCAGCATCCCAGTTCTCCACCACTCTTTCTCGTCAGAGTCAGTAGGGTCACTTGTAAAACCAGCTCTCTGCAGCCTGAGGCTGTAAAATTGGGTGACAAAAATAGAATAGTGCGTGCTCTATTAAGTACAAGGACTTCTACAAGGTGATTTCATGCTCAACAAGCACTCTCTGATAAATCTGTTCTGGGGTAGGAGCCAGCTTGCTGCCTGAAAGAAAGCACCTCAAGTATCTCCCGTGTCAGGGCACTCTGGTGTCTCCAGCACCCGAGATTCCAGTCCAACATGGGAAAAAACCAGTAGCAGATACCCAAAATGGGTTCAACCAGTGGTTATGCATAAAGAGCCCCAGTATAAAAATGAATTTATAAACTGTACATAAATAGATTTCATAGGGAAGCTACATAGCTGGCACTCTTACTAGCACTACCTGGTACATGATGTGTACCTGCATGATCTAACAAAGGAATGACGTGCACGTGAGCATGCCGACCTCTCAAGCCCTCCTGGCCCACGCTCAACAAAACATCAGATCTAGTCAGGCTGGAAGGGCTCACGGAACTCATCAGCGTGGCCAACATGGTGCACAGGGAGAGAGTACATACCATGCATGTCAGAAATGTTGGTTCTGATCACTCAGTCTAGCTGCAGAACTTAGCAAGAATTGAACAGATGTTTGCAAGTAAGATGAAATTCTAGACAAGCTATAATTGGCAAACCTGAATGAGAACAAGGAGTGAGCTAAGATCTCCTTCACCTGATTAAGTGATGCCTGGAAGTGTTTCAATGACGCTGTAGGAATTTTTAAGTAGCAGCCATATATACTTGTCAAGATTGCTTCATGACAAAAAACGATGCTAAGGTTTCTGATCTGCCTGCCACTGAAATAAAATTTTACTCATTCAAAGGCACTGGCCTACATCCTTCAGAAGAGCTATACCAGCTGAGGTTTAGCCTGTATTTCCCAGGATCTGGAGTCCCAGTTTGTTCTTTGACTATCTACCGGTTCCTAATAATTTCCTCAGTCTGTAGGCTTGCTGCAACAGGAGTGTTTGTGATCTGTAGTTTTTGTATGTATATACTCTGTATATGTTTTTGTCCCTATTGTTCACTAAAACACAAATTTAAACCCACATTATACTCCGACATCAGAGGCAAGGGAATGGAAGAAGGCTTTAGCTATAGCATGGAGAAGCTGTATAAGTCTTGGATGTATTTGCCCTCCAGCCAAGCCCACCACCACATACCCCATCACATCCTGCAATGCTGTCATGGGCCACTGCTGGGCAGAGAAGCCTGTGGCAAGCCCCCTCCTAGAAAGGGCTATTGCATGAGATGGCTCACCGGGAGCCAGGAGCAGCTGAGCTTTGAGTGTGTCACGGCATTTTCCCTGCCCTCTGGCTTGCGCTCCCCATGGTAGCATGGGCATGGTGCTCCTCTCCAGCATAATAAATGGAAACTGCCTCCTCCCTTCAAAAACAATTGGTACATAACCCATCATCTCTCCATTACCCTTCTCCTCTGCCACCCAGTTCAACTCCCAAGTTCATCTGATCAGCTGGTTAGATTTTCCTTTTTTTTTTAAACCACACTTGAGCCAGCAAATTTAAACCTAGGGATTAATTTTTTTTTCATAATCTAGAGTGACCGGGGGACAAATAAGCTGTGGCCTCCATATTGTTGTCATTCAAGAGGGTATTAACATTCTACGCTGTTCCCCCCTTCCACCTCACAGCTGTGTGCAGCCCTGCTCAGCTGTGATTCAGAAACAGACTCGGACTCTTCTCTGTTAAATAAGAAAATTATCAACATTTTATCATGTTCTTTTCCCCAGACTTCCTGTTAGTAGCCAACTAAGAAAAGAGACAGGGCGGGGGGGAGTGAGAGTGGGTCTTAACATTGCAGAAGTAGAAATCAGCTTTCAGAATGACATCTGATGGCCCAATAATTGATACAATCTCTTAATGCATACACTCTTGTCATGGCAATTAGATCTGTAGTCTAAGCATTTCTGGACTTTTTGCCAGGAAAGAATTGGGAAATTAATGAAGGCAAATTAATTATTTGTCCCCATGGTTTCTGATGTAAGAATACAGCTGTTCTTTATGAGCATAATTCATTATTAATGTCTCCCAAAGCTCAGCTCAGATATATGCCCATGTTCTTCACATGCCACATTTCTGTTCTGATTAAATATCAAATGGTTTTTAAATATCAAAATGGTTTTGCATTTCTGAAATCTGTTCTGAGTTGTGGGAGAAGAAAAACAAGGACTCCTTTTGATCATACACACATGAGTTTTACATGATGACACCATCATTGGCTCCTGTAGAAGTATTCCCAGTTTATACTTACGTAAGCGAGGGAAGCTTGATTCTATGCCACGGACTATACCAGTCTGCCACACCACAGCCCAAATGTAGGCTGAGGGAAGTAACTGGGAGTAAAGATAGACCTTTTTCCCAAATTGGGCACCAGACACAGTAATTGAAGTGGATCAGTTTCAAAGATCAGGAAATCAAATGTTTATAGCCATTTATTTATTCCTGTCTGTTTCCCCACAATGTAGCCCCACACATCTCATTTAACAAATTCCACAAGACTTGTTTGCCTGACCCCCAAAGGGACACTGCAAACTAATCGATTTTCTTTACAAGTTTTTGCTCTGGTGAGCGATATATTACCACCGGACAGAGTGTGTCAGGGTGAAAAGAAATAGCCCACAGTTGAATGCAAGAGGGTTCAGAAACAAGGGAGCAAAAATAATTGAGCTAAAATAAGTGAGGAATGAAAAGGGGGGAAGGGGGTGGTGAGGAAAAGCCCCACCATCGTCTGCCTTTACCATCTGAGCTCTCTAAGGGCCAATTGTGCAGCCTTGGGAGGGTGGCATGGCAGCACATGAGAAAGAGCAGGGAGCAGCAATGCGG
This sequence comes from Astur gentilis, assembly GCF_929443795.1. Taxonomy (NCBI): domain Eukaryota; kingdom Metazoa; phylum Chordata; class Aves; order Accipitriformes; family Accipitridae; genus Astur; species Astur gentilis. The sequence goes on along the minus strand of NC_064899.1, from coordinate 19,611,595 downwards.
CCACAGCTGGGAGCCGCTCGCCTGCTCAGCTGTATTTACTGAGGGACTGGCTGCAGCTCTAATACAGTGGGGTCAAGTAAGGGGAGTGCACAGAACGCAAGGGGCTGCTGGCCCTGTAGTTTAATGAGGCTAATTATTCCCTTTCCCACAGAGCTGGGCAGAAGGGCTCAGAAAAGCAATTGTGTTTTGCCTCTTTCTTTCCGAGAAGAGAATGAGGTGCTGCTTAGGTAGCCTGGAGAAGCTGATTATTGCTTTCCCCACAGCGCTCTGCTAAAGAGGAAGAGCCTTTGCCATCTAAACACAGTGGAAGGAAGAAAGAAAGACACAGTCCAAAGAAATACCCCTATGCTGGTCCTTTTTGCTCAGGATACAGGATCGGCACAGACTTTACAATGTGCTGCAGGTGAACTGACATGGCAAATGGGAAACGGGACTTGAATGAAATCCAGGGGATTAGACTGAAGCAAGGAAACTCACAGGAAATTGTTAGAGAAACTATTGAGGACAATAAGAAGAAAGAGGCATTTGGTAGTAGGAGAGTCAATTGTGTGCCTGGAGAATAGCCATCCTTTTGTAAGGACGGAGCTAACAGAACAGTGATTATGACTGTGCCCTAAGCAAACGTTCATGGTACTACTGAGATGTTTGACAATTTAGTCAGGGGAGCTCAAGATGAAAGTAAAACCTATTAGCACTGTGTGTGCTGCAGAAAAAAGGGAATGAATGGTATCTTATATTTATATCACACCTTTCATCCTGAAGGATCCCAAAGCACTCTGCAAACCGCGTATGGAAGTGACTTCTGCCTTTGCTGAAATATGGACGACAGGGGTGAAACATGCCAAGTTTTTAACATCAGAAACCAGACTGCTGCACAGCAGCTCGGGAAAAAACGCGAGACAGGTAGGCACAAATCAAAATGCAAAATAATAATTTGCTAGGCAAGGATGTGGAATAACAGACCAAAAATATGCAGTATTTTAGGAAGTCTTCATTATACTAATGCACGACTGTAATCAGGATCCGTGCCTTACTGACTCTGGGTGCTGCACACACTGTGACAAATAATGGTCTTGCTCCACAGAGTTTCCCAGCAAAGGCACTACATATGAGACTAAAATCCAAGTAAAGTGATCTTGAATTTAGCCCCTTGTTCTCCTACCAGAACAAAATCACTTAAATTCCTTTGAATTTTCTTAACAGAATGCATACATCTATGTACCACTTCTGATGACGTATTCCGTTTTAGTTTACCCCTGGATATTTTTTTTAAACACATGTGTTTAAAGGAGGAGGGAGCAGATAAAGAGGATCTGCTTTCTTCCTAAAAAGTAGGAGGACAATTCATGAGATTTGATCCATCAGTTTCACGTCATATTTGTCTGATTACTGAAGTATCTTGGGCACCCAAACTGCATGTTAGGTATAAGCCAGTAGCTACAGATGTGCAGTTCCTGTAGCTTCATATGCTAATAATCTTCACTTTTTAAACAGCCTTGCAAAACTACTGCATATTTTACAAGCTCAGGCATTAAATTTTCCCTTCCCATTTTATCATAATGATGTACGAGAATATTTAGCAAGGTTTTATTTGCTGTGGGAAAGAGAGGCAGCATTTTCTAGGTCGTTTTAAGAATTTCTTTAGGCAGTGAGGAATTACGGGTAAAAAAGGCATAGTGGTGACAAGTGACTTGATGTTAATCATAATCCCTATGTAGGTGTCTTTATGAAAAAGTGTGGGACAGCTGATAAATGCAGCAGCTTTTATCTACATCCCATTAAACTCTTAAAATGCAATAAAGGTCCAAGCCAATCTTGTTTTCTATTTCCCCATGTTAAAATGCAAATTAACACCAGTTCTGCAGAAGCAAAACTCCCTGGCCAAAGCGTACAAGGCATTAAAAATTGTAGGAAATGTAATTTTGAACACAAAAGGCATAAAAACTTCGTACTTATTGAAATTAAAACTGGAAAAATTCCTCTTCTATTTATTAATTGCAAGAATTAAAGAAAGCGCTTAATACAGTTCTAACATTATGTAGTGTCAGCAAAATGGGTTTTTTTTGCCTGTAGATGGTGCAGTAGGGCAGCAAAGTCACCGAGGTTGTTTTTAAATAAAGATTAAATAGGGTTTGAAAGCTAGTCATTACCAGATGTTCACAGTTTAGAAACATTTGTCGAATTTAAAATTTGTAGCAAGATTTCCACCCAACACAAAAATGTCAAGGAAAGTCCAGAAAATAAAGAAAATGCTGTTTGATTATATAATTTTTTTTTTTTAATTAATGGTGTGCTTTTCATTTCTTTCATATAGCAATGGCAGTGTGCTTATTCAAACAGGCTTTGGGCACCAATCAAAAAAAACCCAACAATTACCAGGGTTAAAAGAGGAAATGTCCTGACCCTTCTCCATAAGCAGGAAATGGACTTTCAGGACCTTAGTCTGTCTTACACCCAAGGGACTGACCAAATCAATGGTGTTAAGCGCAAGTGAACTATTATTTTTTTTTTAAATTTTCTGTGTTAACTACCTTGATCCTGAGTAACACAAACTCAGGGATAAACCTACAACTCACTAATTCCACAAGAAATAGGTTAACATGAAAGAAGCAGCATGTTGATACAGCTACATTAAAAATAAAAATTAAAAAGTTAAGAGGCAAGCAGCAATATTAGTATTTGCACTGCCCCAGCAGTGCTGTGACTGCTCTATTGCATACCGTAAAATCAGCTTCTGGTCAAAAAAACACTTGTGCAGAATTGCTTTTTGAATCTAGTATTATTGTCTCTCTACATGAGCAGGTTGAATTGACAATGGATTCTTGGGAGTTTCTAGGCTAGCAATGATGGATGAATTTCAGGTGCAAGCTTGCATCCAAGTTTGAATGCAAACACTGGGGAGAGGAGGGGGTATGGCCAGACCCATTAGAGTCTGGCGTGTAATGTTGTGAAACTCATGTGCTGTCATGACAGTAGGTGATTTGCTGACAAAAAAAAATCATCAGCTGGTATGCAGGCAACACCAGAAGTTCATTTTCGCTGAGTTCTTCTCAGTCCAAAGCCTTCTGCAGTTGTGCACTATTGCTTTTTTATTTATTTATTTGGAAATATAATTCTTTATTTACTGAGGCAGTTTTGCTGCCTCAGTTGCATTGCTGTTTAGTCCAGTATCTTTTGGAAAATCCTGGTAAATCAGCTTAAGTCCAGTCAAGACAAAAGACCTCCATCCCCTCAATCTGAAGTCAACTTGCTGTAAGTGCCAAATCAATGAAGGCTATGGCACTTTGCCACTTGTCTCTGATGAGTTTACTCCACAGCCTATTTCTCCCTATAGTGGCATTAAGTAAGCACAACTCCACTGAAGCCGGTCGTTTTACTGCTATAAAGCCAATGTGAGATCATAATCAGAGTTCTGATGTGTAACTTCAATAGGATTTTGCTTCATCCCTGAATTTGTCTTTTCATGCCTTTCTCTTATGTAAATGAGCTTTAACAATGCTTATGACCATCAAACAAAGTATTTAATTACTGGAATTTTTAAAGCCCCTTGAGATCTTGCAAGGGAAGATACTCTGTAACAACAAAGTAATATACAGAACCACTGAATCGCAGGGTGGCTGAGGTTGGTAGGGTCCTCTCAAGATCATGTAGTCCAACCCCTGCTCAAGCAGGGTCAGCCAAGGCAGGTTGCCCAGGACCATGTCCGGTCAGGTTTTGAACGTCTCCAAGGACAGAGACTCCACAACCTCTCCGGGCAACATGTGCCAGTGTTCTACCACCCTCACAGGGAAAAAAGTGTTTTCTTATGTTCAAATGGAATTTCATGTGTTTCAGTTTGTGCTTGTTGCTTCTCATTCTGCCTGTGGGCACTACTGAGGAGGGTCTGGCTCTCTACACAAAGCTCTGTAGCAGCAACAGAATACCTGTTACATCTTGTGAGATGGCTTAAAATTTCCATGGAGAGAATCTCACTTTCTTTTATAGTATGTGGGACTTGGATGTAATTTACAGAAATATCAGTTCACAGTGGATAGTATATAAAAGGTTTTGTTCCATTTAAATAAAATCTACAGACCTTTTCAATAACAGCAAAGCCCTGTAGCAAACTAAACTGGACCAGTGGCCATAAGCTCTACCATACAATGGTCCACACTCTTTAATCAGTGTCACGCTCCCTTGGATAACCCAGACAGCTAGCACTCCACCAGGTAGTCTGAGGATAGTTCAGGGAACAGCATCAGACTGTTTCCAATATGCAGTCTGAGTGAAACCCCTTGAAGCTCACATATGGCATCTAAACGGATGCTACATGTGAGCAAGACTCTGTCCTTTGCCTTGCAGGGACAGAGATTGAGCTTGGTCCATTTTATTTATCAGCACAGAGATACTCTAAACATATTTCATAAGCCAAGGAAGGTCAGAGTCTCAATTATTCATTGCTGTGATTACTTATAATTAGCATTTGAAATCAAATGGGAATGGATACTGTCACTCCTAAGTAAACTGTGCCTTGAATGAGAGGTTGTCCTACTGAATTCAATGTGGGCCTGGGATTCAGCTTATGATTAGTGGTCTACCCTAAGACCTTTGAATTTAGTGAAAATACTTGTAGCGTAGGAGTCTCTTCACTTCATAACAAGTGATCGTCACACATGTGGCTGAAGTCTGCTTGACACAGCTGTGTAAGGGGTGTCAGCCCCACTGCTCCTATTTCTGGAGGCTATCAAGGCCAGCAAAAGCCCTAGTGTAGATGCTGTAATACCAGTGATAGTTCAGGGAAACGCCGTATCTCCAGAACCAAAAGAAATCTTCTGCTTGCATTTGCAGGGTTTGCCGAGTTAGGTCTCTTGATCCATCTACTGGGAAATGCTATTCAGCGTAGACAAGGCCCAGATTCAAACAGGACACTAAAAGTGATTTAAATTTCTCATAAGGAAAACAAGGCTCTTTTCCCAGACATACTGCTTCTCCTTAACAGTGAAAGATCTTCATTGCACATGTCCTGCAGCATGTTGTTCTTTCCAGATACAGGCTTTTGCTGGGAAGTTGTGACACACAATTTGCGGGAGCACTTGCGAGCTGAGCAACGCTTTCACTACTGCTCACCACACTCCTTAAACACGCATGCTAATTATGTTGCAGGCTCTCTGTATGGAGCTATAGTATTTTCCTAGGAAGCACAGTGAAGGAGTCAGCATGTGCCTTCAGTTGTGTCAGCTGTGCATCTGCTGAGTTTCTGTTGATAAATAATGACAACCTCATTAAGCATTCACCCTAGAGGTGTTTCTGGTGCTCAGAAGTGCTCATACTTTAAGGTTATCACTGAATGTCTTTTTCAGCACCAAGGAGTTGGTCAGGAAAGTGTTCTTATTTAAATTAGAAGAAAACTGAGCATGGATAAAAAGGGGTGTTTTTTAATGCGTCATACAATTAACATGATACATACACCACAAATGGCCGACCTCCAGCTGAACTTCATGTCACTGATCACAACCCTTTAAGCACAGAAGTTCAGTCAGTTTTCAGTCCACTTCATTGTCCTTTTAGCTAGTTTGCACTTCAATTTGTCTATGAAGATGTTACAGGAGTCTGCCAAAAGCCTTGCCAAAGTCAAAATAAACAACATCCATTGCTCTCCCCTCATCCACCAAACTAGCCATTTCATTGTAGAAGGTAATCAGCTTAGCTGAGCATGATTTTGTCTTCATAAATTCATGCCAACTACTTCCAGTCACTTCCTTGTCCTTCATGCACTTGGAAGTAGTTTCCAGGATTATTTGCTCCATCACTTTCCTAGCCATTGAAGTGAGGCTGACTGGCCTACAGTTCCCCAGATCCTTCCTCCTTCTTGCTCTTCTGAAGGAGAGGACTGATATTTGCTTTTCCTTGTCCTCGGAAAGCCTTCTCTCCTTCCCCCCTGCAACCTGAACCTGCTCTTCTGAGGGTAAGTCTTCATTGCTCCTGACTTTCCCATCGGTCTCAGAGGCCTGGGATTCCTGTGGTAAATCTTAGCAGAGCAGACCAAGGTGAAGATGCCAGTGAGTACCTCTGCCTCTTCCATGTCTTTTGTCACCAAATCCCATTGGTGAACTCATTTTTATTATGAAATATAGCAGCATTTACAATGACATTAACAGGATGAAAATCACAAGGACAACAATAACTCTTAGATAATCATAGGCTGAAGTCAGATAGATACTTCTTGAGACATGGTAATAACTATTTGCATTATTATGACCACTTCTTCGTCTTCTCACAAACAGCAAGTGCAGGAAACTGTTGGAAGACCTATGAAGCTACAGTGACATTGCTCTTTTCAGCTATAGTGGCTGATAAGTTCTCTTCTGAGTGCATTGTTCCATCTGGTTTTAAGTATAAATACAAAACAATGAAGTAGAGAAAAGAACAGCTCTGAAAGAAAGCAGCTGGAATAATTTACATATGCTAATTTCTGAAATCAGTGATAGCTCATTTGCACTTGCAGGATAAATACTGAAACTGCATACAGCCTGGCTGAACAGCTCTTTCTTCCATAGCACAAAGAGATAATATGGGATCACTGCAGGTGTACAGAGGAATAGCAAAGATACCTAATGAGGTGATCTTCATTTCTGGCTATGATCTTAATGTAACTACTGATCATGTCCTTTCTGGTGTTCATACTTCAGAAAGGACACTGAAAAAGACAGAGGTGGTTCAGCAACCCATTTTAATTTATTGTTAAAGTTGCCACTGTTGGTACGTGTATATGGGGAAAATATTGGGTATTAGTAGATACTGTAATCTACAGAAAAATAGCACGGTGAGTTCTGTGAGTGGAAACTAAAAGTAAAATACTGGAAACAAGAAAACAGCATCGGGCATGGATTTTCTGGGGCTTACAAGTATCACTGCTAGCCTCCATCTCCTACTCCTCACAACAGTGCTGACCTTTTGCATTCACAGTGCAGCGCAGTGGCTTCTTTCTTTCTTCTCAGCATCACATGCCTGCCATGAGGGCAAAGAGAAGACGAGAAGACATGGTGCCAGGCACAGACAGAAGGCATTTGTTTTTTTCTCCATTCTTAATCCTCTGCTACAGGCATGCCACTTTCACAGAACCCATTCTCATCAGTACTCTCTGCTCTGGAACAAAATGTTAATTTATTACTGAACAGTAAATGGTGGGAGATGTGGCTATCTGAAGGATAAATGTTAGTAGTTCTGTTATATTGTTGAATCCAGTGGAGAAACCACCAACTGAATGGCCTCTGTTATGCAGATGAGACTAACTATAAAGAGCTCTGTTTCACCTGAATATTTCTGTGGGAAATACCCACAGTGGCAAGGTTCTCCTGGAACATCATCTTGAGTTCTGAAGCCTCAAGGCTTCCTGGAAGCCAGTTCAAGCACTCAAATACCCTGCCTGCTGTGTAAAGCCCAGGCCTCATGCTTGGTGATACTGAATTATCTGGGACACTCGGGCAAAGAGGTATACAAGAGCTCTGCTGGGGGCAGGGTGTTGGCCAGATGCATGCAACTTTCAGATAAAGAAGACAGCACTACCTCATCCTGCAATGTGTCTGAGGAGGGGAAGCCAGCCATGATCCTCCTGTGCTTCGGTTTTTGGTCACTGACAAGGCTTAGCTCATGTGTCTTCCAAAGAAGTCTGAATCTTATAACCCACTGACTTCATAATTAAATAGACTTTAAGGCTCAAAGCTCCTGTGAAAGTCATCTCATTTGATACCCGATCACCCTGCATTGATCCGTGTGCCAGTGATGTAGATGGACCCAGCACACGTAATTCTGTTGCCATGGGGGTTTTGTGACTGCATATTGAACAGTGGCTAGCCATTGAAAATGGATCATAGTCACAAATTGGGTTCCTTTATGCTATGGAGGGCAGAAAAGAAGCTCCCTGTTACTTCTCTACATGGACTAAAATAGGAAACTATTGTGGAGAGGCAGCTCCAGGTGGCTGGTGCTGTGACTGCTCTCCTATGACCATCCAGCGGCACGTTTCTCAATGTTTCTAACGCCGAAACCGCCCTTTGCTCTGCAGTCAGCTGCGGAAACAGCTCGGAGGGTCCCAGGAGTCGGGCAACACTCAGTTTTACCAGATGGATGACGGGCAGGGAGGGGGCCAGGCTTGGGCTCAGAGCGGAGCACCCCGAAAAGTCAGATTTCCACCAGAGCCCGGGGAGACCTTTTATAAGGCCCAGGCTGGCCTTTTGTAAGGCCTGAGGCACAACGGTTTGGGCCGTGCAGCAGCCACCCGAAAAACCGTCGGGGAGCGCCAGCAGCCCTCATCGGTGTGGCCGCCTCAGGGCCGCCCCCGCGCCGGGCGGCGGCTGGTCGGCCACCGTCGGTCCGCAACCGTCGCCCGGGGAGAGGGGGCGGGCAAGATGTCGGCTCAGCGCCTCAGCGGCCGCCCGGCGGCGGCGGCGGGCTCCCACACCCGGCCGCTCGGTCACATGGAGGCGCCATTTCCTCTGCCCTTGCTTTGCCCTTAAAGCCGCCCTGCTACCGCCGATCCCCGCGCCTCGCCCCGCACCGGGCGGCTGCCGGAGGGCGCCGCGTCCCCGTCTCCCCACCCCCCGCCCAACCCACAGAGCGCCCATCCCGGCGGAGAAGCTGGGGGGTGGCTACGGCGGGAGAAGGGGCAGGGGAGGGGGTAGCCGGCTATTCAGCTAAAAACAAACCTCTCCTAATAAAGCGATGGGGCCCGGGCCTCGGCGCCGCGCTCCCCGCGCCCTATAAATACGCTCCGTGCGCGGCCCGCGGGCTTTGGCCGGCGCGGCTCTGCAGGCGGCGCGGTGCAGCCGAGCGGAGCGAGAGTGCAGAGGGGCCGCCACTGCCGCCGCCGCCGCCAGGAGAGCCCGGGCCCCCAGCAAGATGCCCCGGGTAGACGCAGACCTCAAACTGGACTTTAAAGATGTCCTGCTCAGACCTAAAAGAAGCAGCCTCAAAAGCAGATCAGAGGTGGGGGCATTCAAACCCAGCATGCTTTTTCTCTGCGTTCTCAGCGCCTAACTTCCTTACCCCTCCTTCCCTCCCTGCTTTATTTTTATTCCCCAGTCTAACGTAGCAATGCCCTCCCCCATCGAAACGCCTTTTACGTGGCGGGGGGGGGATGCCGCTGCTCCTAGGAGGAGGGGGCCAGGGTTACAGAGCCCGCGGCGTGTCCGTCCCCCCCCCCCCTTCGGTGAGGCGAGCCCCGGCCCTGGCGGAGGAGGAGGTGGCGGTGGGCACTGCGAGCCGGTGCCGCGCTGTCCTCCCCCGCTCTTCAGCAAAAATAAAAATTAAAAAAGCGGAGGGGGGGGGGGGGTGTGAGGGGGAGAAGGATTGTTTGCTCCTAACAGGTGCCTCTGCGGATTTCTGCGGCGCTGAGCGGGGGGTGACCTCCGGTTTCCGCGGGGGCTGCCTGCCGTAGGGGCAGCGGGACACCGACAGCTCTGCCAGCCCCTCTGCCGGGAGTGTGGGGGGGGGGTCCGGTTACGCACCCCGCGGCTCGGGCCGGCAGTGCTGTTACCGACGAACCGACATGCTCTTTTAAAAAAAACAGCGGTAGTGAAAAACAACCGGCGAAGATGCTGAGGGAGCGCTTCCCACGGCAGAGGGTGCCCGGGGCTGGGATCCCACCCTGGGGCGGTGGGGTGCGTTTCAGCCTGGCTTACGTTAACTCCGCCACCCGCCTCCCGCTGCTCCTGCGTGGGCAGAGTCTCGCCGTGTTCCCCACCCCCTCGGCCCCGCAGCCAAGGCTGCCCGGGGCTCTCCGTCCCTTTAGCCGGGTGTTGCTGTAGTTATTTCTCAGCAGGGATCGGGAAAGACCCCAGGAAATCCCATGAGGATTGCCTGTACAAAAGAAAAGATGGCTGTCTCAGGATTGAAGGTGCCTTCTCGTTTACCTCACGTAACCCCAAGGTTAACAAAGGATTTAGTTTGACTAATGAAGGAATTACGTTGTGCTGGGGGATGGGAAGACGATTAAGCTTTTCTCTAGGGGAAGCAGAGTTGTAAGAGAGAGAGACCGAGGCAAATCAAGTTGAGGTAGAAAGGCACGACTGGAAAGGGAAGTGGGGTGGCCATGTTTATAGGGGGCCTATGGCCAAGTTATTTTGACGGCAACAACGAAGCAAAACTTTTTTGCCATTATGAAGGCATAAGATTGCAGAGGCCCTCTCAGTAGAAAGCTAACCTTAGGCTAGTTGTTTTTAATTTACAAAGAACGGTGTCCCGGCTGAGTAACTCCTCAATTGTGTGCAATGACTGCTAGTAAGGGTCTGTAGGCCCTTTCCAGCCGTTTGCTTGGGGACCTGTGGTCCTTCTTTAAAATTCACTGTGCTGGCCTGGCAAACAGGTGGAGCTGCGCGCCACCGAGTGACACATGGTTCCTTCAAGCGCGGTGTTTTGTATATTTAGCTGCATGCAGGCTGTGGAGAGAAGGGCTGCTAGGAAGGGAAAACGATAGGAGGAACATGAGCTGATATGGCAGGGTTGTAACGGGTGGCTATGATGAACTGTTAAAAACATTTCACATGAGGAAAAAGTGCATGTCATGAAGGGGGGTCAGTGAAAACTGATGAAGGTTAAGAAATTGGACACCATCACTGAGGCTGTAGCAACAGGAATAAACAGTGTCTGTGAGAGCCAGATCTGAAATGGACAGCCCCAGTCTGCTTCAAAACAAGAATATAAATAAATAGTTCTGGCAGAGGAACAGAGGCAGCATACTACAGTGCCTGTTACCCAGCAAGCTGCTGCTTTGAAGCTTATATCAGCAAGCGTCTGCTGCTCTGGTGTGAATGCCTCCTTTTGCGCAAGGATAGCTTTTTACACAGTAACTAGGATTAAGTCAGCTTCTTAGAGAGGCAGTTTGGGCTGTTTGCATCTCTTCTTGTAGGTCTGCTATGTTGGTACTTGGTTTTGATTCCTTGCACTGTCTTCATTTTCCATGATTGCTTCCTCTTTTTGAAAATATACCAGAAAATTTGAAGCTTGAATTCAAGTGTCAAAACTGGTTAAAGCAATGATCGGAGTGGGAGCAGCATTATCTGTCTGTGGGGTCTTGGTACTCACGTAGCCTGCTGTTCTTGCCTTTGCTGGACCTTGCTCTGCAGGCAGTCCATTTTAAGTTCACCAGACAAGTGTCCTGTAGGAAGTCTAGTCATTAATTTAAGTTTGTAAATTCAAATAAGTCCAGGGAGCTTTAACAGAACAGCCAATGTCCTCCTACTTTCATATGTCGAAGGTCTAGGCAGGAGTTATAAAATACATTTCATGATTTTCTTTCTAAAGAAACTTTCACTGTTGTTGAGTGATGGTGAGCAATCCTAGAGTAAGAAGTTATTTTCTCATAATGCATTGAACAATAAGCTATAAATTAGCTGTTAGCACTCAGGAAAGAGACAAAGAGATGGTTGGAAGTGCTACTAGAAGAACTAGGGAAAACAAGTTAGCTTTGTGATGCTCCTCGGTATGTTTATCTTAAGTACACAGTTCTGGTGATCCCTTCACAAAACCAGCATAATATGCTAAAACAGGTACAGAGAATGGCAGCCAGGATGATCAGGCAGTATCGACTGGTTTCCGCATGAGGAAAAACCTAAACATACTTGGACTATTCAGTATGGAGAAGAAGCAGCTGTGGAGGATATGCTAGAAGTCTATGAAGTGAGGAGTGGAATGGACAAGGTGAAACTGAGAAGTGGCTGTTGATTGTCTCTCACAAAACATGAAGTAGGGAGCACTGAATGTCATTATCAAGCAAAAGTCATAGTTTTTATGCAATGTATAATTCATCTTTGGAATTTATTGCTGTGGGTATTGGAGAGGCTAAAGGTGTGAAGGATTAAAAAAATTACAAGGCAAGTTCTTTGTCCATGAGTGGCTATTTAGCACAACGGATTGGAGGAGACCTTTGTCTTTGAGGGTCTTTAAACATCAGCTGCTTGGGACCCTGGAAGGTAGGCCAGGGAAAGTGTCTTTCAAAACTTGCGTCATTATTATGTTCCCTTGTATTGGGTTTGAATGGCAAGGTTTTGGTAGCTGGGGGGTTACAGGGGTGGTAACTTTCTGTGAGAAGCTGCTAGAAGCTTCCCCTATGTCTGATAGAGCCAGTGCCAGCTGGCTCCAAGAGGGACCCACTGCTGACCAGGGCTGTGCCCATCGGCAACAGTGGTAGTGCCTCTGGGATGACGTATTTAAGAAGGGGAAAAAGTTGCTGCGCGTCAGAAACTGCAGCCAGCGAGAGGAGTGAGAATATGTGAAACAGCCCTGCAGACACCCAGGTCGGTGAAGAAGGAAGGGAGGAGGTGCTCCAGGTGCCAGAGCAGAGATTCCCGTGCAGCCCGTGGTGAAGACCATGGTGAGGCAGGCTGTCCCCCTGAAGCCCATGGAGGTCCATGGTGGAGCAGATACCCACCTGCAGTCTGTGGAGGACCCCACGCCAGAGCAGGTGGGTGCCCGAAGGAGGCTGTGACCCCGTGGGAAGCCCGCGCTAGAGCAGGCTCCCGGCAGGACTTGTGGACCCACGGAGAGAGGAGCCCACACTGGAGCAGGTTTTCTGGCAGGAGTTGTGACCCCGTGGTGGACCCATGCTGGAGCAGTCAGTGCCTGAAGGACTGCAGCCCATGGAAGGGACCCACACTGGAGCAGTTTGTGAAGAACTGCAGCCAGTGGGAGGGACTCACATTGGAGGAATTTGTGGAGAACTGTCTCCCGTGGGAGGCACCCCATGCTGGAGCAGGGGAAGAGTGTGAGGAGTCCTGCTCTTGAGGAGGAAGGAGCAGCAGAGTCAATGTGTGATGAACTGACCCCAACCCCCATTCCCTGCCCCCCCGTGCCACTGCAGGGGGAGGAGGTAGAGAATTTGGGACTGAAGTTGTGCCAGGGAAGAAGAGAGGGGTAGGAGGAAGGTGTTCTGTTTTGGGTTTATTTCTCATTACCGTACGCTGACTTGATTGGTAATAAGTTAGTTTTGCCCAAGTAGAGTCCGTTTTGCACGTTATGGTAATTGATGAGTGATCTCTCCCTGTCCTTACCTCGACCCCTGAGCCTTTCATTGTATTTTCTCTCCCCTGTCCAGCTGAGGGGGGCAGTGATAGAGCGGCTTTGGTGGGCACCTGGTGTCCAGCCAGGGTCAACCCACCACATCCCTTCCCACACATCTGGTACTGGCTGTTTGGAAAACTAGGACACCACATAAACATCTCCAACCCAGTGTGCCATTTCTCCTGTTCTTATAGAACAAAAGCCTCATTAGGGGAAGCCCTGCAATTATCCCTCATAAATGCCTGCAGTTACAGTATTACCAGTTTTGTGGATAATTGCATGAGATCCATCTGGCTGGCTGGCTAAAGGAAGTCATATATGAGAAGTTGCAGTAAGTGGAGGTGAGAATCGCTGAAAGAGTATCGGCCCTGTGTTCCCTGCATAGCTTTGCATCTTGCGTCAGTCTTTTTGTAATCATACTTTTCTTCTCTACTTTCTTAAGTTTGTTTGAAAGAGGTGTTTTTCCTCCATAAAACTGTAGTGGTTCTGGTACTATTGTCTATGTAGAACTGGTTGTGTGATACTGTGTCTTTTTTTCCTTGGTTCTAGTTAATAAATTGCATTAGAAGGGAGTAAAATACATTGAATTTTCATACTTACTTCATACCTATCTTCTTCATACAATTTTCTCATGTTAGCTGCAGCTGAAATTCCCATAAGAATGTTATGTCATCAGTGATGGGTGGAGAATTAGGCCTCCTTGATAGTAAATGGGAGGAAGGGTGAGTCTCCATTAAGAGGTATCTTAGCTTGTTCACCAAAGTGACCCTTCCTTTATGAGCTTATACAAAAATGAGAACTTGTTTCACAATATAACACTGGGGCACCAAGTTCTTTCTCTTGTACAAATCAGTAGTAAACCTCTTACCGTATTAATCAATCAGAATGTAGCCGGCAATATGACAGTGCTCAAAATATGTTGTAAATAAATAATCGAAGTCCTACATTTTTTATATTGCTTCCTTTCTGGTGACAGATTTCAGTTCAGGTCAGGTCTCTGAGTGTTCCTGGATTAAAGCTGAAGTGAGGAGTAATGAAAACTATGAAAGAGCATTCATTTTCACTGTTACTAAAGAGACTAACCTGGTATCTTAGAGTTGTACATTTCTTAGAGGCGTTTTTTTCCCCTTTTGAAAGATGCTAAGTAGACCAGTGGGAACTGATCTAAATTTGATATTACCTCTTGTAAATGTAAGGAACAAAATGCATGATGTTACCATGATCATTTGAGGATGCTGAAGAGTAAATAACTTTGAAGATGAGGGATGACACTGTTGTAGGAAATTAATTTAGAAACTAGCAGCCTCATGGTTTAATAAGCCAGGGTGTGATTGTTCATACTGTATGACAAGAGTGCTGGTACCATAGCCAAAAGTAAGAGCTTGCTTTATTATACTGTCATTTACATTAAAGACTGGGACAAAGCCTTCTATGCCTTGGAAACAGAGGGAGTTCCAGTTCTGACTTCTGTGGAGTCAACTAAGCTACAGTCCTCATTGTCCTTTCTTTCCTTCCTAACCCCTTCTGACTTGTTCCTTTTTTAAAATTTTGATTCTCTGTTTCTTTAGCAGGAACTCTCTTTAACACAGAAAACATTATTTTACTTTTATATTTTCTTTCTTATTTGGAAGGCAGAAGTTGTAACAAAATAAATAAATTAGGTAATAGTGGAATGAAAGGAGGAGGAATGGGAAATATGAGGAAAATTAAGAAGCAGGGTCCAGACCTGCTGTATCTGAAGTCAGTGGCAAAACTCTTGTTAGATTGCAATCAATTACTTAAAACAATGTGTGTCTGTCTATTCATTGCAGGTCGACCTCACGCGCACCTTCACCTTCCGCAACTCCAAGCAAACATACACAGGAATTCCCATTATAGTAGCAAACATGGACACTGTGGGGACATTTGAAATGGCCGTGGTTATGGCAAAAGTAAGTATTGATTCTCATTTCTGCAACAACTGGGAAGCCACTGGGTGACAGTGACCAGCCTTTGTTAATCTTTAGCCATGTTTGTTGGAGAATGGGGGGAAAGAGTTAAAAACTCCAGAACAAGAAGGTGTGATTTCACTGCAAAACAGCTGTGCTTTTATGCAATACATTTATCAGAGACGGAGCTTCAGATATAAGATAGTTTCAGTGGAGATGCTTACTGGGAAGCTTCCATCTTGGGCATAGCTCAGTTTCAAGTAGAGCTTCTAGAGCTTAGTTTTGAGGTCTATATTGTGCTTCCTTCCAGAAAAAAATTATTAGCTGACAACAGTTTTGGAAGTGTAGGTTACTGGATAAAGCTGCAGCAGTCAGAAGTCACTAGTTAATTAGCCTCTGGCCTCAAGGCTTACCTTAATTTCTTGTAGTGCTTACATATTCAAAATATTGATCATAACTTCATGAAACACATCAGAAACCTGATCCTGAAAGGTAGGCTAAGTACACTAAGTTACTTTTGAAGAGCCTTTTGGAGTTGCCTGGTCTGTTACTTGCTGTTACTGTCTCTTTCAAGCAGGATGAGCCTAAACTTAAAATGGGAATTTCTGATATCTTGTTATTCTGCAGCTGAGGGAAAGATGACTACTTGGACATTAATATCAGTTTTCTTATTTTTGCTAGCATGCAATGTTCACTGCAATTCACAAGCATTATTCTCTGGAAGAATGGAAACTGTTTGCTGCCAATCACCCAGAATGCCTTGAGGTACATTTTCGTACTGTAAATTATTATGGTTTATTGCTTTGTTCTGAACTCACATACACTGGAGTCTCTTGGGAGTACTGTTGTCAAGTGAGGGTTTGGGGAATGAAGATATTTGCTGTTCTTAAATGCATCAAGTGAAGTGGCTTGTCCTGGTTTAAAAAGAATAGCTATGTGAGTCCATTATGAAAGTGCTTGTATTAAGACGCAAAAAAGCTAAGTTTATATATGCCTGGAATGGAAACAGAGAAGTATCCTGAATAAAGAAGAAGAAAATACTTGGGAATAGGTCCAACTGCTGTGCTTCTGTTGCTGTTGGGGGCTGTGGTAGTGCTGGTGAGAGAGAAGCCCAAGACCATAAATGCTAATAGCCTTGAGTAACCCAACCACAAGCTGGCCCTGCATGTCCTCGTGCTAGGCAGTCTTTGCTATCAGGTGTGCAAGCGGACCCAGATCCTGTGGGCTGGAGGGGCCCAGGTGCTGGGCCCAAGCAGGGATGAGCATTGAAAGTTGTGAGAGCATGTGTCCTTCATTTACCTCCTTGCACTAGAGCTCACACGGTGCTACTAGCAGCTGTGCTGTCCCACTTGTTCACAGGGTCCTAGCCTGAACCATTACAGGGAAGCACCATTTAGTAAGTTTAAACATTGACTTAAGTTCTAACTTTTTCATATCCAGATGTCTTTGTTCTTCTGGCAGACCTCTACACCAGAAAGGCAGTATAAGAGCGTGCCTGGCTGCTTCCCCTCCTCCTCAGAGTTCAGTGTAGTTTTGAAACTTTTTCTGTATACAAAAGAATAGCACACAGCTGTATTGTATCTTTACCTGTGGCATATTTTAGAATTATATTATAAAAACTATTGATAACAGTATTGTCCGAAAGCCAGCCTATCACTCAGGTTCATCAGTGTTGCTTATATGCCACTATAAATACTGACTTGCTCTGTGCCCTTGGATCTCTGCAGAGGTTTTGTGGGCCAACAGCTGTGGAAACTGTTTTTCTATTGGAAAGAACTCAGAGGAAGACAAAGGAGGAGATCTGATTGTTTTCAATGGTAGCTGACCCCGCTTAAGCAAGGGGGTTGGACTACACAATCTCCAGAGGTGCCTTCCAAACTTGACTATTCTGTAATTCTGTAGATCAAGGGAGTGTTTGATGAACTTAAAGACCCAGATTCCACTCTCTGACAGTGCCCGAAATTTTGCCACTCTGCCTTCCTGGAAATACACCAAGTTAGGGCTTCTTCTGTGTTTGTGTTAATATGAGTATGGCTGAGCCTTCATCCTTCTCAGGTGATTTTATTTGCCTATGAGAATTCACTTGTGAATGAAGAGCTCATAAAATGCTAATTTTGCTTTATTTTAGAGCCTTTAAACAAAACAGAAGTAACAGATTGATATTCCCGGGAAGGTATTTATTTCATATTATACAGTATGATTTTCACTAGTTTCCAGCACAAGTCCTCCCAAGACGATGCAGAAAAGGACATACAACATGTGTGTTTATCCTAGTTTTTACAAACTACTGCTCCCTTTTGTTCTCCCTGTCTTTCTAGCATGTAGCAGCAAGCTCAGGTAGTGGAAAAGCGGATTTGGACAAGTTAACAAGTATTCTAGAGGCCATTCCACCTATCAGATACATCTGCCTAGATGTGGCAAACGGCTATTCAGAGCACTTTGTGAAGTTTGTGAAGTCTGTCCGTGCCCTGTTCCCACATCACACCATTATGGTAAGTGTGTAGAAAGGGTAGAGGGGGGTTGTGGGAATTCTGTCCAGGAACAGGGCCCAAAGTTTGGTTGGTAGGCATCAGAAGCTCTGTGGTAGCTCCATCAATTTCTGGGTCCTCATGTAAAAAAAGGAAGGAAAGAAAAGTCTGACTCAAACTTCTTGTCTTCTAGACAAATACATGGGGACAGATACCCTTCTGAGAATATAGAGGGCAGCCCTATTCATCTACCCTTTCAGTTCAGCAAGATGCTGCCTCTGAGCCAAATGGCAACTGTTTAATAACGTGTTGGCATTGTCAGTCTTCCATTGCTGATAATTTCTGTGGGAATGTTCAATGTGTGCTCTGATACAGCACTTTGGTGTTGGCATGGCAGGCTTGGTGGATCCAATTTTTTTCCTACTCACATCCTCCTTCCCATGCCAGATGTGACCTTTAATCATAAAGTGTGTACATTTATTTTGGTGATTCTAAGCTGAAGGTTTGCTGTGGGAATGTGCTGACGTTTCTGGCCAATTGAGGCCAATGGCTGTTTCCATCTATTAGATCACTATGAAGACAACTGAATGTAGACTAATCCTTGCCTATGATAAGAATCATAGGGGTGTTGTGCAATTGTGAACAGGGTCATCAGGGAGCAAAATAGTCAATGCTGGTGCTTTTCCTGCGCCTTCTGTGATGTTACTATCCCTTCTTTGGAGCACTAATGCCATGCTTCTCCAGCCCTTCTGCACTAAGAGTAGGGTGTTTGCATCAATACAGGACTCCTTGCAGCAGAGCCCTACTGCTCCTGCTTGTTTCCCAGGGCCCTTGAAGAAATGGGTCTGAATTTGTTTCCATGAAAATAGCAGAAATTCTCAAATAAGCAACAGATTCGTAAGGAGGCTACCAGCCTTTCTTCAAGCCAGTGCAGCAAAAAATCATGTGTTTAGGCAACACTTTCTCACTTTTTCATGCCAGACACAAAGCTTCACACATGTACAGTAAATGTGAAATAAAAATGGTCATAAATGTACACTCTGACTTGGTTCAGTAGGGAACTGCATGTTCAAGCAGCTCAGGGGAGGCTACATTCCTTCCTCCCATGTCAGAGGAAGGCAGTGTTCTTGCCTCTGAATGATGATGGCATTGGAAAATGGAAGTGGGCTGGAATGCCTGTGGGGTTCTGAGTAACCATAGGCTAATGAATAGGCATCCTTCAACAGCTCCCAGCAGATGTGGGAACCTTTTTGGTATGGCCATATTTCCCATGGCTTTGGGGAGAGCTTTTGGAAGCATGAAATGATAGATGTGGGTTTTTTGAGCTTCCTGCTCCATGATCACTGCAGTGAGGGAAGGAGGTGTTCCTTGCTTTGGATCTGAAGTATTGTCCCTAGTGACGTGATTACTTCAGTCTCTTTGGCTTGAAGAGTTGTGGGAGGGAGCTTAAACCATATAGTTAAAAAAAAAAATCTTCCCTATCAGGAGTGGAAAGAAAATTGTGTGTCATCCCCGCCTCCACCTCCCCACAGACTGCTGACTTTGCTGACTGAGGAGGGAGCTCAACCAAGATGAATTGCCCGGAAGGCACAGGAGGTCAATGTCAAAGTCAGGTATCAAGCCCAGATTTTAGTCCAAGGTCCTTAAGCCAGTCTCATCCACCTCCCACATCTCTTAAGCTACCTGCTTAGTTTCTCTGCTTTGTGACTAAGGTTATCGTTACTTAAAGTCTTATTGTCCTGACAGCACCACCTGCTTGAGCACATATACAGCCCTGACATGTTCAGTTGCCTTCTCTGATTTAGCTCCTTTCTCTGAACATGGTTTAGTATGGCTCCTGTTTTTCATCTCCTGCACAGGGATCATTTCCATTCCTAAAAACATGCTAACAAACTTGGGGTGTTCAAAAACCTTCTGTTTTCCAAAGCCTCCAGAGTCTGTGCAGTCCCTGAGTCTCTGATTCAACTAGGGACACACACCTGTAGCCCACTTCCAAATGAGTTTACTTTACACTCTGTGCCAAAATGGCCTTTTGAAGCTATTCCTGGCTGAAATGCAGAAGCTCATCTAGGGTCCTTTTTATGATGCTCTGGAAGACATGTCCTGCTGCTACCTGTTCTGTCTGCTTTGATGTCTCTGTGCTATGCCTGCAGTATGCTCTCTGCTATCGTGGCTTTCAAACAAAAGGGTTAGCAGTTAAATAGAAGGTATAAAAATAAAGAAGCTTTCTCATAGCTGAAAGTGATCTCCAGGACCTTGCAGGCTGTCTTGTTTGCTTTCCTCAGCATGACCATTCATTCCACAGTCAGCTGCAGTGCAGTACATAACAGTAACCCAACCCAGGGTCGCATGGAATGTATGTTCCCAGAGGCCATGTAATGGGTTCAGCTCTGAGGCTGAAAGGTGATGTGCGAAGCAGCTGTGATTAACGTAGTACTCTCTGTAGCTGATACTCCAGTGCAGTAACAACCTTTCAAATACATGTTTTTGACTTTTTAAATACTTGCTTTTATAATCACATTACCTTATTTTCTTCTGTCTAGCTCTGACACAAGCTCTTGTCACTCCTGCCTTTCATACTAGTTTACAGAGAAGATCAATTTCTCCATGGAGCACAAAGGATAGGGAAGACAGACAGGGGCAGAAAGGTACAACATGACTTGCCTTAAGTCACTCATTAGATTGAGGATGGAGGAAGAAGCAGTATTCAAGTCTCCAAAGTGTCTCACAAACGCAGCACTGCGCCCCAGAATCAAGATTAATGGTCCAGTGGGGTGTTTTGCTGTAGCACAGCATCATGTGCTTGGGTTGTGCCTACTTGCTGAAGTGTAAAACAAAACTTCAGTTGTCATTCGTGATGGAGGATCAGGGCCTTTATATTACAGTAAGCATAGTCCTTATTTATTAGTGTAATTGTAGATGTTAGGGTTCTTCCATTTCACTGGAAGTCTGTTTAGGAAGCTAAGATATCTTTGCCAGCAAGCTTTGCCAAGTTTTTATCCTGAATTTTTCTTTTCGTAGTGTTCTTTGTTCATTATACAGAAGAAACCGTGGAGAGAGGGGGGGAGCAGGGAGCGTGGCAGGAAGGAAAAGGCTGGGGCAGGAGCATACTTGCAGATGCAGTAGCACCTACAATACGTGGATCAGAGAGGGAGGCAAGTGGAATTGCAAAGCAGGAGCAGAGGGAAGCAGCGGGAGCCAGAAACTGTTGCTCCCCTTGGAGTCAGTAGCAGAACTTCTCAGGGCCTTAGTGGAGGCAGAATTCAGTCAGAGAAGGCCATGCAGACTGCTCCCAGTTTATGTCTGGAACAAGCAGCAGAGTCAATCCAGTCATGGCATGTCCACCAGGGCTGGGGTCTCGGAGCAGGGGCCAGCTGGGATCCCAGGGTAGGAGACAGCGATGCTGCCGAGGCTGTCTTGGGTCAGTCACAATACTGAGTGCAAACACCCACCTGGTATGGCTCAGCCTCGCAAAGGGCATCATCTCTCCATCTTACGGTAAAGCACCCCTTGCTTTGGTGGGTGGGAAGTGTCCTTTGGCAGTATTCCTGATAGTGTGGAGGCACAGACTGTGCTTTCCTTTAGGATACAAGAAGAAAGTTTGAGAACTGTTGTCACAGACACTTCTCCCCAGCTTGATCCATTGCCATTTGCCAGCAGCTTTCAATCAGTGCAGCAGTGTTCCTGTCTTAGTCAGTGTGAGTCGATATTTATAGCAGGCTTTTATGAGGCACAGTATCAAATGCCTGACTGAAATTCAGAGGCACTGCCCTACTGTGTTCACTAATTTTGTATCTCTGTCAGAGAAGCTGTAGCCTTTATAATCCTGTTAGGTGAAATCTTGATGCCATTAAAGTCAGTAGTGAAACTCCCTTTGACTTTTCTGATGCCAGGATTTCCCTCAGGTCTGACCCACAGTTCAGTCATCCTGGACAGTGCTGGAATGAGCCAGGGTGGCGCTCACTTGAAACCTCAGACTGAGCGATGGTACAGCTGAATGTTGCCCTGAGTGTGTACGGCCAGGCCCACAGCCAGGGTAATTTGTTGTAGCCCCTAAGAACGGACAGCACTGAAAGCATGGTAGTTTACCTAACTTTCAGTTGTTACCGATTCTGTTATTTTACTGCCGGTATAGCAAAGCTAGATTAGCAGTAAGGTAATTAATGGGCTATATCTCTTTCAAGAAAGCCAGTTCTGCAGCTGATTAGAAATGCATTGGTACATGGGCTCATCATTAAGATGAGCATGGAGCATGGTTTACACTAATACAATACTCCCACCAATTACTGTGTTTCCTGACTACTTGCCTGCCCAAATACACTACAAAATATATTGTCTGTAGTGGCTTCCTCGTACAAGTTCTGATTACTTTACTTGCTTTATATTCTTAGTTAATTTTAAGGGGGTTTCATCACCATAGTCTCAGTCTTTCTATATTAACCTTTTCAGACTTTTTTTTAGTTGAAGTATTCTGGCTTTACCTTACAGGTGGGGCTTTCAACAGCCATTTTGCCTCTATTCAGCTGTCCTACAGGCATCAATGATAAAGCAAGCATTGGTTTCAGTGGAACTAGAGTTCAGCTGGATGGGAGAAAACAGCTTTCTCTGCTCTTCAGCTGTGATACTAGGGTCTCTTCACATACCGATAGCTGTTCCTCTCTCATAGTGATTTTTTGGTGTGCTTTCTGAGGTCTGCAAAAGGTACCCAAAAGAAGCAAGCCTGTCATCAGCAGGTTGAAGTCTGCTATGTTGAGCTCCACGTCTTCCCTGAAAATTTGTTAAGTATCTGCAGATTCAGAAAGACAGAAACCACTGATGTGTGTACATGCATTCCAGGAAAAAATGTATGCTGGGGACATAAGTGCTTTTCCCTGCTAGGATGAGAATTTTGAATCAACATATGCAGTTCCAACATTCTCTAGCAGTAACTTAACATTAAACGTCTGGTTAGCATTTCGGAAGAGACAGTTTGACAACCTGCTATGCTCTGCTAATAAGAAGACACTGTTGTTTAAGTTAAATACATATTTGATCCCAAATCTCATGGAGCCACTGACTTTAATACCCGTTCATTCCTGTTTATGAATCTGCGGCATGTACTCCAGTATTTCACCAAGTTGTAATGTGCTGTGTGTCATACTGCACAGGTAGTCATCTGCCTTTCAGATGTAAACTGCTTGCTTAATGTTGTAAGCAGCCTGCTCGCCATCACCCCACCTGGGAGTATACAACACTTAGTATAACAAATTACCACTGAACAGAAAGGAAGCAGCACTTAGCTGTCAGCACTGTACCTATTATATGTTCTTTATATAATACGGTAAAGAACACAAAAGAGTTCAGGACTTTCCAAGAAGAAGATGTGTTCATAAACAGCATGCTCTCTACGTCTCTACAAAGTTCATGCAGAGGGAACCAAACCCCTTTCTTTCACCTCTGGCATCACCACAACCAAATGAATGTATATGGTATAAATGCCCTTATTTACATAGTTGGAATGTACATACCAATTTTGGCACCAATGTACAAAACAACAAGAATAGTACCTTCCTTACTCTTTCAGTACTCAAAATACTAAATCCTAAAGGAAAAAGAGATTTGCCAGGGTTTTGAATAAGATCTGAACATCTTCCCACAAAGTGAGGTAGGCAAATGGGATGGAGGGCTATAAACTGTTCAGGAGGGATAGGCAGGGCAGGAGAGTGGAGGAGTTGCACTGCATGTAAGGGAGAAGTTTGACTGTATAGCCCTTACGGTTAGGGATGATGTGGTTGAGAGCCTCTGGGTGAGGATTAGGGGGATGGAAGACAAAGCAGATACCCTGATGGGATCTTAAGGATCAGGGTTTACTGGACCAATCATGAAATTTGTTTGACTTGAGAATGTACCTGTATGACTCGTTTAATCTCTGTGGCATGCACAATGAACAATATGGTGAACTATGTTCTTCCTGACTCTATATAGTTCAACTTGTAAAAGCTCTGGATAAAACACTATCATTGTTAGTCTTTAATGTAGTAGTCTTGAAATCTCCCGTATACTTGATACTGTTCCTTCTGTCTAGGCAGGCAATGTGGTGACAGGAGAGATGGTAGAAGAACTTATTCTTTCTGGAGCAGATATTATTAAAGTGGGTATTGGACCAGGTAAGTCAAATCCAGTCAAATAAAGGTGACTTATGGTAATGGTGGAGGAGTTGTTCAGGTGGAACCAGTGTATAATGCTGTTTGCTTGCCCGTTAGGATGCCTAGGGCCACTCAGGTCAATAAAGTAACAGTGCCCTTGCACACAGTATATTTAAGAAATACATGGGCAGGGTGCTAGTGTTTCATACTGCATAGTGTTACATATTGCATCTTCCGGCAGTGAAGATGCCTATTATTGGAAGCACTGAGTTGCCTGAGTTGCTGACATTATCACTGATAATAGGTGGTGTGTTTAGGAGCACTTTTTCTAACCTGTTGAAAAGGGGCTGAGTCATCTCAGCTAAAGCTCAAAAGATAACTGTGTTCAGGTATCCACTTATATTGAGGAACAATAGGTTTCTAAATAGCTTTATGATTTGTGCTCTGTTAAGCTGAGGTTGCCCATCTTGTCAGTTTCTTCAAAGATGAAATGGGATTAATTAATTGTGAAGTATGGATAACATTGCCTCTACCTGTTACTATTGCCTGGGAGCTAAACTTACATTAATGCACTTATATGTTACCTATCACTGTAACATTCCCATGGATAAATGGGAGGACTCTAAACTTCTTACAGTGTATTTCCCACCTTCCCTCATATTGTTGTCTGGCATATACTGACATACTGTCTTCCCTTTTTTCTTTCCCTTCCTTGTGCATTTCTTCATGTGCTTCTTCCTCTTGTGATTTTCTTAGACTGCAGCTGGGGTCACCATACATGGGCTAGATTTTAAACTGGCTAACAGAAGTGCCACTGACAGTATAGCTGTGATCAGCCAATGCAGGGCAGGCAGATTGTTTGCTCTACAATGCCAAATAGTTATGGTCCATTAATGGATAATTTGAGCAGGGCAAATGATGTAATAAAGGCTGCAGTTGTGCCCAGGAAGACAGCAATCAACAATAAATACTGCAAAATATATGAAAAATAAACAACAGAGATGTTGTGGTGCAATTGTCACAGGCAAGTTCAGATATAAAAGAAAAATTATTGTAGTTTGTAGCCTCAAAGTGGAAATAGTTAGGAGTAAATGCTGTATAGCCCTCCCCGGAGATCTTCATGAACAGATCTGTACAAGTTGACCACCCAAAACTACAAGTAACAAATTTCCTCACAGAAGATGAGGTCTTGAGGCTCTTTTCCAGATAATGGTCCATGCTGTGGAAAATGACAGTGATTTATTATAAAGCATTACATATATAAGTACATACACTGTGGAGATTATTTCAAAACTGTTTTTCTTCCTACTTTGCAGAAATACTTCTCAGTATTTTCACCTTGTCAGTTATTTAAAAGTTCTTTGGAAACCTTTACTGGGAGCTTGAGTATACCTGGATATCAGCTGGGTGAATATATAATTAGTATATAGTATATTTTCTGTAATAATACACTATACAGCTTTTTTATGATTACTTATCTTTTTAAATGCTGTGTGCTGATTTTCTTATATTCCCAACTTTTGCAATCAACCAAATATTTCTCCTTTAAGTATTAGGCAAAAGATGTGTTTCTCTCCCTTGTGGAAAATTGCCACAAAAAATAAAATAAAAGCACAGGTTTTCCCCAAGAATTGTTTTTAAAAACATATATAGAAAAGAGATAGAGATATTTATTGAAAGAAATATTCAGGTATTAAATGCTGCTGCTGAGTCTCAACAGGTTGTGACTCTGGTCCTTTTGTCCCCCTTCCCTTCAGGCACCTCAGTCAGATTTGCTTTCTCAAGTTGCAGTGATTCCCTCACCGGGAAGCCTTACTGATGAGACCTAAACTGGGAATTGTGGCCCTGGAGAAGAAAGGGGGATATTAGTCAGCTCAGTTACAGCTCCCATGAAGTGGTGTGATAGCATTTCAAAACTCAAGTTCCTATGTGTTCCTTTTATCTGTGAGAAGCCAACATTGGCAACAGAGACTTCTTGAGGGAAAAAAATCATACAGTTAGAAACACATTTTTTCCACAAGAAAAAGAAAACAAGCTGTATCTTTTCTGTCAGCCTAATGGGCTATGTTTTTTTCTCTCATTCTCTTGTCTAGGTTCTGTATGTACCACTCGGATTAAGACGGGGGTGGGCTATCCACAGCTAAGTGCTGTTATTGAGTGTGCAGACTCAGCACATGGTTTGAAAGGACATATCATCTCTGTAAGTAAATGTCATCTACTCTCAGATTCCCACTGTGCAAATCGTTGTGAAACAGGAGAATCTAACAGTCCAGTACCCTGCATGTTAAAGGCTATCCTTCGGTCATCTCCAATTGACCTCTACACTAGCTCCTAGGGTAGTCAGTGGGGATTTAAATGTAAAGAGACCAACTCCGTCTAATGTCTGAAAAGACTTGGGCACCTCACTCCTGTTTGTGCCTTTGGAAAGCTACTCCTTGCTCCTGAACGGAGTAAGCCATTATGTGAACAGAATAGGAAGCTTGATAGTGTTTTCACATTGAAGCAAACAGTAATTCCTATGAAAGATTTCTGAAAAATGAGTGAAACGAAAACATGGCTTTCCCCAGAGTCTGAGAGACAGGCAGGCAGTGGAGGGGAGTACAAGCTAAAATGATATGAGCCCATCTGTGCCGCAGTAGCTGAGTTGTTTCAGATAGCGTCCTCATTAGAGCTGTCTGTGCAGGGGCAGGAGTGTTTCAGAGGTGGCTCTGTTGAGCATAGCTGGCATGTGAGCCACTTATGTTCTCACAAAGCTTTGGGGAAATAATGAGCCTGTGGAGAAAAAAGAGCATGTATCTGTGTTGCCTGCTAATGGCAGCTTCCATTCTACCAGCAAGACTGGATTCACCTCGCATAGAAAAGGTGAATCTGTAAGCATGGCCTCAGACTGAGCCAGACTGCAGCCTACAGCACCCAAAGGTCCTGTGTGTGTGCTTAAGCACGCCCAGCCCACCAGTGAGCTCCTGACTCTTGCACAGTCAGGCTTGCACAGTCTCTGCAGGCTGCCTGTGAGACAGCTGGTAATCAGGAAGGCATAGGCGCTAACCAGCGTGCTATGCTCACAGGTACCCTCACAGCCAACAGTCTCCCTCTGCGGCCCTAGAAGACCACATACTGAATTTTAGATCTTCTGCCAAGTGAAATCACTGGAAGGCCCTGATTTGTTTGACCAAGTTGTGACTAGTGTCCATGTGAGGAGCGAGGTGTTTTGTGTTGTTGAGGAAGGAGGGGAGAGGAGAACAAACTGTGGATGGGCAAAGGGTTTGACTGTATTTTGTGGAGCTGTGGGTATAATGGAGCAGGAAAACAAGTATGTGTTACAGTCGGATCCCTCTTGCTCTTTATTGTTAATGCATATGCATTACCTCCTCTCCATGGCTTCCCCTAGATGAATTTTGCAGAAAAAAAGAAAAGCAGTCTGTGATTTTATGACTTGGGCAGTATTACAAATGTTTATGTCTATAGCAGACAAGAGAACATGTGTGCAATAGAGCATGAAAGACTGACTCATTACTATGAAGGCTGGATAACTATAGGTGTCATCCTAGCAGTGGTGCTCAGAGACCCATCCTAGTTTTGCAATAATCATTTTCTGCTAGCAACCCTCAAACGAACCTTATTATCCTGATTTTACAAGAAAACAGGGAGTGTGTATTTAGACTGTTGAAAAATGAGATGGTTCTGTGCTATTCCTCCTCTCCTTTCCTGCTTTGGGGATGGATCGCTTCCTGACCTGCTTAGGTCATACTGGTTTCAGTGAGCCCACACCTAACAACCCCCTAGCCATTACAGGGGGAGTATAGGAGGGCAATTTAATACCTGTCTGCTACAACATCTGGGCCAAGATAATTACCTTCAGCTGTAATTGGGGTCTCTAACACCACTACAACTCAACTCTGTCACCCAAGCTAAGGGGACTAAAGCAAGGGTGAGGATATTATGCCTGAATTCTGCAGCATTCAGATAGGTATTGGTGTGTTTATTGGGGAAGTTTATTGGGCAGTATTACAAATGTTTATGGGAAAGAAAAGGCTGGACTGCGTGGTCACGGCCAGAGCTCTGACAAGAATATCACAAAAGAGAGGTGTCCTCCTGAGGGAAAAACACCATATGGGAGCAAGCCTAAGTATATAATTGGGTCTAGTGGCAACAAGTATACATGGTCTTTATGTAGATTCAGGAAGGGGCACACCCTGCCTGAGCCAAAGGAGACCTCTGCAGTCAGAGTATTACCACAGCTATCTACGTCAATTTGGCAGGAGAAAATATGTCCAGCAGTTTTTTGTTATATTGATCTGGAACTAGCAGGAAGGATGTGAGAAGATTCAAAGCCTACCACCTATCTTCATGTAAATAATAGCTGATGGTGTGATATGGATTAATCCCCTGGGGTGCTTTCTTGCATCCACTTCTGTCTTGTCCAGTACCTTCACCGAGTTGCTCCTTTCTTGTTACTTTGGCCCAGCTTATGTCTGAAAGAAGGCCCACTCATGGAATGAGAAAGTGATGGTGCTGAGCACAGTACAGGCAGGCACACAAGGAACACAGCACGCTTGAAGCCCATTCTGCAGTAGCTCTGCTAGGGTGGCAGCACAAACAGGGATTTTAAATGCTTGTATTACTGAAGTGATCATGTATGATTTTTGGAGCTGATACATTGACAAAGCAGGTGACAATTTTTAGGCAAACATGGTAGTTCAAGTGAACGCCTGGTGTCTTGCTAGAGTCACTTACACAGAGAAAGGGAGGTGAAATTGCACCAGTTACTTTCCTCATGCTAAATTATCTTTAAAACTCAAAGCTCACCTCAGAAATGAATCTTTCATGACTCACTGAAAGAAGAGAGGAAACCCTGTCTAAGATACACGCCCTGTTTCTGTCCTGTGCTATTTGTCTGGGAGCCAATAGTCTCAATTTTCATTCTCGCTAATCCATTGGCCTTGAGAACATGCAGCAGTGAGTTACAGTGGAGGGGCCATTTAGCAGAAGAGCTCCTTCAGAAATGCCCTACTTGAGATAAGGTTTCTCTTTCTTGTAGGTCAGAGAACTACTCTGCTGGATAGAGAGGCAGTCACGTGTTCTAGTAAGCCAGCAATGTGGGGAATGGAAAGCAGCCTTGTATGTGTCCTCTCTCATTTAGCTATCATTTGACAGAGATCCCTATTTCCCCTTCACCCTGCCTGGGTGATGGGCCACCAGCATTCAGTGAAAAGGATGACTAAGGGGTTCTTCACCCAACTACTGCCATACCATCTCTTCTTCCACACAGAACACCTTCCACACAGAAATATGCCCAGCATATGTAGTTCAGAATAAAGCACCATATGTATTGTTTCTACTGCTGTATATGCCACATACTTTATATATCTTCTGCATAAAAAATAGCTATCTGTTTGCTGATACTGTAGGAAGGGCTGGTTATACAGCTTATTATAAAGGTTGCTTGAAACATATAAATCATATTTATAAACTTATAAGTTGCATATAATGTTAAATATTCAACTGGTTCATACTGGTTTTCCATACTGTATTTCTTTTCCTCAGGCTAAATTTTGTTGTTGTAAAATGGGTTATGTGTTTGGAGAACAAGACTGGGGAAGAGAACATTATTTTAGCCATGTTAAAATATTCTGTTGACTGGAAAGCTGTTTTCCCCTCTACTTCAGCTTAGCACTTAGTTGTCTCAGAATCATGCCCTCTGCAGGCCTCATGGCCACCCTTTCCAGTAGGCTTACTTCAGAATCATGCCAGTTCTGAATTCACAGGGGGATTTGTATAGATGCATTTCCCCAGGGCTCTGAGGTAAAGGCTGAGCCTGCAACAAGCTCTGTGACTGGAGTGCAACAATTCATTTTGAGTCCAGAGCCAGGCCGCTGTTGGGATGAGCTGAATTGCAAGGGGAAGCTTCCCAGACAATGCAGCAGAAGCACAGTTTTATTTTTTAAACAGAGCGCTTGATTTTTCACATGGAATGGTTTAATGCATATAGCTTTATTATAGCATCTTCTGGCACAAGTGCTTTGTATGTCCCCTTTGAGTTTCCCTTTCTGTGAATCATTAACTTTACCTGCTTATGTGAAGTAAGTGGAGACATCTACAGATAAAGAAGTGCTGTGAATCATCACCATCAGTTCCTTTTATGTTAAATGGTAACTCATGAGGTTTTGGGAAAGTCTCTTAATCTGCTCAGCATTTTGTAATTTGGTGACATTCAAAGTGATGTTTTTTGAAGCCAATGATTAATGATTATACACTAAGGCCCCCATCACTGTGGTACTTCCGAAAGCATAAAGCCTCCATCACTGCCACTACTGGATTAATTGCAAAAGTCAGACACTGAGCCACCCAACAAGAACAGACTGAAACCCATTTACCAGCGAGCATTCATAGCCAGCCTGTCTCAGTCAGACAGTAAGAGTCAGGCAAATTCCTGACACTACTCTTTGAAGATTATTAGACCCCTCTTTCTACCTCAGCTCTTCCTCCCCTGACACATGCACACACGTGCACACCCTCCTTCAGGCTCTGACAGACTTGTCAGAGGGAAAGAATTGCACAAGCAGAGCCCTTAACAGGAGAGAGAGAGATTTAGCTGTCAGCCCAGCACTCCTTTTTGGAGCTGACAGCAAGAGTGTCTAGCCCAACAAAAGGCATAATGTGCTAGAGGTTATCAGCAACTGGAATAAATCCTTTAAAGTTCTACCAGGTGCTGTTTGCAGTGGGATGCCTTTTGAAAAGCCACTCACTTTTGGATCCACCTGCTCGGTTTGTGTCTGAATCCTTTTCTGCACACAGAGGTTCTAACACTCAGCCCTATTGCCAGCTACCCGCGAAAGCCAGCTCTAAAATGGCTGATGGTGGGGGTGTCTGGCTGTGCTCAGCCACAGGTCATAAACAGGCATGCATTTCTGCCAACAGGGAGGTAAAACAAAATTAAGTAACCGTACAGTCTGGGGAGTAGCTTCAAAAGCAGGAAGGCAGTCGGCAGTCTGCAATGGACCCTGATCATCAAAGGAATGGGGAGACCTCTTGATACGATGACTGTGTAGAGTAGAAGGACCTTTCATCTGATGCTCAGACCTTTACAAAACCTAAAGAACCATAGCACATGATGAGCTCTGCTATGTGGTGTTCCTTTTTTACAGCCCTATCACACATACATAACTTCCCTCCCCTCAACTGAAACCCCCTCATCAGCCACTTCTTTGCTCTGCACTGAAACCGAAACACATAGGTCTAAAATGCTAAAGATCTCAAAGTGCTGCTGTTTTCTTACCAAACCCATAGCAAACAGTGAGTATGATGAGAGATTCGTTTTCATTTACCAAAGATTAGGCTACCCAATTTGCTTAGAGATTATCAGATCAAAATCCAACATAGCTGATGGTGTATTTCCTCACCCCTCCCTCTGTGACCTTTTAATGTATTGTAAACTGCTGAGAAAGTTACTTTAAATGTCTTTGGTGGTTTAAGGTAGGGGTTTGTGGTACCTCTGCATCACACGGCCTTTCATTAAAATGGCAGGGAATGATTCAGATCATCAGAGGAGGTGGTGTTTTCCAGTTTCCGGGATTTAGGAAATTGCAGTCAGGAATTTGCATTGCTGCTGTTACCGCGGTAGTATTTTCAGTGCTGTAAATGACCCCAAAGAAGGAAAGTGATAGAAAGGGTAATAGGTCTTCCCTAAAAACTCTGCCGAGACGATGCATGCCGGTGGTGCGCTGCCAGCTCTTGACCCGCCGTCCCTAAGCAGGGGCCGTTGTATGGCCGGTCGCGGGGTCCCCGGGCGAGCTCCCACCACTCACTGTCGCCTTTTCTTCACGCAGGACGGGGGATGCAGCTGCCCGGGAGATGTCGCCAAAGCGTTTGGTAAGGACGGCGTGTCTGCCACCCGTTACACCCCCGTGTCCCCAGCACCGTCAGCACCGATGCGGGAGTCAGTTTGACCCCGAATGTGTTATCAGCAGTAGGTTACGTTCGTCCCTGTGGGTGATTCCGGTGAAATTAATACGCCAGACGCGAATGTGCTCTTTGGACCAGACAGTGCAAATTCTGCAGTGCAAAACGTACAGCGGTCAAAGTCCTGTTTAGAAACTATCTGCTAGGTGTGCATGGGATACAGCCACTGGGACAGTAATACAAAGAAAACTGATAAGGGTTTCTTTTGAGTAGCGTTCAAAGATGCTTGTAATGTTGCCAGAGCTGGCTGACCTGGGCCTTGAAAGGATGGAGAGATCGTGGAATGTGTGTTGGACAGAAGACCAAAACAAAAAGGCAGGCCACATCCCTGGAGATGTTCTTGGGATCAGCTGTCTGCTTGAAGAGATGAGATTTTATTTATACTGTATCCCCTAGAGCTGAGCAGATGTCTAAAACATCTAAGTTAATAATTAACAGATTTTGCTCTCATGTCGTTAGCTTCGGTGAATTGCACTAGCTCTTGCTGATAGAACAGAGAATTTAATCTGTGAGTATTTTCTGTTGGATATGAAAGTTATATCAGTGTGGGGGGTCGAGGTCAGGATTGTCACTTAGCCATAACCTTGTTGCGGCAGCCTATGTGAACCAGGCGCTAAATCCATCCTGTGCTGACAGGACATTTAAAGACACTGTCCCACCCCTCAAAATGCCAGACCCTTTAGAGATGTCACTGTGGAGTAATACGCAGAATACAGTGGGACAGCAGAGCCTCTCATTGGGATTTCAGGGCGGTACGATACAAGAGCTGGGACATTATGATACAGCATGTCTGCTTGGCAGGGAGCTTTGCAAGTATGGAAAGCAGGGCAGGCCTAAACTCAGATTACAGACCTGCCAAGAAAAGCTCTGGGCCTCCTGGAAAGGTTGAAACCAAAATCTGTCTTCGAAGTTTGCAGACAGCTCCTGTTTTTAGGCAGGTCGGATGACAAGGAAAACTTAATTAGAGATTTTCAGGCACAGCCATGGAGTGATTGCTACCAGCAAGGAATCTGCTCAGTCACAGGATTTCACAGCACCCTTGTGTTACCCAGTGGGTGATGTGACGTAGGGAATAGATAGTTCCAGTTGGGTCATTCTGACATAGATAAACAGTGGCATCCACCCTCTTTGACAACAAGATTATATTAAAAAAACAGCCAACCTCTCCTCAGCCCAGCCCACTCTGACTTCGTGCCGCCTGCAGTGAGGCGTTTGTTCTGCCTGACTTTCTCTGGCTCCTCTGCTGCTCTGGTTCTTGCTGGCGTTGCCGCTGGGAGCTTAACTGGGATTGTGACCTCGCTGCACTCCCAGCTGCCTGCACAGAAACCTGGCCCGTGGAAAAGGTCTTTTTTTCAACAAGAGTGTTTCCAGAAGTTAGAACAACAGGAAGCAACTTCAAAGTGTTTAAAATGTTTTCCTTTGTGATGTTTATAGCAAGTCTGAAGAGTCCTTGTAGTCTCTTTGGGCTAACTGAACAGAAACTGTCTTGAAACCTGTGAAAGCGCAGATTGTGGCCTTGCTGATTGTTGGGAGGTGCTGGGATTCACGGTGGTACGTGTTCAAAGGCTACCATGGGTTGACCCTGCAACAGAGGAGCATCAGAAAGCTGAGATTATACAGGCAGTAGTTCTGCTCTGACAGTAGGCCAGACAGATCAATCTGACCTGTGTGTCACAGGTACAGGGCTGGAACTGATAGAGATTACCCTGAGGCAATAAACTTACCATATCTGGTTATGCATCACTGAGGTAGACACACTGCAGATATCTCACTAACTGGAGCCAGGTGTGCATTTGTCAAAGGTGGGTGGCAAAGTAAGCTTCTAGATAATGTTATTACTATCAGTGTTTATTGAATGCTGTTGAGGTGATTGGCTATGTGAGCCCCATGCCCAGCCTTTACAAGCCGAAGCCTTGATACTGATACTGAATTGTCTAGCATAGACCTCTGCGCTTGCTGGGACCCTCTTGGGGGAGAGGAGTTACATAAATGTATTGGATAGCGGAGGCTGGGTGCTAAAACATACAGACGTACAATTTCACCTGGGACTGGAGGCCTGGACAAAGCATTGGACAAAAGAGCCAAAGAGGACTTTTGTCAAAGTGATTGTACTATCTCTTTTTGGCGGATCATTGTAAAGTCTTCAGAAAGGGATGTTCGGGTGTTCATTATAAAGCAGTGACAAAGCAGCCATTTGAGTCATAAAAAGTGTGAGGGAGTCCCAGATCTGAAGACTAGCATTGAAAAATGGCTAAACATGTGACCGGAGGAGGCAAGTTCACGGGACCAGGAGTAGAGTGGGTTGAGTGCAAGTGAAGAGTTGTGAAGAACCATGAAGAAGATCCTGAGAAGCTTTACAAGTGGAAGGTGACACCATTGACTGGTGTCAGGAGTCAGAGACAGACTGGGCATTTTGTCAGAGGGGAAACAAGGTAGAAGCCTATTCTAAAAAGCAAGGAACAGGGAAGCACTGAAGTTGGGGGACAGAAATGCCAGGAGGGACAGATACTTTGGGAGACACTGCTGGAATTCTGGTACTGCTGGATGGGAACCTTTTATGGATTTAGGAAACTGAAGATATCACTGCCATCTGGATATTGGAGAGAATAATGGAAAAGATGTAGGTTGATCAGGAAGAAAAGAGGTGTTTTGATGCAGGAATGAGAGAAAGTATGAAAAAACCTTGTGTTGGACTCTCAGATGTTTCACATAACTGCACCCTTGGAAAGGCTGATAACATGAACACATTTCTCAGAATGCCCCAGGGAGGCACTACTGTCTCCTTTTAAAGATGAGAAGTCAAAGCACAGAAATACTAAGTTCAGTTGCCTGAGGTCACATATATTTTTGTGACACAGCCAGGAACAGAATGTGCCTTTTGAATCCTACGCCAGGATCTTTAACACAATACTGCTGTTCCTTACAGCAATGGTGAGAAGAGATACAGGAGCAGAGAAGGAAAAGGAAGGAAAAATCATGTGTAATAGTCAACTGGGGACATATACTGGTTCCCAAATATACCTGACACATCATACTGGCTTCTTTTTCCTGTTTTCAATAGCTCTGTGTGTATACTTACTGTTGAAAAGGCTTGCTGGCTCAGCTGGAGCACAGGTGAATGTTGATTCCAGGCTAACTTATGCTGCATCTGCCTGGAGGACTGCCCAGGCTACAAATCCAGGCTGACTCCAGATGAATTTGTGCAGAGCCAATCTGGTTATCAGTAACTTGTATTATCAGGCATACAAAAGACATCTGAGGGATTCCATCCAGATTCAGCAGAACTGTGTGAGTGGTGCAAGATTGGGATGGTATCAGCACACGTGTTCTGTAATGGATTGAAAGAGAAGGCACTATGAAATGTGAATGGGCAAAATCAGCCCAGATTTTGCATATGCCTCAAGGGGTAAGTCGTCCCCAGCATCAGTGCATTGAAGTGGCATTGTGTAGAAAGAGGACAAGTCTAGCAATCTCTGGGCAAGCTACTGGGATGCTTGTATGCAGCGCACCCCATCACATCCTGTATTATCTAGGGGGTTGTTGCCAGGAGTTCCCAATGCCCCACAACCTAAAATAGTGGCACGCTATCTGTACTTGAAAACAAAAGACTGCAGCTGGGTGTTGCAAATACCACCAATGCTTCCAGTGGTACAAAAAACCATGCATAAGTAAAGAAAGACCATGCTAAGAACTACAGCCTCCTGGTTGGATGTTAACTGGTACAAAAGTAGTTGAACAGACTTGAGACTTTCAGACATCTTTGCAACACTGAAGCAGGGTGGAAAGTTCTGGAGAGCATTGGAAAAAAGTATATTTAATATGGGCTTGTCATTCCTGAAGCTGCAGGACAGTCAGCATGTATCATTCCAATGTTTAGACGTGCTGCATCTGCTGTAACATGGCTCCTCTCTTCTGGAAGAGCTTGATGAATTATGTTGTAGCTTGCTGAAGCTACTCAAGTTGGATGAGTTTCAATCCTGTAATTCAGACATATTTGCTTTCCTCCCAAAATACGCAGTCAAAAGAAAAATGATAAATAGATACTTAAGGGCACAGGAACCAAAATTCTGTATTTCTGGAGTGTAGAGTTCATGTGACTGTTCTGCATTAATAACTTGGAGGCTGTAAGACCCACAGCCAGAGTCAGGACTACAATTAGGGATCAGGGAATAGTATTGACAAGGCAAAGAGTCCAGAGTGTCCTTTGGCAAGCCTTTGACTTGTTTAAATGCCCTCTTTGAAACCTTGATCCCAAATCCATCCCTCCTTCCTCATGTTGTTTTCTTCCACCCCTGAAGAAGACATCAACTAGATTTCCCAGGGTACTTATTTTTTGCAAAGGTGGAGCAAGATTGTGCCAGGTAACAACAGGACCTCCCCATCAGTAATTGCTCTTAAAGGATGAGTGTTCCCTTTGGT
The DNA here is from genome assembly GCF_929443795.1 of Astur gentilis. Lineage (NCBI taxonomy): Eukaryota > Metazoa > Chordata > Aves > Accipitriformes > Accipitridae > Astur > Astur gentilis. The sequence goes on along the minus strand of NC_064899.1, from coordinate 19,575,661 downwards.
TTTGTCAGGTTAATAGTAGTATCAGACGTGAGTCAAACTGAGGCTTTAAAACTCAGCCATCTGAAACAAAAGAGCTCAGGAAAAATCTGCCAGGTAGCTGGCATGATAGGACACTTGAATGGGTGCCTGGCTATAAGTACTGCTTGTGATGTGCTCAGCAGCTTTGCACAAGCCTCATTTTTGATATTCCTTTACTACAGACATGCTGTTCCTTTCAAACAACAATCAGGCAAAGGGAGGCGAGGTCAGCAGAGCAGCTGGGTGCTCTGCTCCCAGACATTGCTGCTAGGTCTGCTCTTTGGCAAAGAGGTGGTGGGAGGGAACTGGCTTTTATAAATCAGTGCACACTCCTCAGTTGTCATGTATTCTAAGATCAAAATATTCCCAAATTCAGGTTAATCTACAGAGCTTTTAAACAGATGGCAGAAGCTGAGCAGATTTGATAATGATTTCAGTCGTCAGATTTCAAGGTTCAGTGCTATTGTTAGATAGTGACAGAGATCAGGGCAAATCCTAATGCCAGACTTACCTAGCCTGGGATCTCCTCAGAGTTTGGACATGTTCATAATGGTGTGAGGTTAGTTCCGGCTCTTTTGCTTTCTATGAAGTGAGGTTTATAACCCTGTTCTTTTGCCAGTTCTGGGAGGAAGCTGGGCAGGGGGGAGGCCTGTTCTGACACATACACATTGAAGAAGCAGAAAGTCTGAACAGGAAAATGCTTTGTTTCAGGGATGGTTCACCACAGGCTCATGAAAGAGTAAAAGCCAAGCTTTTCCCTGCAAGACTAGATAGGCCAAAATATCACAGGAGGAGCTGCTGGTGGAATAGTTCCAGCCCAGCTGGAAATACTGGAAATCACAGCAGAAAATCAAGAGTGATTCCAAAAACCTTCCTGATCTTACTCCCAGTGGAACTGATTTTATAATTTGCAAAGCCAGGGGAGGTGGACAGACTGAACAGGCATGACTGAGTATTCAGTGTTATTCAGTATCTGGAACATATTTAGGAGTTGTAGCTATGGGTTAGACCTCCTTTGTGGTGCATGTGGAGAATCGTAGAACCCAGGGGTTGTGGGCCTTGGCCCAGAGCTTTTAAACAACAGGAACCAAACGCAGACCCATGCAGCTCTCTTTGACACGGGATCACCCAGACCTACGCTGAATACATATGGCTGGTTGACTTGAAAAATCCATCATTGCATTAAAAAATCTGCTTGTTTTATGTCAGTGTTGGGATGAGTACATGACATTCATGGGTATGCCTTTCTTCAGGGTACATTCCCACTCACCCCTTGTAGCCTAGAAAGGTCTTGAAGTAGGAGCTGTCCTTTGTACAGCATTGAGCTCAACAGGTCCCAGCCCTGTGATAGGGCTCCTGCGTACTGCCAGTTAATAAGGAACTGCGCTCAGATACTATTGTGAAGTAAAGGGTTAAAACTGAATTTGAAAATAAAGTGTGTGGGGTGAAGTTGAATAATTTATATCTTTGTCATCACAACAGAAAAGGAATCTTTCCATTTAAAATACCAGAGAAATACAATTCAACATGTGTCAGTTCTTCAGTAAAGCATTTCTTCCAAGTTCACTGCATCCGTTACAGCACGGGACCTTCTGTACCAAACTATTTAGGGCTGGCTATTGGTTTTGGAGGCTACTGTGTTCTTGCTTTGACTTTCACCCTTTTTCTCCCTTCCCTGCTTTCTTATATGTCATTTTGCTGATCACAGGAGCCGGTGCTGATTTTGTCATGCTTGGAGGAATGTTTGCAGGCCATGACCAGTGTGCTGGAGAGATTATGGAAAAGAATGGCAAGAAGGTGAAACTCTTCTATGGAATGAGCTCTGATACAGCCATGAAGAAGCATGCAGGAGGGGTTGCTGAATACAGGTATGAATTCCACACAGGAGCAATTGCAGTGAGCCAGCCATCCGGTAACTTCTGGAGCAGAATTGTGCAAAAGGCATGTGTTGGATACAGGCCCATGCCTCTATTCCCCTTTACGAAGCTGTTACCAACACTTATAGCAGCAGATCTGAGGGAAGGATGACATCGGGGGGAGACAGGGAGAAGGAGCTGGGGGGATGGATAGCTGAGAGCAACCATGTTCATTCAGTTGCAGCCAGTGCAGTGTGCTGTCACTGCAGCACTAGCTGTGTGGCCTGGGAAGTCATTAGGCACTGTTCTGACTTACAGGTCTCTCAGGATGTGTATGAATTAAATGCTAGAACATGTCATACCAGGCTGCAGTTTCTGGTCCTCTGCTTGTCCAGGTTAGGTGTCCTGTTGGTGTATGGGTTCTCGGCTGGCCCACATGCTCCCTTCTGTTTGCAGAAAGTGGGTGCTCAGTGAATTGGCGAAGCTCACATGGGGTTTCCCCAGTATAGAGTTGAGTTACAGCTGTAACACTAATGAGGGCCCAGGATCACCAAAGCGCTCTCAGTCACAGGCAGTAGCCCCAGGACTCCCTCCTGTATTTGTTGGGCAGTCTTCTTGGGCAGCAGAATCCAGCTGTACAGATTTCCCACCCCTTTTTGGGTAACAGAGCACCAGAGTAGTCCCAAATCATGCAGCATGCTGGACCTTGGGTTTTGAACTAAAATCCTCAAGGGAGAGGAAAGGAAGACAGGCTTTGTAAAGGAATTTCTTGTCCATTGCTATTTTATTCCAGAAAGTGCTAAGAATTTTGACTTTTTGAAAAAGCAGATGACTCCAGAAACCCTCTGTGTTTTTCTCTTATGAGTGGCAGGTATAGTCACTGCCCTTAGACAGTATGGTTCTTGCATACTTCATTAGAGAATGCTTCCTGTCTTACAGTATACACTGGTTTATTGAGGGCTCGCTTTTGATACTTCTCCTCTGCTGGTGTAGGTTCAGGCTCTGGTCCCATCTGGTAAACTGCTGTTTGTAAGAGTCTCAGAGCCAGTGACATTACCTACTGCTCCAGACATTCAGGATTGATGAGTTTTGTTGGCCTTGTCTGCTATTACTATTCCAGCATGTGGGTTTTTACCCAACATGTCCAGCTGCTACCACGCTTATGAGTTGCAGCACTGTGAAGGTGACAGTGCAGAATGTAAAGCAGAATGTGGTCCACAAAACAAAACGGAATTCACACTCTGACACAGAGACATGCTGATAGGACTACGACAATCGCAGGCATCATGCTAGGTAGAAAGCATCTTTGATCCCACCTCCTGTCCTCCACCCTGACATAGGCTTTTGTGGTGGTTTTTGTCTGTCACTTCTGAAGAGTTAAAATTCACCATAAAAATGTGCACTAGTTCACCAAGCACTTTACAAAGTGGTAAGATACAGCCTATTTCAGAGCATTTACACCTGTCTCCTTTGGCCTAAATCATAGAATCATAGATTCATAGAAACATAGAATAGTTTGCGTTGGAAGGAACCTTTAAAGGTCATCTAGTCCAACCCCCCTGCAATGAGCAGGGACATCTTCAACTAGGTCAGGTTGCTCAGAGCCCTGTCCAGCCTCATCTTGGATGTTGCCAGGGATGGGGCATCTACCACCTCTCTGGGCAGCCTGTTCCAGTGTTTCACCACCCTCACTGTAAAAAATTTTTAAGTAAGAAAGGAATATAGATAATATGGAATATCTAGTCTAAATCTACCCTCTTTTAGTTTAAAACCATTACCCCTTGTCCTGTCGCTACAGACCCTGCTAAAAGTTTGTCCCTGTCTTTCTTATAAACCCCCTTTAAGTACTGAAAGGCTGCAATAAGATCTCCCCGGAGCCTTCTCTTCTCCAGGCTGAACAACCCCAACTCTCTCAGCTTTTCCTCAGAGGAGAGGTGTTCCATCCCTCTGATCATTTTTGTGGCCCACCTCTGGACCCGCTCCAACAGGTCCGTGTCTTTCCTGTGCTGAGGACTCCAGAGCTGGACGCAGTACTGCAGGTGGGGTCTCACCAGAGCAGAGTAGATAGGCAGAATCACCTCCCTCGACCTGCTGGTCATGTTTGTTGTTATGGCAGCCCAGGATACGGTTGGCTTTCTGGGCTGTGAGTGCACATTGCCAGCTCATGTCCAGCTTCTCATCCACCAGTACCCCCAGGTCCTCCTCCGCAGGGCTGCTCTCAATCCCTTCATCCCCCAGCCTGTATTGATACTGGGGGTTGCCCTGACCCAGTTGCAGGACCTTGCACTTGGCCTTGTTGAACCTCAGGAGGTTCACATGGGCCCACTTCTCAAGCTTGTCCAGGTCCCTCTGGATGGCATCCAATCCCTCAGGCATGTCAACTGCACCACTCAGCTTGGTGTCTTCTGCAGACTTGCTGAGGGTGCACATGATCCCGCTGTCTGTGTCATTGATGAAGATACTAAATTGTTATGAGCTCTTAGACTGCAATAATAATGAAGACTAAGGAAGCCTAGAGGTAGACATTGTGCAGGAGAGACCTGGAGACAAATGAAGTCATTAGCTTTCCTGGTCTGGCAGAAAACCCAGGCTCATTAAAAGAGAATCTTATGTGAAAATGGAAACAGAGAGCTTGTGGATGTTGCACTTACCTGGTAGTCTGTATCTACTTGACAGTCTGGTTCAGTACTACTTTCTGAGGAAGACTTCTGAAGAGGAGAAAATCAGTTGGACATAGGGATAAAAGATGATAATAAAGAGTTTTTCAAGGGCAAAAAAGCTTGTGATGAGTTTTGGCAAGTTCCAAGGGCATTGTTTTTGCAGGAAAAAAAATAATTCTTAAAAAGCAAAAATATACAGTGAATACTGTAGTTTGAGGAGAACACGTATATCGTGGCAGATTGTTAAAGCCAGGATTCTTCTCCATCTAATAGGATGAGAAGGGGACAGGCATACCTTTGCCTTCTGCCTGAGGAGGACGTACATGACTTTCTTGAGTGGAGTGTACCCTTCCTACTTTACGTGAGCCCATGTACCTCTTTTCTGGGGCTCAGATCAGAAGCTAGTGAGCAATGTGCAACGCTTGCTTTTTTAATCTCATATGGGGCTGCATCTATACCAATTAAAAGCACCACTATCTGCAGGATGTCTGGCTACACTGAGAACAGCCAGTGGATTGCTTAGGGGAGCAACCCATGCTACTGGCTTTCTACCTGGTTGACTTGCAAGGCTCTTTTGGCATTGCGGGTTCAGTGTGGTGTTGCTTTTGATCGCAACTGTTTATTTGCAGAAGAGAGAGCTGCAGAAGAGCGAGCTGCACAAGAGACCAGCTGCATCTGAGACAAGCTGAAATGATGCACCAGTAGGATGTGCTGCATACCTCTGAGCTTTGATTCACTCTGGGTTCATATGCCAGTTCCCAGAAGTTTGGGGGCTTTTTTTGTCCCCCAGCAAATCTGCTTGTCATCTAAACAAATGCTCTGAGTGGACAGCAGTAGTAATTATCTTATAATTTAAAAGTGGCAGCTGCCAGTTACACAGAGGTGCTGGCAACCTTTTATCTGAACTATGATAACTTACTGTCTTTTGCTATCCTGTGCTTGTGTCAGCTGGAGTGTGGGAAGGCCTGATGCTGGTCAGGTATGTAGTTAATGGCAGCTCCCCGAGAGATCACAGAGCAGCCCAAGGATGCTGCATGGATCTCAGTGCAGCATAGTTGTTTAGGGCCTGGCCACCACAGAAAGTTGCAGGAGAAGTTTGAGAAGGGTTGCTGTACCAGTGGGCCAAAGGACTAAGGCAGCTGTTAAATTCTGTTCTACCTATTTAGGTGTGCGTGTGATCTGGCAACAAAATTTACTGCCAGTAGGAGAAATAATTGACGCTGATCCCCCTTAAAAATGAGATAAAGTGCAAGTATTAATGTCTTGTAGGAGTTAAGGATATACAGAAAACTGCTGTGTTTGGCTTAATCTAGATAGATGCTTTCAATTCCTTATGGGCAATACAAATTCTGCTTGATCCATAGCTGTATTTTGATTTGCATCCTGATTTTAGAGTCCCCTGGGGATCAAGTTCTGAAACCTCCTCAGCATCAAGGGAGCAGAAGCACAATCTGAAGTTTTTAGTCCCTGTTGACTACTGCCTTTTTGTGTCACTAATAGGTAACATAGAAGGAGTCCCCCAGCCTACACTTAGCTACAACAGCTCCAAACATTAAAACTGTAAGCCTTGGCTGTTAACTGTGAAGGAGCCGATTCTCATCTTGTTCACATTGCAGCTACGACGCAGAGCTGGCTACCAATACCAACCTTGGTCTTGGTCTTGCTTGGCCTGTCCCAGCAGGAATGTCACTGTGGTTTAAAAATAGCAAGTGTTACTTACCCAGCACTGTAAACGTGCCGGGCATTGAAGGGACGATTGGAAACAGGGCAAGGCTTTGCTGTGAATTACTCTTACAGGAAAAGTTACAGGAAGTTTAGTCACTTACTAGTTCAGCTTATGGCAAACTTGAACCAAAAGGGTTCTAAGTCAGCATTTTAAATGCTGGATACCCCAAACAGGTCAAAGCAGTGGGACTTCTTTATATGCATTTAAAAAGCCCAGCTGTAAGCCTGTGTCAGTGATCCCAATAAGCTGTTTTGTCTTTAAAAGAGCTTGAGCACACATGTTTTATTCAAGCAGTGGGGAGCTCAGTGTGCTCACCACCTGCAGAATCAAACTACTTGTCGCTTAACTTCATCTTCTCAAAATTACACATTTTGGCTGGAGAACCTGAGCCTCCAGCAAACACTTAAATTAAAATTGACAGGTAAGGTGAGATGGCTGTAGCAGGGTATGAAGTTGTGAGAGTAATTGTTTTTGTAATGAATATGTCAAGTTGATCCCACTTAATTTTGTATGAAATCTGTGTACCTGGTTTCATTACTTCTATGTCATTTATATATTGCTTTGTTTTTACATTTTTACCTCCTTCCACGAGGAACATGGATAAGAGCTGGGAATTTCTGAAAGGCAATTACCGCATGCAGTATTGCTCAGTTAGAGCCAAGCTGCTTTTGTTAACCCTTTTCAGATTTCACAGGTTTTGTGTGAACGCTGCAGTTCTACTGTGGTCGCTCAGCAATTCACAGCTGCTACTAAGCAGGGTTTTGGCACTTTATACTAACTGTAGGGTGCAGTTTGGGCCACAGAGACAGAATAGCACCAGCAGCTGGCTGCTACTTACTGTCTTCTTCTGTATCCCAAATGATAGCCTGGAAGACCTGCCCCCAATTCCTGCCATTTCTTAAATGCTCCACTCATAAGGTTGTGTCATGCCAGGGCAGCCTGACCCTTTTATCCTCATCCATGTTTTGCTGGGCTGACAGAGCACCATCACATGTGCTTCACCCCATCCACCCTGCCAGGACTCCCACCCACCGTGTGCATCCCTCCATGCCAGCAGCAGGCTTGAGCTGACTGGGAGTTACAGGGCGCACTGCAGATTGGACCCTGGGCAAAAAGTCTAAAGCAAATAGTTCTCCCCTTCTCTTCACCATTCAGTGGCTAGCGAGAGACACAGAGTCTCTGCTGAGAGCATCTGAGCACACCTTTCCCAGCTGTTGGGAGTCCCAAGCGCTCCGTCCTCGCCTTTCTTTTCTGAGAAAGGGTTAGTTTCAGGTCATAACTGTGGAAGAGATGTCAGAGCTGCAAATCCCACAGCAGTTCCTGCTGACTTGCTTATGCAGCTCTCTGCGCAATGTGCCAGCTTTTGTGACACCCCTGTAATCCATGCATGGCCTGTGCGCAGCATTTGTTGCTGGCAGAACAGTCTCAACTTGGGGAGTTTTTACTTAGTTTCATTTATTGCCAGCTAACACAAACTTACCACTGTTGGGAAATTCAACAAACACCTAAGTAAGCACCTTTCCTCCCCCTTTTTCAGACTCCACTTAAGCCAGACACCTCTCTTTGCCCCTGCCATGTCTCAACTCCCCTTACTTTCACCACAGGTCACACTCAAGTCTGTCCCGACTCCTTCAGTGAGGAAGGGGTGCCACAGGACGTTGTGGGCATGTGTGTAATGGTTTCTGTCTGCCACTCCTCCTCCTTACTGTGCCTGCTCCATTGTGGGTTGTCCACAGGCCACAATCCCTTTGCGGCTGTCCCTGCTCTGCCATGGGTCACCTAGGGACTACTGTCCCTTTGGGAGTGCACACCTTCAGCATGGAGCACCTCCTTTAGAGAGTGCATCTCCAGCTGCATGGCTCCTCAGGTGTGTCCACCTGTGTCTCCTCTCCCCGTGGCTTCTGCTGTTTCTTAAATACACTTGAGCAGAGGTGTCCTGTGCAACCCTGACTGGCTAAAGTTTTGGTGGCTCGCACCATTTTCAGAGCGAGGTGGAACCATCTCTGTGACTGGCATGAAGCAGATCATGGCCTTCTCCCACACAGGTCACACTGGCAGCCCTTGCTACCCTAATGCTACTGTATATGCCCAACACAGCACCCATGTGTGTAATAATTGGGTGCTCATGTAAACTAACTGGGTGCTCACACATTAACAAATTGGGCGCTTGTGTATGTACTAACAGGGTGCTTGGGCATAAATTATTTGGTCATGCATGCATGAACTAATTGGATGCTTATGCATAAATTAATTGGGCATTCATGCATAAATTTATTCAGTACTCATGCATGAACTAATTTGGCACTCACACAAGAACGCAGCAAGCCCTGCAATTTATGGCCTATATGGCACTCCTCACCTCCACAAGGCACATACTGAAGAACTATTTGAATGTTAATCCATTATGAACTCTTTCAACAACATCACAATCTTAATGTACATCAGTTATAAACTCCACTCTTCCTCCCTTTGGACCAGGCAGTAGGGATTAAAACTGTAACAGTACACTTACTAAAATGCCACTCCTCCATCCTGAGCACCGCATTAAAGGGGTTAGCATCCCAGTTTGGTTATATACCCATCACAGACCCTACCGCTGGACCAGACTACAGTGGCTAATAGTGCAACAATGCATACATGTGCTTACTAAAATTCTGCCCACTCTCCCCTGGGAACCAGATGACAGGACTTATCAGCATGGTCTGGGCAACTTGTTACCTGTTACAAACTACCCCTTTACCCTGGGGACTAGAGTATTGGGGTTAACATTAACACAGCCTGAATATATACTCACCACAAACTTCACCCTCCCATCCTTGTGGACAAGACTATGGAGGTTAATATTACAGCAGTCTGAGCACATGCTTATTACAAACTTAACACTTTATTTCTGCAAAATACATAACCGAGAAAGCCCCAACAGTTTGAATACATACCCATTACAAACTCCACTCCTCACTCCTATGGACCCCTGTCAGTGTTAACATCATCATAGTCTGAATACTTGCTACAAGTTTTAGGACTTGTCCTTTCAAAACAACCAACCAGGAACATAATGGCAGGTCAAGTTATTCACTGTGCTTTAGCATAAAAGCATATGATTAAGATTGTACAAGCAAAAATTAACACCACTGTTAAAGGTACCAATAGGGTCATGAGTTCAGTAGCTGTAGGGCTTCACTGACATCCAAAATTGGTGGTGGGGGGGGGGGGGGGGGAGGTGAACAGTGCTCACATGCAGCAGTGTGGGCATTTTGCCATTTGGGGAAGAAGATGACACAAACAAACTGCTCAAACTGCTTCACTGTCTTGGGATTTGCTCCACAGCTATAACAATAAGAACTGAGCTATGACTTTTTTTCTGCACTTGCAATTGCTTAACTCACAGCTCTAGATCGATGTCCCACTTCCGTCCTATACTCCTCCTTTTCATTCTGGAACATCCATTACTCCCACCATGTATGGCAGGAGCATGGAGAATTTTCAGCCCTTTTTGACACTTTTTTCCAAAGGTGAACATAAAACTGGACTCTCAGCATTTTCCGTGGAGCTAATTTCGCACCTCTTTTCCAGCATGCTTCCCCCAGTATGGTATCTATAGGTTACTCCTCGATCAACAGGACATTGCACCATCTTATCAGCTGATACTACAGGAGCAGTAGCAACTGTAGCTGTCAGAGCTTTGGGGCTGTGAAGTTAGGTGTTCACCACTTCTGTAGGTTTTGGTCTCCAAAGCCAAAAGTGGCATCCCACAAGCTCCAGCTTCCTAACACCACCATAGCCACTGCAGGGGCATCTCTCAGGGGCAGTGGCTGTGCGTGTCCCAGGTTTCTGTAATTTTGCTCAGAAAAAAGGACCGCCAAGTGTTCACGCTCTTGGGAGCAACATTTCCATCTCTGCAGGTCTGTTGAACCACTGTAATTGGGACTGCCTTTGTTTGCAGTCAGCTGTCTACTATCAAAACCCTGCACCTTATGCCCCACATGATGCTCAAGCATGAATTAACAGGGCACTCACGTTTGAACTGATGGGGCATTCATGCATAAATTAATTGGACTCTCATGTGTGAACTGAAAAGGCAGTCATACATGAATGCAGTAAACCCTGCATTTCTTGACCAATACAGCATGCAGAGCTCTTCAGAAGGCAGGATCTAGTAGGTAAAATTGGCACTGGTTTCCCCAAATCCCAGACACGCACTGTTTCTCAAAATCTCATGGGAAGCTCCCCAGAGGCTGAGGTGAACCTCCTGACTTTGACTGGAAGGAGGTGGGCATGGCCAAAAACCAAGCTGCAGAATGGTAGCATGACTACTTTTGTGTTGTTTTGTGGGCCAGGCCTTCTCTTCTTGTTGGCACTTGAGCTGAAAATAAAAACCTGTGAAAGCCCAACTGCAGGTCCTACAACACACCACTGAGCCCCGTACAGTCTGCTAGATGGCAGTGGTACATACGTTTTTCCATTGGCTGCTTATTAAGGTGTTTATTAAGGAGTTTCAAGAAAGAGTCAATTACTCATCAGATGTAGGGAGATTAATCATGGTTCCTTATTCACATGGAATATTAACACTTCTCCTTTATTGTCTCCCTAGGGCTTTGACCTCGCATTTAAAGTAACAGAATGAAATATAGCCAGACTCACGCTGAAGTACCTCCACATAGCCGCTGTTGCTGTTGTTAATGATTTGCAAATGGAGCCTCCAAACAGGCATGCCCTTTCTTTCTTGCACTATCCCCTAGACAATGCGTTTAAGGGAGAAGTAAATAAAGCCACATTTACAACAGTGACAGATCTTGCCACAATTTCTGCCTCCATTTTGCAGGGGAGAAGGAGAATAATTTCCTTTCCCCTCCGCATTTCTCTTAGACCCCCCTTCCTAAAGCCTATGTCTCCAAAGGAGCTAGTGTGCCATGCAGAACAAGCTTGCTCTAAAGCCTAGTGAGATCAGCCGGTGATCGGGGTGCTCTGCTGCAGGAGGAATTGCTGAGCATGAGGCTGGAGAAGGAGTGAAAGCTACTTGCCTGGATTCTTCTGTCATGTAACTCTAAGATGTGCTTTTGGGACCAGTGCAGTCTATGCTGGCATGCGCTCGTACTTGACAGTATTCACAGCACTGGTATTTTTTCTGGCCTTTTTGCCTGGCTCTGAACTGTGCTAGCTTACCTTTTATCTTCAGGGGACAGCTCTGCAGTGGGTTTCTGTAACAGGTTTTTCACTCCATCATATCTGTGGGCTCTGGAGAATCAGGCTGGTAGGAGACAGCTGGAGCATTTCCATCTGCATCTTCTGGTCAGTAACATGGGACAGAGCCCAGGGGCTGTTCCTTATACATTAAAGCTTGCAGCTCTCAAGGTCAAATTTACTTTTCAATAAACCTGGAAGCTTCACTTGCTTGTAGGCAGATGGTAGAGGGGAGGAAGGGGCAGATGTGTAAATACACGCATGGGATATTGGGGCTTCTACAAGATTTGTCTGCTTGTAGTTCCTAGTATTGGTGGTGACTGGAGTTGAGGCATTTCAGTGCTTGAGAGCACGAACGGGCAAGCAAGCAATAAAGTTGCGGGAGATGTTTGTAAACTGCAGCATGCAGAGTATTACGCTTTACATTGCTCCATTAAACACACAGTTACATTTTGCATTTAGACATAAATGCAGTAACCGATCTTTTCTCCAGGGCTTCGGAGGGCAGAACTGTGGAGGTACCGTACAGAGGGGACGTGGAACTCACCATCCTGGACATCCTTGGGGGGCTGCGCTCCACTTGCACCTACGTGGGAGCTGCCAAACTCAAGGAACTGAGCAGGAGAACAACATTTATCCGGGTCACCCAGCAGCACAGTCAGGTCTTCTCTTAGCCCGGGACTGGGATCTGGAGAGAGAGGGGTGGGAGAGAGGAGCAGGAAGGGCTGCGGTTTTGTTTTGCTCTCTCCTCTTTCTCTCAGAATGGCAGCGTCATAGCCATTGGAGGGGCTATGACTGGGATTGGGAAGGCAAAAGGCGTGCTATTAACACAGTGCCATTGGTTCAAAATGCAATAGCTTAATCTTTTAATGTTGTGCCTATTTTATTTTTTAATCATAATTTCTTCACCTGTTTTTTTCCCCCTCTGATAAATAGCTGTTGAAACCTCAGTTAACAAGGAATTGGCTTGTACAGACATGGCTGTTATGCCTGCACAGATACACACATTCCTTTTTTAAGACTGACCTGTCAGCTTCTGGCAGTGCACCCTCCAGAAATTGCAGGCTGGTAGAGAAAAAGATGCAAGGAATTGTGTGGAGAAATAGAAAAAATCAAATTCTCTTAATCTTTCTTCTGGCAAAAGAATGGATGTTTGTGGCACAGCTGCCAACCTGCAGAGTATCAGAGGTGGAAGGTGGATGAGGCCTGGCTATGGGTGACTTCTTACTGTGATGATAACATTGCCGGGTCTCTTTCAGTTCACAGGGCTGGTACTGCCGTTCTTACTTAAATCTCCCTAGTCAATGGACTTACCACTTCAGAAAAGCTGGCATTGAATGTAGCAAACTGATGCTGCCCCCCTTGTCCCTATCTGTGGAAATCATTCAGGAGAAAATGTCTCAGAGCTTGCCTGCTTTTTCATGCATGCAGTTATTGAATTACCTGGGTTCCTGCTTTTACCTACTCTCTGTGGACAGATTTTTAAGACATTGAAACTCAGCAACAGTAACCCCACCAAGGAGGGGTTTCTCTGCAGCCCTCCCTGTTCCCTTGCCTGTTCATATCCATGTAGCAAAGATGTAAAAATGCTATGCTCTGCATTGTCTGTGGCCAGGTGAATGAGGCCGGAGGGATCAAATTCACTTTTGGTTATTTGGTACCACTCCTCAGCGGTCCTTGACACCATGAAAAGCAAAAGAGAGCTTTCAGCAGAATAGCCTGATTGCAAGCCACTGGTGGGCTAAGATGGAGTTAAAAGCATTTGCTCTTAGGGTAGTAATGAATGTTTAAGACTCTGGGTAACACTTCAGTAAAGTGTAATGGCCCACTAATTAATTGATAAATCACAATGAAATTTCTTTGGAAATACACATTGCATCCACATGAATACTACAGTAGCTTGTTATGATAAATGATGTAGAAGTGAGCAGCAATGAATTAATAATGCTTTGCCACTTACTTTAAAGTGCTGCTGAGATGGTAATATAGCTGATGTTACTTAAGTACTTCAGAGTCTTACTTTCCCCTCCTGTAGATATCTGTGGAAAGGGGCAGGGTTCCTTTGAAAAGCAAAAGAGTCATCCATAGGAAAAGGAATAGCAAAGAGAAACTCTAGAATTAAACTCTCATGCTGGACTGCTCAAAAAGCCATGCACAAAGATTGATACAGTTGACCATGCTGAGGAGCAAATCTAGGTGACAAGCTGATCCCTGGTGATTTTGAAGTGTGTTGTGCATGTTAGAAAAAGCACAGAATATCTTCTGAATAGCCTGGTATTTTAAATGCCTTCCATTTAACATGTAGGATATAATTCTTAATTGTGGTATGACCCCTTCCTCTGCTTTGGAGGTGAATTAGGGCCTTCATGTGAGCACAGGTTATGCTCGTGCTGGCTTTAAGGACCATTTGTCCTGCCCACATATCATAAAGGAACCTGAACACAGAAGAGGAGCAGGCCCTCCAAATAAAGGACCTGATCTCTATTCCCTCCAGCCGGAAAGCATCACGTTAAGAGGATGCCAGGCTTCCTTACCACAAACCCTACCGTGGGCCACATACTGCTCTTACCTGCACTAAGCCCAGAGTACAGGCAGTATTACTACTCGACATCAGTACGGCTGTAGGAGGTCACCGTTCCTTTAGTTAGGTAATGTGAGGGTTAGGGGTACAAAGGCAAGTGAACACCGCCATCAGGAGTGGGTTAGACTGTCACAGCACAGGCCTGACCGCAGGGGTGTCTCCACACTCGTGCCTTCATACGTGGGCAGCACAGCAGTCTGCTGGTCTCACACCTACTCTCGTTAGCGCTTTTCTACTTTTTTTAGCTACATTTCTAAATGGGATTTAAGAAATACATATACATATAAAAAATTATATATTTGTAAACATGTTTAGAAAAGATCATATGCACACTGAACAGAGCAGCTTCGTGACATGTCTTCAGAACAGTTTCTTTTCCAAAGGGCAGAGGCTGGGGGCAAGGAGGGGGGGCTGCCTCTCCACAGGTGCGGCAAGCATGGAGCCTCGTCCCCAGGCAGGCTGCACGCTTCCACAGCCAGCCTGGCCTGGGGCCACTCTCACACCCGCTTTCCTTCCCCTTTCGCCCACACCTCTGACTGACCAGTGACTAACAGGGAAAGGATGGGGATAAGCTAATCTTAAGTTGTCCCCTGGATTCTCCAGGCTGTGAATGACATTGAGACTAAGAATAGTTACTGATAAAGCTTTGACTTAGGGCATTTAGTTTTCTAAGTAGCAGCTTTTACCATCATTTTGATAAGCAGCATGTTTTCTTTCTATTTCATTTTCTCCTTCTCTCCAAAGTGAGCAGGAGAGAGAAACCGGCTGCAGAAAGGCTGAACTGGTGGCATGACTGCATCTCACCCAAAGTTGTATGTGAGTTTCATTCACAGATAACCCTCAACCATGTCAGGGCTCACCATTCACACTGTACATGTCCATCTCTCAGACTGGCTGCAAAATAGAAAAAAGACAAACTTGAGCCCTCCTTTAACACCCAGTCGTCTGCTGGGTTAGTTGCCCTCATCTGCACTTAGCCTCAGGTCCTGTGCCCTGCTCAAGCCCGCTGCCACTGTCACAAAGGAGCTGGGGCAGAGAGGGAGCTGAGGGGTCTGAGCAGAGACCTCAACCACTGACAAACGCCATGTGCTATTTGCGGATCTACCTCACCTGCACATTTAGCTGGGTTTTTTTTGTTACTTGTCCTTCTGTGGGAAGTGTCATTCATAAGAACTTAGTCCCAGCCTGTCTAGAGGAACGCTGTGAGTGTGATAAGCTGCACTGTAGGCCAAGTTCATGCCTGCTTCCCCCAGCCAGGCAACTGTTGAGCACCCAAGAGCAATGTTGAGGTTTGGCCCACTGGCTCCACAGGGATTTAGTTTAACATACCAAAGACCTACAAGCAGGGATGCTGAAAAGGGCAACATTACTTTAGCAATCCCTGCTGAGTGTGTCCATCTCTGCCTTCTTGAAGTGTAAGGACAGCTAAAACACGCCGTGCTGCTCCCAATCATATTCTGGAGTCACCTTGCTGCAGTACTGTTTCGCAGGGTGGGCTGGCTGGCCCTCCTGCCCACACAGCCTGGCTTACCTGAACTCTCTCTGGGGAGGAAGGTTTTGGCAAAGCAGCAGCCTTGCTCGCACCCGAGTGACTGCGTGGTGGCTGTGGGGAGCACACCTGTAGACCTCTTTGGAGGCATGAGGCCAGCCTGTTAGAGGAGTGGGCCTTGAGCCAGCATCCTGCCAGATGCAGAACAAGCCGCGCAGGTCTGCTTTCTCGGAAAGAAACAAGTGTACGCACCCGGGGGTGCACAGCTGCCCACCCCCGAGCTCATTGACACAGCCAGCTCACCCCCATCAGCCATGGGGCAGGGGCTTTGGCCATGCTCTTCTGTGCAGCTTGCCTCTCACCTTAGGGCATGGGGGGTGGTGGTGGTGGGTGAATGTAGGATGGGGCCACACTGTAAATACGAAGAGTTGTAAGCAGGGGCAGGAGGAGCCTCTGCTTATGTTTGGAGGAGCTTTTCCCATACAAAGGGTGCCTGTATCTTCCTTTCAGCTAGTCAGTAGCAGGGGGAGATAAGATGGGGGTGAGCAAGAAACATAGCAGCAATTAGCCAAGCCCCACCATGTTGGGACAAGGGCTGGTGTTTTCAGTCACGGGCATGTTGACTTTGAAGCCTTTTCTGAACCAAGCACTCCCTGGTGTATTGAGCTCCACTGTCTTGAACAGACTTGCTGCTACAGCTTTCTGTCAGTGTCCATCACTGCCTCGTATCCCTCCACCTGGGGGATATTGCTTTCTAGATGCTAGTATCAGTTTTATACCAAAACTTTGTTGGAGCCAGGAGAGCTTTTGCAACTGGAGCCAGGTTTGGCCTTGCTTGTGTAGAAGAGAGAAAAAAAAATAGCCACCAAGGCCTAAGAACAGCAGTTTGCCTTCCGCAGCAGCCAGAGCTTGCACGCAGGATAGGGCCAGGCCCTTCCCTGCGGGCTGGCAGCTGCCTGGGGGCAGATGGGCTGAAGCAGATCTCGGTTAGATGCTGGCACAGCTCTGCAGCCCTGAACACAGCATGGATCGCCCCCCGTGCAGCCTTTGCTTCGCTTTGAGGTCATTCAGATGTTTAAGCGAGCCCTCCCCAGCATTTACTTGATGCAATGTTTACTGGTTAGTTTTCATACATAACTAAGTACTTCAGAGTCCAAAACTCCTTGGTGTTGCCTGCGATAACTGTGAAGCGCTTCTGCGCAATCGGCCAAAAAGAGCCGATGACGAGCATTTGATGTTTTCCTGCCCCTCTCGGCCCTGCTGAGATGGTGATGACGAGCGCTGCCTCCCCTCACCGGTAGCAGCTGCGCGTGTGCAATACCTCCGGCGCACATGGCACCATCGTTTGACATGTTCGAAAGTTGTAAATGGAAAGTTTTTGTCATGAAATAAAGAGCTTCACTCTGATGGTCTGGAGAGGGTTTTATGGCCACGGATGGGAATGTGTGTGTTTCTGTGTCATCATGAATAAAAGCAAACGCTCTTGGCCGGGAGAGGAATTAAATTGGGCAAATTACTTCCCTAGGAAAGCTCTCTCATCTTCAGTCATAACGCATAAAGACAAAACATGCATTTGCAATTGGCACTGTTATTTTATTAGTACGAGTATACTGAAACAATAAACTTGTACTGGTATACAGACAATTTCTTTAAAACAATTTTGTTCAAATTTTGAATCAAACATTGTTTTATTATAATAATGAAATAATTTCTACCTAGAAAACCTGCAAGCACCATCAAAGAAAGGGACCATAAAATTCAATAAACAGACGCGAGTGTATCCTACAAATAGACACACCACCATTAGAAAATAGAATATGAATTCTTCCATTTTTTTAATATTTGTTTTAAAAAAGCTAGTGCAAGTACAATATTTTACACTGGAATTACAGAGAGTATGCACGCATATGGAAAAAAGTTCTCCTGTCACAATAAAAGCTCTTAACTATGTCTGTATGCACTTAAAATCTTCTCCTCTTTTCAATAAGGTGCAAAACGTTATTCCCTCCCTATTTCTCCTTTGTACTGGCCATGTCAGCTCAATTTCTCCCCAACACAAAGCTGTGATATCCCTTTTACTGGGCCTACACCAGGAACTACACTGGAAGTGTGATTTGCAACAGCCCTCATTAGTAATACCAGAACATTAAAAAAAAAAAAAAAAAAAAAGACCTACTGCTATAGAATGGCTAACCCTTACCCCGGCATGGCCAAGCGCTGCTGCTGGCTGCCGGGAGTGGTGACATAGCTAGTACAAAATGGTTTTCAGTAGCTCACCCGAACTGAAAAAGGTTGGGAAATCCCCCCCGCCCCCCGCCCCGTTTTGTAACACTGTGAAAAGAACAGTGTTCAACAAGTTAATATATTATTCCGACAAAAAAAAAAAAAGAGCAAATACATACATTAGTGAGTTTCAACATTAGCTGACTGTCGTGAAGAGTCGTATCTATGCCTTAACAGATTAGTCACTTCGCTAAGAGGCCAGCCCGACGGCCAGGCAGAAGACACAGACTGAGCCACCCGCAGCCACCCTGGCTTGTTTTTGCCCTCAGCTACACAGAGCCAAACCCGACTGACTTGGAGAGGAGTTCTGCAGAGCGTGTTCAGAGGGAGAGTACGTGGGTCCTCGATTTTTAAAGCAAACACCAGGGCGGGATCCCCTCGCCAGCGGGTGGGAAGGGGCAGAGCGCCGCTGCCCGGGAATCCTCCGCACCAGCCGAGGATCCGGGCCCTGAAGTTTCTGCCCGTCAGCAATCCCGTAGTACAGCAACGACAGCTTCAACGAGTGACTAACGCTCACTGCAAACAACACTTCCAATGCATATACCTACTGTGTGGTCGAGGGAAAGGGCACAGGAGCTTTGACCGCTCAAAATAGAAACGAACAAAAAAGAAACAACCTCGGATGAAGCCTCCATAAAATCCTCAGTGGAAGACTTGAGTCCTTTCAGCTAACGACAAGAAAAAAACTACAGAAACCTTAGAGACTGTTATTGTATAAATACTACCTGTTGGCTGAATGCACTTCATTGGAACACAACCGGGGCTGTTTTTCGGAGCGCCCAGGGGTCACCTGGACATGGCGAGCGTTTCTGCCCCGTGCGCCTGCGGGAGCCGAGGCTTGGGTCACCTCCGGGGAGAGGGAACGGGAGCAGCCTGGAACCTCACCCGCTCTGCCCTGCCGCCAGCTCCCGGCTGCCCAGCTTGATCTTTGGACAGGAAAAGGACCCTCTCCTCAGAAACTGCTTCGGGATCCTCTCCGTTCGGCTCTCCGAAAAACACTGGTCTCGCCATCGGCCAAGACCGTCAGTGGGAAGGTGCGCGGTGTGAGCGACTGCTCCCCGGCAGAGGCGGGGGAGAGGGGGCAGTGACGGGGACTGGAAGGCCGGGTCCCCTCGGGCATCGCTCTGCTGCTAGCGCTGGGCTAGGATCCCTTGTCGTAAGCACTTCTTGCTCAGGGTTCTACTCTTTGGGTTTCGTCTGGAAGTGCTGAAAAAAACATGGAACAGCATCCCGGAGAAAGGGAAAAAAGGGGCCCCAAAAGGCTTCAGGCGGGAACTAAGCAGGTCGCGCTCAGCTGGCAGCGGCCCTCCACCCGAGGCGAGGGGCTGCTGAGGTGTTGCCGGACC
Source organism: Astur gentilis (assembly GCF_929443795.1). Lineage (NCBI taxonomy): Eukaryota > Metazoa > Chordata > Aves > Accipitriformes > Accipitridae > Astur > Astur gentilis. The sequence goes on along the minus strand of NC_064899.1, from coordinate 19,556,521 downwards.
CAGACCCGGACGATCCCCGGCAGCGGGGCCGGCCCGGCCCTGCCCGCGAAGGGCACGGCCAAGGGCCCCCTCTGAACCGGCCTTGCCCTCTCGGCTGCCAGGGGCTCCCCTTGGCGCAGGCGGGAGAGACTTAAAGCCAAAACACAGCTGGGGAGTGAGACTGGACTTTCGCACAGTAGCCACCCTTTGAAGTGCCCTGTAGCTGCACTCGAGAATTGCTGCTCCAAGGTGTATTTTCAGCACAGGAATAAACAGCATGAAGCAAGACTCCATTCCCCAGAAATGGGACCCATGTAATACGAACAGAAAATTAAGCACAGTTGTTCTTTAAGAGCCTTTTAAGTAATAATTCTTCCTGGCCAAAGCCAATACAAATCAGATCATCTAGACATGACATTTTCTATATACAAAAAACATGTAACTTTCAACCTTTCTCTGCTTTTGTATTTAAAAACTTTTTTTTTACAAACAAGGTATGAAACTCACTGTTCAAACAGAGCCATCTCTTTTTCAAACACTGAATGAATCATTCCAACATTCATTTTTCTTTTGTGCAATTTTTTTAAAACATTACCTGTACTCCTCAATGTGAGTGCTTCAAAAAATGTTTCTATTTTTAATAAGCTTCTCAAATTAGGTTTACATCAAAAAATATTCCCACAAGGTATAGTGCTACAAGAAAAGATCCTATCAGTAAAGGTAACACATCTGAAGCGAGGTCGTCTATGTAAAAGAAATTGAACTCTGGAGTAGAGGTGTGCAACGCGTTTGGAATTTCCCGATTGACACAAAGCAAGGCTGTCCTCAGGACAGGGAATCAAGTGGACATGTAGGCATACGAGTAAAAAAAAAAATTTCACACATATTTATTCGTGTGCAAACAGACACTTCTGTCTGTGTGTGTGTGTGTGCGTGTGCGCACGTATGCGTATCTGCATCAACAAATTCTCATTTTGCTTTGTATTTCAGGATGTGGGGGGGATGGGAGGGTTGGATAAAGCAGAGGAAAGGAAATTACTGCCTGCACTCTGGTGGTGCGTTCATTCCCCTTGCTTTTCACATCAGCACTGGCCAGAGCCCAGCACGGACTCTGCTGTTACCTGTGATGATGGGGAGGGAAGAAATGGAAATTATTAGTATGAGTGCATGCCCCATTTTGCCATTTGTCCAGTTCCTGGGACAGCAGAAGTGTTTCAGCAGGCCAAATCCCCCCTGCCTGCCTGGGGCTTCTGCCCTGGCAAGCCTGAACGAACCCCGAGATTTTTCCAGCTGCCTGAGTAAGGTCAGGATCTGGCCCTGACTGAACCAAGCTTCAATTTCACAAAGATTTATACAGGTGCGTCACAGCAAGCTCCTGAGCAGCCTTCGGCAGCCAGCCCGGACCTCCCATAAGCATGTGTATAAGTGTTTGCAGAACTGGGTCCCAGGACGTGCAGAGCACTGTGCCAAGAGCCCCCCTCTTTGAAATAACACTATTAGTGTTTAAAAAAATTGAGGATTCGCTCTCCTTGATACAGGCTTTTTTTTTTTTTTTTTTTTTAGCAGTTGCAGGTATTAACAGAATTTCACCATTTCCTTTTTTACTATTGGCAACACACTTTAAAGTAAAATAAATCGCTGCAGAGAGTGAATTTTCATGATAACCAACAGCTACAGTTCGCGCTGAGCCTGCTGCTTTTGTATTGCAATCTAAGTGAGATCTACAAAGTTTAAACCGTGAGATGCAGGAAATCCAAACTTGTCTGTAACATTGTACATCCCTACTCCAGAGCAGTAAAAGTGCTGCTTCTGGTCACATCAGTGTACCACACATATGCCAGCCCCATCCCTGAGTAGAAGGTGTGAAAGGTTTCTAAATGTTCCTTGATTTAAGGGAAACAAGAGTAGTGATGTCACTTCCCCACACCGAGAAAATGACGGGAACAACAAGTCGAATGAAGCGACAGCGGGATGAAGGAATTAAAAGGAATAAAAAAAGGAACATGTGTGTCCCCCTCCTCCCGAGGTCTGCATCTTTGAGGGAAAGCAAGCCCAAGGGCAGCGTATGAAATGGTAAAATAGGTCAACAGCGACTCCGATTTGGGTCTCGACCAGAGGACTCGAGGTAAGTGACATCAAACTCAAATTCCCCATGATGTGGCCCAGACAAACTGAAACAATGCCTAAGTTAAACACTATAAGGAACAGTCATTTATATATATAGATATATAGATAGATTAGATAGATAGATAGATAGACAGATAGATAGATAGATATTTTTTTAGAAATCCCTATAAAGAGGTTCTTGTTTTATTTTTATTTGCCCTGACTAATTTCTTGGTGATTGTATGCGTTTCATTGTAAACTAAACAGGCTTGCTACAAAAATAAAAAAAAAGAAAAAGAAAACTACGGTCAGTTACTATTGCAAAGCGGACGCTGCACAGAAGCAGCGGCTAAACCTCCTCCTTTGGCTTCGCCTCAGCATCTCCATGCCTGTGAGGGGCATTTTTGCACACGCCCAGGGATCGATGGCACTTCCCAGACGTGGGGACTCACGGCAAGGGATGCTCGGAGCTAGGGGAAGAGGCAAAGCCCCACCTTGCAAAGGACTTGGTGCCCAGGGGGACTTTTCTCTCCCTGGTAGGAGCCAGGTCTCACACGTGTGCTGTCCAGGTGGAGGGTGGCATTCAGCTGTATGGCCGAGTGCTGCCCTCCGCTTGGAAGGCATGCAGACATTAATACATATATTTTTTTTTTTTTTTCCTGGATCTTTTTTAACATCGACTACAAAAAGGGATTGTGTTTCCCAGGATAAGGGATGCTTGACCCTTAATATGTTGGGGTTTTTTTGTTTTTTTTCTTGTTGTTGGTGGGACGATAGGGATGGAGGTATTAATAGGAAAAAAAAAAAAGGTAGAAAGAAAGAAACTATTCAAAAAAAGAACAAAACAAGAGGAAATCAGAAGTGGGTATGAGATCTAGCTAACACCGCACGGGTGAGTCTAAGTTGGCACGTGAAGTATTGCACATCCTACAAAAGCCAAAGCATGGAAAGGGACAATTGTTTGGAAAGAACCAGTTATTTCAGAATTCCTCAGTCTGAAATACAAGCACAGAACTAATACATTCCTATTGCTCCAAATGTATTTTTTTATTATTATTATTTTTTATTTTTTTTAGTGTTAGTTGAATAGATCCAGTCAGTTTAATAGCCCCTGCTTCCTTATTAACCACAAATGTGTATGCATATGGTTTTACTTGAGATTATTTTTTTTTTTCCAAGTACATGTGAAGTACGGAAATAGTGGTACAACTGTGAACTAAAATCTGTAATTCTTTCTATTCCTTTACCATCAAAGTTTAAAAACAAAACAGGAAACAAAACAAAACAATAAATTGCAAGTGCCCTGAGCAGAGTATATGGAAGATTAAGCAACTTCTCTGAGCAGAAATATTAACAAATAAGCACTAACTAAGCAGTGTGACTGTGAGAAGAAACCCACTCAGCTATTTGGTAGCCTGCTGAGAGGTTAATAAAATTCAAGGAAATTCAAGAAAAGTTTCAAGCTATTTTAAACGTATTTCAACTTTTTGGTGCACCCCAGAATATGGTATAAAAACAATTAGTTCTGGTGTGAGCTAAATTTCAAGTAACAAATAACAGAGTCAAAGCTGGGGTTTGGGGTTAACATTTCTTCTCTTAAATAAAAGCACTGTATTTTAGGGGAGAGGGAAAACAAGATTTTAAATAAATTTGTTCACTTTAGGTTACTGCGTTTCTAATGACGGACTTTTATTTCCGTTTCTCTTTATCAGTACAGCTTCTTCAAAACTACCTGAAGGATGTGAACTCGCCAACCAAAACCGACACAAACGCTTGCTCACGTAGGGCCCAAGCTCAATCCCACTGAAATCAACGGGATCTTTCTAGTGGCAGCAACGGGCTTTAGCGCTCAGCCCCGAAGTACTTCATACTTGCACCTCGCCAAGGCTTGTGCAGGAGGCTGGGTGCACAGCACCTCAAAGGATCCGGCCCTGCCTGGGGAAAGAAAAGACTGAACGGCATGAATCCCCCCCATCCTACTTGGTTTGTACCAAACTCTTGAAATCTCGCCTTTCCAATGGAAAACGATGCAATTAAAATAACAAATAATAATAATAAAATAACAATAGGTTTGTTTTCAAAACAAACAAACACCTTGCTTATGTATAGAAATGTTTCTTGTGGAAAACTCTCTCAGCAAGTCTGAAGAAAAATTCTCAGAGCTGTCCCAGTAGGACCTGGTTCTGTGTGGCAGATATGGTAGAAAGACCAAAAATGAACTTTGAAAGGAACGTAACCCTATGAAATGGCCTAGAGCATAGGCAGGTTAGTGAGTAATTGCTACATTTGTTTATGCTCTTTCAGACCCCCCCAACCCACAACATTATTAGGTAAAAACTGCAGGAATACCACACAAATGATAAACTCAAGATGTGCAAATTGCAAGATTCTTTAAAGTCCATCTTTTTCAAAAACACTGGACAATGATTTTTTTTTCCTCTTTCCTTTTTCCTTTCTCTTATTTTTTTTTTTTATTATCTGTCAGCTCGCATATGCCTTTATCTCTTTCTCAAGCATTAAAGTTTAAAAAGTGCCTCCTATTAAGTAGTCCTTTGTGGACAATGACTGTCACATACTAGTTCAATAATTCACATTCATCCCTTTGAAACCACATTAAAACTTTCAGCATCTTGCCTGTGAGAAAACTTTACATAGTTGCATGTAGTTACAGTGTTGAAGAGATTTGTTTTTTTGTTTGTTTGTTGTTGTTGCTTTCCGAGCAGATTAAAGTGAGATACAGTACGTACTGAGTGTTAGACCAGGATGCTCAGCAATAAAGTGTGAACAGCATTTTAAGTGCTTAAAGACATTCTAGGTTCATCTTCAACAGCGAATTCCTGTGTCACACCGAAATTTGAAAACAGTGGCACCAGTTGTCCATAATAATGAACTAAAAACAGTACTAGAGTTAAAGACAAAGATTTGCAACCTAACTGCAAACAATGGATGCCTGTGATCTCAAAGGGGCAGTATGCATCTACCTTGTGGAAGCAAATGTCAATGGCGTAACCCGGTCGATTTGTCTAACACTGCACAAAAACAGGAGTGAGCCTGAGCCAGGTGCATCCACAGAGCCAGAGCCCTCCTCACGCATACCCACGCACACCCAGGACACACACACGCATGCACGCACCCACCCACCCCACCGCCACGAAGGAAAACCTTGCAGGGCGACCGGTGCAAGAGTCTGTACAGCCTCCCCGTCTGCTGACTCCGGGCAATGGAACTGCACTAACAAGCAGAAAGGAAATGTTGGTGTGGCAGTTGCTTTAGGAATAAAAATCAGTGCAGTCAGACCCCATGGGGGGAAAAAATATATATATACATATACACACACACAAATATATATATATATATATATATATATATATATATACTGTAGAGCCTTGAGTAAAAGTTGGCTTGTTGTTGAGAACGTCAGAGACTGTCCGATCCTTTTCAGTAACACCCATGGGTTGTGTCCTCAGCATCCACCTGGGGTGAGGAAACCTCTTCACCAACCCGCCACAGAGCCGCAGTCCCTCCTCGGGACTGGCGTGCACACACACACACGCACCCCTACACACACGCACCCCACGCGTGACATACACCTCTGCTACAGTTCCCTTCTCCTCACCTCCCCCCAAAAAACTAGAACAGGAACCAAAACAACAAAACGAAAACAAAAAAAAGAAAAACAACAATGAAAAGAAAACCAAATCACAGCTGGACCCTGTCCTACACGAGGTGTTAGAAAACAGGAGCCATGACAACACATTCATTTCCACTAAGGGTGTGTGAAGCAGATACTGCCCCTTCTGTAGCTCTCGATAAACCTAGTCACTGACAAACACTTGTGGAAAAACATATGCACCAGTCTCCTGCATAATACCAGCTGCAACTATAACAACAAGGTTATAACATAAACCTAAAATAAGATGATAACATGTAAATACTGGGTTATTTAGTCTACAGTACAGTAATCTGGATAAAAATGACAAGGGATAGCCTAATTTCCTTTCCCCAAACAACTTTTACTTCCCTACGTTGGATCGACCTTCAATGCAAATCTTAACCTCCTGAGGAATAAAAGAAGGCTTGGGAAGAGTCAAAGGTGGCTCCTCTTCTGATTTCTCTAGTTTCCGTGTTTCAGGAGCTGACCACCTCCTCTTCCTCGTTGCCGGGGGCTTGCTGGGTTCTGTTTTGGTGAGCAAAGGTGCTGCAGGCAATCCTATTTTGTCCGGAAACTTCAGTTCACCGTTCTCAGCTAACATCTGTGCGCTTCCCTGATTAATCCCGTTTTCCTGCTCCGCATACCTGTGTCTACTTCCAGCTAGACTGTCATTCTTTGAATGCTTCAGCAAGATACTAGCTGAGTCCATGGGCTGGCCCTTTTTAATAGAGCCATTCTTCAGGTTCTTGAGCGTGAGCGATATGCAGACGTCCCCCACCGAGAGTTTGGAGCATGGCAAATCAAAGAGCTGGCTGGTTCTCTCAGGGCAGCAGGATGACCAGCCTTGTCCAAATACAAAAAAAGGGTATTCTACCAAGACTTCCACGCTGACCTGCAGAAAGAGAGGGGGCAACAGAGAGAGAGACAGAGGGAGAGAGAGGGGAGAGCATGAGATCACCCGTGTGCCCTCATGCACATGCACGGCAGGCGGCACTTGCCACAGGGGAGAGGGATAAAACAAATTGCAAAAGCGCTGTTCAGGTTCCGCAAAATCAGTACGCTGACCACCAGACTTCACGCCTATCCTTGTCACACGGGTGTTAATGGTTTCTCTGAGCTCAGCACTTCTTAGCACAAGACCTCAGCGGGAATCAAGCTTTACCTTTATCCAGCCGCTCAGAGAGGCCTAAGAGGCAAAACAGCTTCACCATCTGGCAAACTCAGGTCCCTGCCATCCCCTTGTGGTATCTAGAGCCTCTCACCCACATCTAAAGACACATTCCAAACAGAGGATGGCTCAAGGGAAGCTCAGTTCTGAAACACAATTTCCTAAATGACCACGGGAATGTCATCCTCGCCTCCACCCAAACAAGCATATACTTACCAGCATGAAACGGTTGAAGGCATGCTGATTTCCAGGGAAGGCCGTGAGTATGTACGGAGTTGTAGCCGTAAGAGCAGTGAGCATGAACTTGCCTTCCCCCAGCAGTCCTGTTACCAAGTCCAGTTCCTTCCCTTCTCACACCCGCTGTCCCACTCTGCAGTTGAGTTCACCTCCTGCACTCCCTCAGGGAGAGGACCATCTCTCCTCCTCCAGTTCCTGCACTGGGTCTTTTCTGCACTGTGTCCCCTTTTCCCCCCACTTCCCCCAGTTTAAAAATGTATCTGCTTATGCATCTTATCTGTCTTACAGGGAGCTGCCACAGAGAGAACAGACCAGCAACAGGTGCCCACTGCTCCTTGATCTTGCAAATGCTGGGCCTTGAAGTCCCAACATGATAAGGCACTTAAATACCCGGTTATCTTTGCACGTGTCAGCAGTCCAGTGCTCACCACATGGGGCTGCGTCTGCAGGCTCAAACACTTGATGTGGGCTCATGCAATTCACTACCCACGGGGCTGAGACCCCCCAGCACACAACAATGAGGGCAGGAAATTTTGACTAATCCTTTTTAAAAATTTGGCATGTGTTTTTAACTTGCTCTGTGTAACACCAGTGAGGTCTGCAACTCTCTAAGAGGGTGGCTTATGCTGAAGTCAGATATCCACTGCTCTGCTCCCAAGGTCCCCGTGTCCTCTAGCGCTCGTCTCAGGCATGGGGGCAGGATCCTGCTCTGATGGTGTAACCCCTATTTGGTAGGGGCTAAAAGGCAGGAGAACACCTGAATACACGTGCTCATCTCATTTCTGAGCCACTCAGCAGGCAAGGAGCATACCAGCTGCCTGGAGAGCCTTCCCTCTCCAGGAACACAGACTCACTTGAAAGGAACATCACAGCAGGCTTGTGAAACCACCTCTCACCCTTGGGAGCAAGTAATGCTGTCATACCGAGCACAGCAGTCCACAATGCACATTGCACTCTAGTGTTCAAACATCTTTGCTCTTAATATTGTGAACCTTGGGATGAAGTTGCATGGCCTGTCTCACAGAAGAAGTTGGACTTGACGGTATGGCACCCAGCAGCCCTGCTACTTCCCCGCTACTGCTGCTTACTCTCAGAGGTGCCCTCCCTCAAGCAGGGCCCGAAGTAGCTCCCCTGGCACCCCACCAGCTCCACATCCCTTTTGGGCAGGAAGACTTGATCAGGGATGTCCCACAGCTCAGAGACAGAGGCTCCAGAACCAGGAAACCAAAGATTCCCCTCATATGTTGACTGTGCCTCCGACTGATTAAGCCCATGTCAGCAATCAACCGCAGTTTATGAGACAGTTGATTCTGCTGGAAAAAAACTCACAAAGTCTATAAATACATGCTACGTACTTCTGCAACTAGGCCAACGAATAACGCTGCATGTATTATCCTGCCACTCCACCTGCCCAATGCAGTAAGCCACTGTACAAGGAATTTCAAAAGCAGCAGTTCAGAGGCACAAAGATACCCTCCACTACATCAATTTTTGTTATATTAAACCTTTTCTGAGCAGAACTGCTTGCCAACAATCAACTACACACACGGCAATAGAGGAAAAGAGTTCTGACTTTAGGCCTGGTTTATGCCTTGAACTGTGGAGAAAGTGGGGCGAGGTAAATATGAAAGTCCCATCCCTCCATGTCGTTGGACAGAAACACTCCAGAGCCAGGATTTGCAGAAATATTTGCCCAGATTTTGGGATCCTATTCCACACATATCCATTTCAATAAGAGGTCTGACCGGGTGAAGTGGTGAATATCCAGTATCTCTCATGGACTTAAATGGAAACTGCTGTCTACACAGAGCTGTGGGCTTCTCTCCAGGCATGGATCATCTGGTTGACACAGCTTTCTCCTTTATATTGCTATGTCTCTCCTCTTTTTTTCTTCCTGCCTGCCTGCTGTATTTTTTTTCTCTTTCTTCTACTTTCCCATCCTTGTCAGAAGCTATTTGTATCTGTGGGAATCATACACGCTTGTGTGCATCATCCTCACCGACACACAAGTTCCTCTTGATATGAACACGCTTCCACCGCACGTTATACTTTTTTTTTAACGTGGCATCCAAAACACTTGCCTGAACTGTCAATCACTGAAACAAATCCCAGAACTGGTGCTGGTGACCATGAATAACACCAAATAATAAAGATGGTGAAATGCCACAATTTCCACAATTCGGTCACAGTGTGCATGTACCACTATTGATTTGAAATGGTTCCCTCATGGATTATCAAGCCCTGTTTTAGCTGGCCGCTTCTGGATTCAGCTAACTTGGGATTTAAGGTAACCATTCTCTACAAGCAACAGTATTCAAAGACCTTTTAAGTGTGAAAGTTCAGGGAAAATACCCCTGCATAATTTTTTTCTGACCACCACACTGAAACACAAAATATGAATTTTAAAAGCTCCCTCCCCCAATATCCTGCCATGATTATTGTAGGAGAGAAGAAATTTGGTCCCTCTTCAAGCACACCGAGGCTCTACTGCAAGCAACATTTACATCTCTGTTTTGTAAGACAGACTAGTAAAAACACCCAAAACTCTTCAGTGCAGCTGCTGAATATCTGCAATCTTCTATAACTCTTTATAATTTTATTTCTCAGCCAAACTCAGTAGGTAAGGCAGGCAATTCAGACTGCTCAGGAAACCCTGGCTGGAGCTGGAACATGGATGATAGGTGCTGCAAGATCTGATGCCCAGAAAATACCCTTCCCATCATTCAGAAACACAGCAACTTTAGTCTTGGGGCTCACTGCCGCAACCAACATAACAAGCACTAAAGCAAAAGGTGCCTAGTAAAAGTGGTTTGTGTGAACTGTATTTTAATAAACATAAACATGCATTTTCCAATTAAGTGTTTTTCTCCCAACTTTATTAAAATGTGATGAAACTAGGAGTGGCAGGCTGGAAACAAAGAGAAGGAAGCGGTTCTGGAAACAATGTGCAATTAAGTGGTGGAGCTCTCCGCTGAACGCCTTGTTGTGGGTGCTGAGAGACTCCTCGGGTCCAAAAAACAGCTGGGTGGATTTGTGGAATAGAAGCTCTCCCTCTCACAGAGAGAAGTCTCTGCAGTGCTGCGCTCCCATATGACCTTGCCTACTCAGAGTCTTTGGGACTCCTAAATGTTCCCACCACCCCGAACAACACTGCCTTCAGCAGAGTGGATTTTCTCTGAGAAATTTATGGGGCTGTAGGCAGCACCTTGTGCCATGGGGACTACCTGTCACGACCCATGGTCTGGGTGGTCATCCCCCCAGGGCTGCATCTAGCCCAGCTTCAGTACACCATCACAAATGGACCCAGCGCTTGAAGGTTAGGGGCTACTGCTCTCCACAGCCATGCGATCCCACCATTTCTCAAGAGAAGCCACCTCTGTGCACCAGACCACTGGCTGCTGAGTTTAGCACAGAAGCTCTTATCTGCTGCACTCCCAGAATTCAGTAACACGCATCTGAAGACAGACCACAGCCACCCCATCACTCCAAGGAACAAGGACTTACTGCCCCTGTGACCAGGGGACACGGACATGGAGATCACATGCAGGGAAGGCTGGGAGAGATCTCCATCTGCAGCAGCGAACTGAGTCAACATCTCTCTTTCTGTACCTGTTACAGTGCCAAAGATAACGAAAAGGAGAGTGCGGAGTAAAGAAAAAGTAATTGGTTTGTGTGCATGCAGAGATACAAGGGGAAAACTAAACTAGATTATGGTCTAAAAAGATATGCACTAAACTAAACTAGTTAGTGCTACTAACTAGATGCTCTAATGGGACTTTTCCATCTCTAGTGTCTATGATTCTGTTTTTTTTAAAAAAAGGAAAATTAAGAACTGTATGTTCATCTTTTCTTTTTAAGCTATACTTTAGGAATGATTAGGAACTGAAATGCAGGGATGAAAGCAAGCATTTCAGAGAACTTATTTTGCATCTCCTGTATGTTTTGACCTTAACATCAATGGAGGTAAATTACTGGCTTCTGCTTGTGCCTGGCAGCAAAAGAAAGGACAGGTAGTAATGATGAAAGTGTTATTACAAGAATAGTGTGTGGAATTGCAAAGAGATGCAGATCCATAGGTCTTTTCTTTTAGGCAACTTGAATGCAGAGGAGTAACAGCTGAACTTTGGGTTCTGGTCCAGCTGATACTTACTTGACTTCTTCCTAATCCAGAGCAAGGATGCTGTGAAATGGAAACCTAGCATCCCTCCAGGGCTAAGGCCAGTTATTTCACTGAAAAGGCATGTAGCTTTAGTTGGGTTAATTTTCCTCTAGGTTTCCATACCTGGGTTGGATTTGCCAGGTGACTGGAAGATGGGGAAAGGAGGGAGGATGACCTCTTTCTGCCTAAGTGCTGTGCTGGGGAGAGGCAGCTGTCGGCTTGCCATGAAACAATACAATAGCAGCTGCAAGGTGCCTCCCTATTTACATTACAGTTGTATATGCTCAGCTAAAAATAACCTCCCACCTCTGTCCCTCAATTGGTGAGAAAATTAGCTAATGTTTGCACAGAGTCTGAAAATACAAATTCATCAATATTATAATGACTTCCCAGAAATCCCTGGGAGGAGTACGTAAGTAAGCCAAAGCTAACGATAACAACGCTATTTTTGTATGGCACTTACTCTTTACAACTTACACTCCCTTGATAATAACATTCAAAAAGCTTCCTCCTTCCAGAAGTATGTATGCAACTGAAACTTAATTGTAATAAAACACTTTGCGAAGCTACGCTACACACGTAGATGTATCCCCACTGTATTCTGGATTCAAGATATATTTAAGTGCAGCGGCACCACAGTGCCACTGCTCAAAGCAGCATGACTAAATACTTTTCTTTCAACGAGAAGACTAAGCCCTCTTCACGCAGGCAAGTTTCTAGCAAGTAATGACTGCCGCATGCCTGCTAATAAAGCTAAATGCTTTCATATAGCCACGTTGGGCTGAGAGTGAGGTCACGGAGACTTGAAGCATGTAGAAATGCTCTCTCGCTCTCTCTCTCTCAACCCAGGCAAGGGAAAACTGGCAGAGCCGTCCCAGCTATGCAAGGACACAGCTGATCTGGGAAGAGACCCAAGTCCTGGAATGTGCAGGAAACCTAAATTAAACGCCCGTTTCTAATCATATCTCTACGTGACTCGCCCTCCATTCTGGAAGCATCCCCGGTGGGAAACACAGCTGGGGAGTATTTTGGCTGCGATGATGTCAGCCCGCTCCTGATAGGCTTCTCCGTAAGGTGACACTTTGCTGGGTGAGACCCGTGTGCCTGGCCCTGGATTTTTACAGCCTCAGACTCGGCTTGCTTTCTGCCAGAGGATGGCACTCCACCCCCTGCAAAGGCGCTCTTCCCTGCGCCCAGGACTACAACGCATCTCCTGCGTTGACAGATCTGCGAACGAGACATGACACAAATGCTACCTGCTAATTTGTACTTCTTCTGCTGGTGCAGAGACTGGTGGCCTGGCTGCAGGGAGAGAAATGAGAGCAAGATGAAAATTGCAAATGGGAGATTGCTACTTTTGAAATCTCATTATTCAAGGCACCAGGGAAAATTATAGTAACTGGTCCTGATCCAAGGACGATTCCTCTAATCACGAAGCCTGAGATGCACCAAAATACAGCTGAGCGGTGGGGAAAATGTCACATCTTTACACCGAAAGCACCAGAGGCCCAACTTCTATCAGCTGTGCCGATGCACTCGCATACATGAACAAAACCACATAGGGAATCTGCACTTTTGACATGAGAAAGTGGATGTGTCATACAAAAGCGATTTACCATGTATGTGTAACTGGGGAAAGACAGGTCACAGATTGCTGTGACTGTAAGAAATTTTTCCTACAATCTGCTCCTCGGTACCATTGCTGTTCGCTTTTCTTCTCCAAACTGTCATCCTGAGGTGCTTTACTACACGTGTCCACATCCATCTTCTCTCTCTTTCTCACTCTGGTTCTCCAGTGCTGAGGATGCAGCATCAGGGTTGCAGATGCTGCAGTTCACAGCGCTCAAACCAGACCAAATAGACTTGCAACACGATTATTTAAAATGAGTACCTCTAGGAAGCAAAATGCTATCTGGTATAGCGGTCCAGCCTCAATGCAGCAGAATCTAAATCGCTCAGAAAATGGTCAGCATCAAGATAACGCTTTATGATCAATACATACTCATTCTCAACCAACAAATACCTTTGGAAAGTTACAGGTTTTCTTCCTACATTGTGAACCAATGAGAAACAAAGGTCAGAAGCACAGCCTGCCCAGCCATCTAGATGGTTTTTCTTTCCAAATTTCCCTTGAACACACAGTTTATGTGAGCCGTACAGTGTTTAAACCACCCACAACCAAAGCCTCAGTACAACTCTGTAGTGCATTTCAGTAACTTACGTGTGTGATGGAGCCATTCCCGGGCAGCTCCAAGTTTTCAAGCCATGGAAATTCACTGCCTTGTGTCCTACCCTCTCTCTCAAGGGTAGTATTTGAGCTGAATCTAAACTGAGCTTTCTGGTGTGGAAGGTAAAAATCATCTATCAAAATGCAAAATATATCCTCTCATACTGCTTACACCGTTTTATATTTTAATCAAAAAAGATGATGTAATTCTTCCTGTGGGTTCTCCAGCTATAAGAAAGACCCGGTTTATATCCAAGAGACTACGTTTGTCATTGGTGTGACCCTGATGGCTCCCCTGGCATAGCAAGGGGTATGATTTTGGGACCAGAGCTGGTCTCACAGCTGGCTATGAACGATGAAGAACCAACCCTGCATGGATCCAAAGCGACTGAGATGTGCTGAGGAAAGCTGCACCCGCGGGGTCAAAGCGCGCACCTCAGTCCAACCCCTCCACCCCACCACGCGTTGCCATTACCTGCGCTCGATGCTCCCCAACCGCAAACTGTATCACGGCAATGCCTGGGCTATGGCTGTCTTCAATCCTCTCCACAGTGCTGGAGTCTATTTTCAGGTCATTGCTGATTTCCGCGCTCTGTATGAAGTCTTCTGTTTTCAAGTCCTCTACTTTCTTCAGCTCCCCGTTGGCCAGCTGAATGATCGACCCCTTCATGAAGTAGGGGGGCAGCGTGGGAGGTGCGGTGGCGGGGGAAGCGATGGACTGCACCACAGGCAGGTGGATCTGCGCCTGCACCATGGTAGCCTGGTAGGCAGGCTGGGTGGTGAGGGGCTCCGCGCTGAAGTTCTCGCTCTTGGGGACGGCGGTGGTGACGAACGTGTGAGGCACTGCTGCAAACTGAGGAGACGATGTGACAATCGCGGGCGCAACTCCTGATGGCTCGACGTCCGCGCTGCCGACCGGTATCAGCAGGGACTGGGTGCCAGGGATCACCAGGTGCTGTGGCAGGCTGCCGGGGTACCCGATGGCTTGCTGCTGACCGCTCAGGTAGCCGATCACCGGCGGCTGGGTCCCGGCGTAGAAGGCCGTCGCCGGCAGCCCGACGGGGAGTTGCTCGGAGGCGCTGTGGGTGGTCTGAATGACGGTGTGAGGGGACAGCGTTGCCACCGCCTTCACCCCCTCGTGGCCCAGAGCCTGCTGCGGGGACAAGGCGTAGGACCGGTGGGCTGGCTTTCCTAAGTGCAAGCTTCCCTTGTCATTGAGGGCTGAGGGAGAGGTCTCGCGGTTGGTGGCCTGCTGCACCTCCATGTCCGCCGTGGGTGTGCTGCTGTTGGGGACCACCATGACGGAGGCTCGGACACCTGAGGAATCCCGCGCGCCGTACTCAGCGGGGCTTGAGTGGACCACCACGTGCCTGGTCTCATAATGATGGGGAGCTGGTTTATTGCCTGCTTTGACTAGACCCATGTCGGCAGAGGGCGAAATGCCGTACCTCCGGCTCTTCTCTATCTCACCGTTCAGTACCTCCTTGGCCTGCATCGCCTGTAGCCGGCTGCTCTCGGGCTTCTTGGGGGGATCCCTGGTGACGAAGTGGCCCCCTGAGTCGGTGTACTGCACCACCACTTGGGAGGAAGGGCCGAGGGTGAGGGTGTGCGGGATCACTGTCTGATGGGGGTGCAGGGGGACTGGGATGGTTGGAGGAGAGACATTTCTGACACTGCTCTGGGAAGAGCTGGAAATGTGGACGTACTGGTTCTGCTGGGTGGGTGGAGGAGATCCGGCGGCAATCAGTCCAGGTGTCCTGACCAGGTGCGGCTCAACTTTGTGCCCCTGCTGGCTTAAGCCGCTCATGCTGGCCAGCAAAGTGGAATAAGCCTCCAGCTGGGAGCGCTGGGATGGAGTGGTCGCAACGGCTGTGGCCGCTGCCACGGCGCCGGTCGCAGAATTGGCTGTTGGGGAAATCAGCTGCGAGGGTATGAATCCGGTGTACGATCCGCTGTACTGGGGCCCGACGAACTGGAAGGTGTGTTGCAAGTGCGTGTACTGCACGGGGGAAACGGGGGTCCCTGACTGGGAGAGGGCAGGCGAGTACACTGTGGGAAGAGTGGTGGAGGCTGGAACGGACCTGGGCGCGCTCGGCGGGGAGTAGTCCAGCCCTGCAGACAGCGACTTGTGCAAACCCTGCTGCAAGCCTGTCTCCACTGATGACGTCCCCCCGGGCCGGTGCCGGCCTCCCAGGCCGCCCTGGCCGACGGGTGTGCTGGGGAGCCATGCTAGGTTATCTGCACGGTGGTTTTCGTTTGGCAGGACTGGCTTCACCTCTGAAGGCAGGCTGGTGGCAGGGATTTCTCGCTTCTTAGGTGGCAGGCATTCATTGCTCCGCTCTTGGTTGGATTTCATCTTTCGCCGTCCCCCCTCCACTGTGCTTGCTTCACTGTCTGGCTGGCTCTGATTTCAGTCTGATAAATGGAAAGTCACATTTGATTTCTGCAAGGGATCCAGTGACTTCATGAGGAATCATCTCCCCGTGAGCACGATCCTCCGACAGCTCCTCTGGATTCTGCAACGAGAGGGTGGGCAAGGGAGCGGGGAGTCACATAATCAGCACTGAGAAATGAGAACAAATGAGAAGACACCCCGAAACAGCAAGCCAGAAAAGGAAAAACTTCTGGGAAAAAAACCCAAAACAGTCAGGCATTGCTGCTCTCATATCAAGGAGCAGTTGATAGCTGCGCTGTAAACAACAGCAAAAATCCTGGGCATGTCTGCTGATGCACCAGGGAAACGATTAAAACTTCTGGCAGATCAGAAACTCCCTGGCCATAACTTGCCACACTTAGCAGTGGTCACTTATTTCCCAAGGCTCACTTTCTCCTTCCTCTGGGAAAACCCCCTCTCTCTCTCAGGTGCCTGGTTCGCTCTTCCAGCCTCTCCTTCCCCTGCAACGATGACGTTGCTTTCGCCCTGCCATGTCCTAAAAAGCACAGGAGCGTGGCAGGGAGCCCCAAGGAACATGCATGCACCAAATATTTACATTAGCAACAAGTAGCTTTTAGTGGTGTGGAGGGAAGGTGGTGGTCAATCCCGAACCCTTGAACCCCAGTCACCCCCAGGGTGACTTCATGTCACATCGGGCAGGGCTGCGGAGGCAGCAGCTGCCCCCTGTCCCCCTTACACGCCGTGGATCATTACAGGCACACGTGCCCTTCAACTACCAGTCTGGCAATGAACCTCGGCCACGCGATCTATTTACGGCAGCAGCCCAGAGCCAGAGATGGCTCTGAGCCAGGTTTTCAATGTGTGGGGCTTTTTTTTTTACCCCAGTGCTTTGAACTCCCTTTGCTACTGACACCTCATGCCCAGGTGTCCCGGCAGGACTCTGCGCTGGGAGATGCTCCCCGCCGCGTACAGGTTGGCCGGAGCCAGGTGACGGCACCTTCTCCATCTCCGGCAGGATCTGATCCCCATTTCTTAGCGACTGCCTGACCAGGGAGGTTGCAGGTGGCCACAGCCACACATCC
This sequence comes from Astur gentilis, assembly GCF_929443795.1. NCBI lineage: Eukaryota > Metazoa > Chordata > Aves > Accipitriformes > Accipitridae > Astur > Astur gentilis. The sequence goes on along the minus strand of NC_064899.1, from coordinate 19,539,516 downwards.
AAACACTGAGCAAACTCAGCCCTGGGGATGCCTCGCCAGGACTGCTCGGAAAAGCACGTTTGGGTTTCCTCATCCAAACCAGGAGCCCCCACCACTGTAAAAGCTCACGATTTTATATTGGGCTAATTTTGCTGTTGGAGCAAAACAGTTGCTTTCTCTGCTCTGCATCACTTACTGCGACTTCAGCCACCCAAAGGCAACAAAGTCGAGAAAGTCTTCCTGACTCTTTCATTATCTGCTAAGGAAAATACCGTAACTAAAACACATCCTGCTTCGAAAAAAAGCAAAAGGAGCTGACAGTCTCCCCCCTACCTTCCCTTTCAGGGAAATACCCCAGGCCCTGTCCAGCCACTGCTTGTCATCTGCATTTCTGGCTGTTTTGAAAGATATGCAAGAATGGGTCCAGAGAAACCCTGTAACCTGCATGACCGGCATCCTAACAAGAAAAGCATGCATTATATGAGAGAAAAATGGAGAGCAAAAGAATTAAGAGTGGATGTGAAAGAAGATGGAAATAGGATATAGCCTACTTTAAAGTGAATGCTGAGCAGCAGTAATGATACTTATCTTACGGCAAGTAATATTCCTTTGGGGGATTTCTTTCCCTGCCGCTTTGCTTCTAATGAACAATAAGCCTGATGTTTATATGCGCATGCAGTACTTTGAAGACATACTAGACTAAGATTAAACCTATCTTTAAGAGCACTCTTTATGTTTATGGTCCTCCAAGCTGCTGTAAGCCTGCAGAAAAAGTCCAAACCTTCTAACGGTTTGATACAATCATTCTTAAGTTAATTATTCTGTTGTTTAAATATTGATAAACAGTAATGAAACACCAATAGCCATAGAGCTGGGCGGGGGAGTAAAGCGCTGTTTCAGGGCGGATTCCCTGGCTTTGCGGCGAGACGGAAGATGAAAGGACTCGGGGCAGCTTCAAAAGACCAAGGGCCAGTGATGCTTTCAGCACGGCGGCTCAGGGGCAGCAGCACCCGCCGAGCGGCAGCTCAGCACCGCTACCCCGACCTGCCCCGACCCGCCGGCACTGCTGCCTCGGTACTGTGGCCACGGCCGGACAAGGGCAGCCAGGAGACAGCACAGGTCTTCCCCCTCCTCCTAACAGTTGCTCTTCGTGTCTTGGCAACAGCTAAAATTATTATATTACACATGACTTACAGATTTTTATTTTTAAGTTCGACTAAAAATAAAATCGCCGAGCTCACATTTGCGCAGTCATCCTTGCTTAACTTTAGCTCACTGTAGCCTTCTGCTCCGGGCAGTCAGCTTTGGCAGGTAAGTCAGCAGCTCCTGGCTGAGGCGGCTGCCTGTGGATGCCGTGGGGGGACGCCCTTGACACGGGGCACTCGTCCCGCTCCCCTTGCCACGGGGAGCTCGCGCTGGCCTCGGACCGTCCTCCGATCTCTCACGGAGATGGACATGAGCTGCAAACTCGGAATTTAAATACACTCCTGTGGGGAAAAGCTAGGAGCAGAGGGGCTGGCCCCTCTGCCTGCAACGGAGCACGGAGCTTGTACATGGGAGCAAATAGGGCCAGACTCCTTTACTGTGACAGATAAACCAGGCTCCCCAAAACTAGCCGTTTCAAAAGCCTGAGGCGTCTGGGTTTACCTTCTCCACATCAAAAGTACTACTATGAAGCTGTAGGAAACCTGGTGAAGTTTCACTCTGCAGGAGCTGAAGCAAAAGTTTTGTTCTGGTAAATAGCACTGAACCACTGAGTTTTGGGTAGCTTCCAACATCAAAGCTAACATCCATCAAAAATACCAAATACTAAATCTTTTTTTGGGGGGGGGGGTATGTGTGCTGTTGTAAATCTATCATATGGCTGACTTCATCATCACCGGTAACAAAAGGGCTGCCCAAAATCTCCTGGAGAACAAAGGAGGAATGAACAAGCTTAACAGAGACAAGGGATGAGACAGCCGTAGAGCAGTGAAGACTGCCCCACTTTTCCAAGCCCAAGTACTTCACGGTGAGACTTTGAACTCTAACAGACACAGGACTGGATTTGCAAAAATGCAAATGTGCAGCATAAACCAGCCTACTTCTATTTCAAGACTTAAAAGTAAAATGGTAAGTTTTCAGCATAATTCAAGTTCCAGCAACAGCAAAGATAAGACAGGGCTGATTTTGCTAGGGAAGCAATGAAAAGGAGACAACCCAAACAGAGCGTCTCAAAGGCAAGAGGTATAAGACCTGGTTAAACTGTTCTTTGCTGGCTGTCCTAGAAAGATGAACGCCTGCCTTCTGCAGTGTGCCACAGGGTTTGTTATTTGTACACTTTTTTTTTTGGATCCAAGTCATTTTTCTGACTCTCCAGATTTCCCTTCTCTAACTTCAGAGCTGTTGATCACGATTTGTGAGCTATGCAAATGAGGAGCAAACACCAGGTGATTTCTTGCTCCCACTTTGTACGAGTGTGTGTGTCACAGGAGTGCGTGCGTGCGTGCATGCCTGTGTAATTATGGCTGGGAAGGTAAAGGGGACAAAGAGATCAGGGACAGCAGCTGGACTTTGGTATCTCTGGCAGCGAGTACACATGGAACATTGCTTAAGTGTCTGGACAGCCAGTGTCCGCTGGCAGCCTGCCCACACTCAAATTCCTGGAAAGGCTTAAGGCAGAAAAATAATCACTTGGAGGAGTCACCATCTGGGCTTGCTCTGGTCCCAAAGAAATTGCTCACTGGAGCTCAGGATGTGCATTTTTCACGCAAAACTCCAGCGCCTTCTGCAAGACACTTTAAACCTCACTATGTCTCCCAAAACAGTATTTTTATATTTATTTCATCTAATAAATTTAAAACTCATGAGAAGATACTGGGTTATAGCTTGAGGGGCTGACCTCCTTTATTTATCCAGAGTTCACTGCAGCAAAGGTAAAACTAGCAATGCAAGCCTCCAAACTCATCGTGAACATCGGCTGCATCCCACCACTGGGGTGCACAGAAGGTGAGGCCAGACTCAAAACCACAGCGGCACCCTATGCAAATGGTGGGACTTTCACTGCCTTCAGAAATCAGGCACTTTTTGCAGCCCCGTGATGTAGCTAACATCATTTTTAGGTCTCTAAAACACCTTCAAAAATCTGGTCCCTCATCCTCTCTGGTCCCTGACCTTTCTGCAGTTGCTAACAAGCTCACACCGACGTGTGCCACCAGGAGCAAGGGCTGGGACCACCCATTCGTTTGCCTTATTGTTTGGAGCATCACCCAACGGGGGCAGCGGTCAGCCTCCAACTTCAGGGATATTCAATTCAAACCAGTCCCTTATTGTCAAAAAGCTCCTTTGATCCCAAACTAATAACACACAGATTATTATGACTTTTCAGCTTTCACCTTCCAGCTCCAGATATCACCAGTAAATTCTCACATTTAACCGTACAATAAAAAAACTGGGTCTCTCCTCTGTCAGACACTGTTGTCCTGCCTGGCAAGTAGACATCAATGCAATATTCAAAGAGTACACAAAAAAAAAAAATCCTTTGAATCGAGCCTGACACATGGTTTTTTATGTCTGGGGTGTTACCAGGCAGAAGCAGCAGCACAGTCCGATGCTCCCGCCTCAAATCGCCCGCCCATCCTATCACGATAGCATGAGTGGGAAATTTCAGCAACGCTGGAAATCAGTGGGAAGGGAGGGCACTTCATCTCACCTCTCCCCTCCCCTCCAAGGAGGCTGGCATCTTGCAGGATCAGATTCAGAGAGATTAAAAGACAGACACATTGCAGAGGGCTCCGCAGCTGCATTCTGGCTCTCAGATCTATATGCCAGCTTCCCCCCTCCCCCCCCGCTCTACACCCTGCCTGCTGCCAGCTACATATTCATAGTTGTAACTGCTACAGATTTCATTAGCCTTGCCATGTGCAGCTCAGTGCACGCCAACAATAGCTATAGGAGTTTATTGTCCAATCCGACCGATTTCACAGCTCTCTGGCAGATTTCCCAGGAGGGCCAACTGCAGAGATCCATTAATAAGAAACATGAAAACCCCTAATAAAATTTGAAATTCTCCTCCCAAAACGAAAGGATTCCTGATCAACACCGCATCTGCAAGACAGATTGTCTGCTGCAGTGTTAGCTCCTATTATACTTCTGGAAATCCACCACAGCAAATTGGTACAGGTTTCTGCAGAGCGAGCAGCTATTCTGTATGTCCCCAGTCAGATCAGACAGCCTCCATGCAATATAAAAAGCAAGCAATAACGAACAAACCTCAGCAAGCACATCACTGGATGTGAGATGCCCAATGGCTTGACATTCCCATGAAATTTTATGATGCAAATATGTAGGTATTAGCATTGAGAGAGGAAGATTTAGAAGGAAAAAATAGCGTAAGATACATTCCCAAAATGATGGGCGGATGATGGAGTTCCAGGACAGCCATTCAGTCAATGACATTCATGAATGCAGGCAATACAAATTGATTATTAGAAAGCTACTCCAGCAGTTAATTATCCATTCCTTCCACTTAGCTCCTGAATTTTGAGGATAAGGGCAGATCTGCATGTTCTAAACAGGGCACGTGCCTCTAGTAGTCCTGTTTTACTACAGTTACACTGTAGTTAGGTATACATAGTTATTTTGTGTGGTGGGTGCTCGTGAGCTGCACGAGAGTGACAGCTTCTCACAGTGCTAGTGTTAGCTTAGGTTTCAGTTAGGCTAACTGCTGAATTATTTGAGAGTTGGCATTAACTTCCAAAAGTTTGCAGGTTTCTGCCATTAGTTTATCTGTGTGCCATCACCTGGTTCTGCAACAGAAAAGATGCCTGCATTTTCAACATCTCATGCCATGCTCTGGATACACAGCATACCTTGCCGTGCCCATATGTAGTGATGTGGCTACATGTATGTGTTGTAGGATTGCAGGTACCATGGGGGATCTGACTAGAGTCTCAGCTGCCTGCTCATTTATTCCGTTTTTTTTTACCAAAAGAGTTGTTAGCAAAGGTGATCCCTCCTCTTCCAGCATACTTTGCAGAGAGGTGACACCACAGAGTGCAGCACAAGATGCTGAGCAGGCAGGCAGGCTGGAAGCAAGGAAGCACTTGCTTTGAGAGCCGCAAGCCGACCTGTGGCAGGGCTGCTGTCGGAGGGCTGGGCACGTCGGGCAGCTCTCCCCCCTCCCAGCCCACCCCACGGGCAGCACCCTCGCTCCCCGGCACAGAAATCCCTTGCCTCACAGTTCCAAACCCAGGCGCTCAAATAGCACGAGTTGGGCCCTGCTTCTTATCCCTGAAACACATGATACTGGTTTACAAATAGAAGATTTCTTAAAATGATAACAGTCAAGTTTATTTGCTTTTTTATTATTTTCTCTTTTAACTTGCCCTGTGAGGCCTTTCAGGCTCGAGATCTCTATCTTTTCCCTGCAACTCACAAGACGAGAAACTTACTATTTTAGCTAAAAGTGAAATTTCCCATCTCATCATTTGACACCAGGAACTGGAGTTTTGTGAAACTGCGTCAGATATCCAGAGACTAGTGATAAAAATGCAGGAGCTGACAATGCTGATTACAGTACCATTTCTTCAAGGGTGAAGCGCTGGACTCCAGAGCCCTCTGCCCCTACGGAGGAAAGGGAGAAGGATTTAACTGCTAAGTAAGGGCCTGAGCCCTGGGGCAAAGCCATGTGAGCGTGCACAACTTGACACATGGCTTTCTCTCTCAGCTGCACAGCAGAACGCGCACCTCAGTTGACCCTATGCGAAGCACCTCTATCTGCAGCCATGAAGGAAAGACCTGGGGTTTCAACTCAGGCTGACAGCGAACCGCACAGTCCCGCAGGCAGAGACGATGCAGGTGTGACACTGAAGCACGATTCAGCAGTGCAATGTTTTACCACCACGCCGTGCTGAAGCCTTTACAAGCAGACGGAGGTCTGCCAAACGCCTCTGAAGCCCCGCTCCCAAAGCCTCTGAGGTGGCTGTGCCAGGAGCATCGGGACCACCGACCCAAGATACTTGGGAAGGCAGTGTCCCCCTTCACACATACCCAGCGCCTTCGGTGGCAGCACGGATGCCACACACATTTTAAAGTGTTTCTTCAACCCCACTGACAGCAGGACAGAAAGGTGGATGCCACCTATGCTGCTCTGCAAGGGGTCAGATGCAGCATCTAACCTTTTATCTTCTGCACCGCACCGACTGCTGCCAGTGCAGGACAGCAGGTTTACAGGACCAGCTTGTCCGATATTGCACAGCGACATCCTTTACTCTTAAACTCATCCTCTAGAGGCACTTCTGCAGCTTAAATGAATAAATAGAATTAATTTATAAACAAGTATAATACTCAAATTACTTTGTTGATGTTTTTCATTTATCTAAAATGTGCCCAGCTACAATGGGAGCTGCCTACATAATTTTCCATTGAAAATTTCACGAGTGACTATAAACGTAGCGACACCCACTCGCCGCTCATTTTAACTTGTGACAGAAACTGTCATGCCTGTATGAACACATTTGCACCGCAGATATGTCACACAGGTCTCCTTCCATGTGTCTGAAAATGCTCGCTAACGTTCTCTCCTTCTTCTGCAAAACAGATTAGAGAGACGCCTGGCTTCGCTGCCAGGAGACATGAATAAGACCCCCACGAAAAATTACAGAAACCGGGGGTGTTTCACCCCTTTGAAGATCCAGCCAGTAACACCAGCAAGCAGCAGCCAACTTGGAGCAGCCATTTTACAGATAAGCATAGGCGCTCATGAGGAGGAATACACCTTTAAGCCTGGCTGATAAGGGGACAGTGTGCGAGCATGGCTTTAGGAGCAGATTTGGAAAGGTCAGCTGCATGCTCGATGCCTTTCCTTGGAAGTCCTCCCTGCAGACTGCTTCTCTGGTAGATTCCACGTGCTAGCAAATTAGACTATAATTAGTCCATCTGTAAAGTGCGAAACGTGAATTGACGTTAAATTCCCCTTGAAATGGATTCCAACATCTCGCCTTCTCTCTCTCAGGCTTCATTTGGCAAAGCTTTAACTTGAAGCAATTTTACATGAGCCCTTGCTCATAGTCCCAGCACACATGCCTCACCGAATCAGGATCACTGACCGTCACCATGGACAAAACTGAAACGCTAGCAGCTCACCCCGGCCTGGAGGCATGCAGTATGCTGCCCCAGTGCTGCAGAAGGCTGAGAACAAGTTCATCCCCACCCCCCCGCCCCCGCCACCACTCCCATCTTTCTTTAATTCATTCATTTTTTTCTTCTTCATTCAGGGTCAGCTATGTTTGAGCGTGCCTTGCAGCACTGCCCACTCATCCTGCACAGACCCTCAAACTGGCAATCTCAACACATGTAACGTCGTAGGGGTCAGTGCCTGTATGCATGTATGAATGCACATGGGCCAAAAAAAAAGCCAGACCAACTCTTCTGCACCTCCTCTCCCCATAAAATGCCTGTCCTGGCCCTGCAGATCACAAAACCAAGTGACTAGTTACTCTTCCTGACTCAGTTTTGTAGGGAGCCTCTCTCCTGCTCCAAGGGGAGCGTGGTGGGCAGATAAAATGGGCACAGAGAGCCAAATCCACCACCAGTGTCACTTGACTGAGGCACAGCAAGGGTGAGATTGCCCTGACCGTTCTATCTTACAAGGCAATGCAGAAAACAATTAAAACAAAATGATGTAATGCAGGTTTATAACAACATAGCAGGCTCACAGGCTCCAGTTGCAATTAAAAAACCCACCCGTTCCAACTAAGAATGCAAATCATCAGCGTTGCTCTCAAGCAGGGAACGTTGACAAATGAAGGCGGTGTGCTAACAGGCAGTGCCAGTACTCTTAATTTAAGTATGTGAGAAACAAAGGTATGTACCATCCAGGACTGCCAGAAAGAACTCGCTTTAAACAGCAATCAGAAAGAACTGGAAGGGTTTAAAAATTACTTCTCTTACAAAAAACAGATACAAGAAACCCTTTTGCTCCCCTTCTTCCAGCCAACTGAAGAAGGAACGAGAAAATAAAAATCACGCAGCTCCCATAAAGGTTATATAGGAGTTTTGAACTCAGGAACTAAAATCATTCCTCCATCGGACATGTTGCTCCACTGAATCACATCTTGGAAATCCGAATGGACCTTTTGTAAAAGCCACTGAGCCACGAACATGCTTTCTCACCGCTGTGATCACTTCTGCGAAAGCATCTTACCCATCTGCCACTGGAAATCCGCAGCGCAGAGACAAGTGACTCCCCGACACCACTGAAATGGACAAAAGGATGACTAGCTACCTGCAGCTGGTTTCAATCGAAAAGCCGAGTAATTATTGCAGCCCTCTCCTGTGGCTCATATGGAGCGCAGCATGGAGCTGTAAAGTGTTATGCAAGTCTAATGTGCTGCCAGATCTCTTAGAGCAGGCAGCAGCCAAGTCGCTCCCTCCCACCATTGGCTCAGCTTCATTAACTTAATCAGGTATTCATTCATTCATTCACTCACTCATTCAAAAAAAAAAAAAAAAAAATTTACACTAAACCTGGCAAATTGCCAGTGCCATGCATGCAAGGAGCATGCTCACATCAGCTATTGGGACTGGAAGAAAAAGGGTAATCTGACATCCTGCAGGCTTTGAGAGGGGCATTACTTTAGCATGCTGCTGGCGTTCACACGCACCTTTGCCGCAGCCTCCCCAAAAGCACGGAGGGCTCAGGAGCTGCAGTGGGGGCAGAGGCCGGCGCTGGAGACCATGGAATTGAGAGCAGCCCTGTAAGTCAGTGCAGCCAGCAGGCAGCAGAGTAGAGTACTTCCCCAGAGCAATGGACTAATTAATTAATTTGATTATTTAGGGGGAAAAAAAGGAATTGTGGCAGGATCAACTCACTCATTTTGCTGCAAGGTTGCTACCCTTTCTTTCGCACATACCACGTACGTTGCACAGCTTAATCCAGACAGAAGGGAACAAAGCAGAACAGAAAGAAAAGAAAGAAAAAAAAAAAAAAGAAAAAAGAGGGGAAGCATCACACAACCAATGCTAAGAGCAATTGGTAATGGAAATCTCTGTTTGACCCCTGTATCTGTAAACATTAGGCTTCCTACAGGCGTGTAGCATTCAAGCATCAAATAAAGAGTCCCCTCCCTTGCACAGCTCTTGCACTTGTTTTTCTTAGTCTTTACATGTAAGTTTGCAAAGAATGTTATTTCTTCCCTCTAGCTGTCATCGGGATGACTTTCACTGCATTTTTTTTTTCCAGCAAGCTACAAGAAAGCTGCTTTATGACTATTCCAAAAAGCAGGCCTTGAGAGTCAGCTCTGACTTTACTGTGAAGAGTTTCATGCAGTGAGCCAGGGTGGGCATTAAGGAAAAGGGAGAGGTGTTACATTTCCCACTGTGGAAACTGAGCAACAACGTGAAAGCAGTCAGCATCTCTCCCCCTTATCTCATTCTGCCCTGAGAGAAAAAATACCTGATGGCAGGTTACTTTGAGCAAGTCCAGAAAAATAACATGGAAATACAAAGGGCTGAGACTATTTCAGAATAGTGTTTATGGTTATATGATGAAACGATACACCCTGGTGCAAACCCTCAGCCACAGACCTGGCTGACATGCCCCAAGAGCATCCACATTCCCCAGCTTCCTCCAGTGATGCGGATCAGATCTTACAACCATCCATCTTCTGTTATCATGGAGAGCACAAACCTTCCCTGTAGGAACTTCAACCTCCTCTTTGCTAGCTAGCCTCCAAGTCACTATTTCTCTTCAGACAAAAAAAAAACCCAGGTCTTCTATGGCCACTGCCATAAACCATGATACAAATGGCAAATCAAAGACTTTCAAAAAGGGCTATTAACGTAAGGGCAACATTTAGCTAAAGGTCTGCAGTTCAGATGCATTTAGCAAAAGACCCCAAACCACACCTGTTACTCTGACCCTGAGTCTTCCTCTGACCATACCACAGAAGCCCATGGTTAATTCCTGCATCCCTTCTTGAATTTCTCTGTAGGTGGACGTACTGAAGAACACCTAAGTACCTAGCAGACAAGCAAACACACAGCTTCTGGGGAACCAGCTGTTGATAAGTGTACAGGCTACAAGGGAGCGTTAAATATTGCAGCTCATCAGTGAGTGAACAGTGAAGCATGGCTGAACCTTGCTTCTTCAACTGGTATGCAACAGCACACAGGATTTGCTGACTAGAAAACAAAAGCTACTCAAGACGCTTTTACCGCATTAAGAGAATTAAAAAAGAGAAAGAGATGAAAAGTTGTCTGAAGGTGACATGTTTCTTAGTCCTTGGCCTTCTGCACTCCAAAGTGCACAGGACATCAGCCAAGCAGTCTCAAAGTACTCAAGTCAGCCTCCTTCACCAGAAGTTCAGTCTTGAGCTAAGGGCCTTTAAATTATCCAAGCACTTAAACGCTGTGTCTCTTTCACTGCTTTTGTCCGCATCTCTAACCCTTCTCTAAATGGGGTCCGAAGCTTGGAGGTTCCTCCTTTTCACTTTACCTCCCTTCTCTTGCATCCTTGACACTACTTCATTCAAGACACAATGCGAATCCTTCGTCCTCTGCCCATGCCTAGTTTCCACTCTCCTGCTTGGAACAGCTGCTCAAGCCTTCTTCATGGCAGAGGCCTGCTTTCCTGGCATCAGGGCAAGAAAACCACGATGAGATTCCACCTTCTGAGCCTCTCCTCCATACACGGGAGCACCCAGCCAGGTGTGATTTCTGACACCAGAAGTAGCTGCATGAGTTTTAAAGCAGGCTATCAGAAGAAGGACAGGAACATAAGGGAGCTGGAGAAGAAAACCAGCCCAGTGTCGTGGTTTAACCCCAACCAGCAACTAAGCACCACGGAGCCCCTCGCTCACTCTCTGCCCCCAGCGGGATCGGGGAGCGAATTGGAAAAAAAAAGTAGAATTTTTGGGTTGAGATAAAGACAGCTTAATAGGACAGAAAAGGAAGAAAATAATGTCAATAATAATAGCAACAATAAAATAATGATAATAATAATAATAATAAAAGAATTAGAAAATACAAAACAAGTGATGCACAATGCAATTGCTCACCACTTGCCAACCAATGCCCAGTTAATTCCCGGGCAGCAGCCCCCAGCCAGCTTTCTCCCCAGTTTATAGACTAGGCATTGCATCATATGGTATGGAATATTTCTTTGGCCAGTTTGGCTGTCCTGGCTGTGTCCCCTCCCAACTTGTTCCCCTCCAGCCTTCCTGGTGGCTGGGCATGAGAAGCTGAAAAGTCCTTGATTTAGTATAAACGCTACTTAGCAACAACTGAAAACATCAGTGTGTTATCAACATTCTTCTCATACCAACCCCAAAACACACTACCACACCAGCTACTAGGAAGAAAATTAACTTTATCCCAGCCAAAACCAGGACACCCAAGAATACTATGAGTATTTTATCCCAAACGATCCAAACTTGGGCAGAGGTTCTAGTTTGGTCTTGATAAATAAAGGGGATGTGGTTTGAACAATTCTGGTTCTTTCTATGAATCATTTCACTTCTTCCCCTGAAAGAATCATTAGAAGAATGTGGGGTTTCATGATTCAAGGTAGGAGAATGAGAAGGCAATATTTCAGCACTGTGAAATGAGGCTTGCGTGTCTAACCGCACCACCATGCTCAGAGTTCACTTCTCACAAGTGTCAAGTATATTTTCTCTTCTGTATCTCTGCAAGCCCCAGTTCTGTCTGTTGTCATCACTCATGGGATTTACCTAATCCCTGAAATGGCAGAAAAAAATAATCTTTTTTGCTGGAGAAATAGAATTATGTCTCAAGCACACCCTGAAAAAGTCAAATTGTACGTATCATTATTGTAGCTCCGTTCATCCACCCGGTGTTGACAGCATGAATGCAAACAATGGCCATAACAAAACACTGAACTGCGGTCCAATGTATTCAGTGGTATTTCTTAGAGATTTCCACTTGCTTTTGCTGTTTATCTGCTCACATTCCTCACACTTCAGCATATTCAAGCAGCTGCCTGTTTATACAAATACAGCCTGAAACAGAAATGTTGATTTCCCTTCTTCATCAAAGCTGGTGGCCTTAGCTGTATCCACTGGTCTGAACTAGAAAGTGGGGCAGAGGCAATCAAAAGCTAGCGGTTCATTTAAAATCTATTATCTCATCATTCAGCTACAAAGGGGGACCTCACAACTTTATAAGCACAGAAATTCACCTTTCCAGAGTTTTATTTTTAACACTAGTGGACTGTGATGTTGACCTTTTAAATTCATTATATCACATTATATACGGCAGTTACAACTTGCTGTACAGCTCCTTTCATACACAAATAAATGATGGTGCAGTTCCAGATGTTATTGGCACTCCTTGGACCCACACTAGCGAATCCAGCTCATGACTGTGCATCCTCTACTGACAAAGCTCTCCTACCAGCTAGGGCAGCCTTTTGCACAGTACCCAATGAAACTGCATAAGCCCTTTTGTAGCGACAGACATGTCCAATTGCAGTTTGCCAATGCATTTCAGTGGGTACTACCTACAGGGCTTTGAAGTGCTCCCTCCAGACTGGGGCTGGTGTGAAAGCTTGTTCTCTAACCAACGATAGCTCGCTAATGACAGGATTTTAGCTTCTGCGTCAGCTAAGGACCTTTCAGAAGCACTCTAACTAAATTAGGGGAAGGGAAAGAGATTCAGCCTGGCATCTGAGTGCTCAAAACCTTTGTGTGTTCCTCTTCAAACCAGTGTTTAAGTGCTGTTTTCCCAGAAAATAAAATAGTTAAAATAGGCTCAGATCCTCCCACTGCAAAGCAGAACCCAACGGGGAGACTTTCTTGGGAGAAGAAAGTTTCCGGGCAAGTCCCTTGCAAAACCTGCCTCATCCCACCAAGATGTCCTCTCCAACCAGGACAAAGACGGAACACTGACAGTCAAGTCTGCTCGCAGAGGCACCCTGTGTCTGATTTGCGAACTTCAGAAATGACAGCTGCGTAATGGGCGTGATGCAACCCACCGCTCTACAGCTTCCCCTGCAGTCGCGGTGACATTACCCACCATCGCCATTCCTATGGCAAAAAGGAAAAGGGATTTTTTTCCTGGTTTTATTTACACTTGTTTAGTCCTGAACTGAGTGATTCTCCAGCATCTTATCTGCTTACCACTCTCTCTCTCTGCCTACTCTGATTTTTTCTTTTGAATGCATAATGATTTTACATCTGTTAATCTGGTTTGGTTTCTTTTTCATATGTGGTTTTTGACTTGTAGACTCCTTATGGTAGATATGGAATATAAGCTGTTTCTTCTGCCTTTTGTTCTCCTTGTGTTTATGAATGAATATTATGTTTTCTTAGAAATGTGAAGTAACTACTGCAATGGATGATACATAATCTTTCTGGTACAACGCACATGTTAGAAAAATATAGAATAAACATGAGATCATACAACCAAGGTGACTAAAACAAAAACATCATTGGCCACAACTTATTCAACTCCTGAGGAGGAAAAACCTTGACAACACTCTGCTATAAGGCTAGTGAAACTAAAACCGAAATAAGGTAGACAGTCACTGTTGCCCTTGGGCTAAAATTAAGTAAGAACTAATGGTTTCTAGTAGAAGTAGCAGGAATTTTTCAAGGAAAATTAGGAAATGTTTGTTTTCAAACCCGAATCTGTTGGAGGCAAAAATGTTTGAATAAATTTACAGTTGGGAAAAACTGCTGGAATTTCTTTGTAAATATTTCCCCAGTAATATTAAAAAAAAATAAAAATCCATTTGCTGGGCCCAAAACAAAGGTTTGTTTTAAACATTTAATGAAGGTGTAATTAAAAAATGCTGTAACTTGGTTTGAATTGAAACTATCCTCTAGCTAGAATATAGAGCTATAGGCTTTGCTGTACAGTTTTGTAAAACATTTTTACCTATTATCTGATTTTAACTTATCTCAGCTTTTCAAGTTTTCCTCCCATTACAGCATGAGACGTTTCTTTGAGATCTTGGAAATTCTCATGGGCAGAAATATCATTTCCTCCTAGCTCTGATTTCTAATTAGATTTAAATCTTTCCTAGCGGGGGTAAGACCTACCCAAGCATTTTGAAACATTGCCAGGTTGATTACCCATGTATATAAAAATTCACATCCTTGCTCTTGCCTGGCAAAAACCATGAGCTGCACTGGAAAAAGAGTCTTTCCTCTTCTGTGACGGCATCATTCAACTCAACCCCCAAGGGTGCAATTCTGCCTGCAAAATCTTTCCTTTCGGCTCAGATTGCTGCCGAAACAGCACAGTATCTTCTGTGATGTGCAGCCAGGTTGAGATGACAGCTACCGCGCTGGTTTAATGAGAGGGAAAAGAAGAAAGAGAGGGAAGGGAACTGCTGGCCTGTCTGGTGAATTGGGGTTGAAGGAGCTGCAGCACCTCAGCAGAAGCCATAGCTGCTGGTCCATCCCATTCAGCGGGGAAGGAGGGAGAGAGAAGACATGTCTCCTATACATACATTGCCTGAGCTGCTGCTGAAAGTTGCTGGCATGGCTAACAGAAGGGGCACTGCAGAATTCCTTGGCTCTCAGGGTGAGGCTAGCTTGGCTTTTTGCTGTTTGGAGAAGTGGGCTACTCAGGAGATCTTCTCGTGGTCCAGACTGCATTTCTCACATTGGCTACATTGCTACGGCTTTATCAGCGAAACCTTGCACAATTTCAGTTCACTAATGGGCTGCTGGCAAGGATGGGAATATGCTTGTTACACCTATCCACTAAAAGTGTTGGAAGACTCACAAAAATTACAGATTTTAGCAGGTGATTTTGACAGCTATGCTTTGTGACACCACTCAGCACAATTTTGCTACTCCAGTGAGGAGTTACAAAGGTGGAGTTAACATAACTAGTGACTCATTTGTATCACCTAGGTCAAGATCTTGCCCAGGACACCCGCTGAGGTCCATGATAGCTGCTACTCAAAGTGTACGTGTGAGAGCCCAAGGGGAGCAAAGCCCTCTGAAAACACTGTAAGCTGCAGCACAGCCACACCGCACCAGCTCTTCCACGCAGTCGCACTACCTGCATCCATCAAAACCCCATACATGTCACAGATAAACCACCAGCTGACAGAAAACCAACAAAAACCTGCATACCACCTACTGCACAGACCTAATGCTCCAATTAGACTAGGTGCCTCCTCGCCCAGCTTACTTCGTTTACGGAAATATTTCCAGTGGAACATGCAGATAAATCAACCCTGGGATCACCAGTAGCAGCTGCTGCTTTCTGCACGCAGAGCGTTGAGCAGATCAACAGAAATGAGCTCCCGCTCATGTCAAAATCTCAAAGATGTGGATGACAACCCTGGTTAATTAAAAGACACAGGATCAGACTAGAGGAAAATTGTCACTCAGCAGCTTAGACTCAAAATCAAGCTGGTCTGACAAGAAATAGCTGCTTTCCCAATTTTCAGTCTGTGGTCAAGTACTGTTTCTACAGTTCTGGTCTAAAATAATTTCCCCCCACACTCTGTTCTTTTCTGAACTACTGTTTTAGCATTTTTCGTCTTTATTCTCCTCATCTTAGCATTTCTGTCATTCTTTCTTGCTCCTAAATGTTAGTTTCTGTCCTTGCTTCGATATCAGTTAAAATGCCACTATCACTAACAGCATGAGACTGAGTCAGAATTGAGACTGTGCACTCACTCATTTCTGTCTCTAGGAAAAAAACTACTAAAAACCAAAAGAAGTACTGTGGATTACATCCCCTCTCACTGATGCCCAGAACAGCAGAATTGCACTACTACCGCCTTTCATTAAAAATGTATACGATTGCTCTGAAGTGTTTATTGTGTCACTCTCTATAAAAAAGTTTTGATCTGTCCTGTCTGTTCCCACCCCACAACTTTAAGCCTATGGAAAATGCACTGAGAGGCTGGCAGGCTCAATATGGGCATTAATTCATATCTTCAACATGTTCTTAAGGTTGATTGTTTTTACATTACTCTCATTTTAACCACATAAACCAGTGGTGAAAGAGCCTCCTGAGAGGGCTTTCTTGCACCCTTGCAAGGGGGGGTTATTCTGTTCACATGCGTTGCAGAGAATCCATACTTTGTAGGCAGCTGAGTACAAAATTTCTGTAAAAACTCAAACTGCTGATCTCAAACAGGGATTAAACATTGTTAAATATGCATATGAAATGCCATTTGTTTTGGATTTAATGGTATTTAAGTATAATCTTTAAAGAGAAGAGACAATGCAAGACAACCTCTCCTTCTTCTTCATTTCCTACCTGCAGAATGTGGCCTGGAAGACATTGGATGCAGAGGAACTAACAAAACCAGGATGATTCTGGTCAGATAATAAAACTAATAAAAACACTTTCTGAAAGTTACTACCTAAAGTCTTGCTCCTTTACTGCTAGAATTTATTGCAATGGGAACAAGATCAGGCCCTCCTTATACCAGGAATTTATTAATAAGCCAAATCACAGTGGTAGCACACAAGCAATGTGCCTATGAAAACAGCTATTAAGAGCAAACCAAACTTTTAGAGATTTCCCTTGTAAAACAATACATCAAACATTTCAGTAAGCACAGGCATAATTTTTCCTCTATAACATCTCAAAAACATCCGAGAACCTCAAGTCCAAAATTATTTGGGTATGTTATTTTATCAGTTGTTTCCACGCTTATTCAAAAGGACAACTTGAGCCAGTCGCCAAATCAAACCTGTGCCTTCTCCATAGAGCAGTCCCTCTCTCCCTAGAAGCTCCACCACCCCAAGCGATACTATGCGACTCCAAGCCTCTACAGGCCATATATGCTCTTCCAAATACCCTTCACATGAGGGTAACTGAGGGCCTTGCAGTAAGATCAGAACTGGGACGGGCTGAAAGCAATTAAATAAGCAGAAACAAATTCCCTCCACGAGCATAGGCTATATTCATGCAGTGGCAGCGCTTGCAAAACAGAAAAGACAAAGTCTGTCCTTTGCCATGAGAAAAGAAAAAGCCAGGGATGAACAACAGTCTTTAAAAATAACAGTTTGGCAGTTACAGGAGATTACCTAATTACCATTATATTTAATATTATATGGCTTTAATAATTCTCTGTTATCATCAAGCTGCTAGCACTAATAGAAGATAGGAGATTGGCTCTGATGCCTTACAGGGTAGATAATGGGAAGGAGAGGCTCTGCCCTCTGGGTCCTTGGTTTGGAGCCAGCTCAGGTTGGAAGTGAAAGTCATTCCTGCTGGGCAGCCTCTCTGAAGTGAGCTGATGTTGTCAGGCTCAGTCCAGTTCCACATTCAGAAAACAAAAAACACCACCACAGCAATGGAGCGTGCCGGAGATGGGAATTTGTGAAAACAGTTTGTCTCTGGCTTTTTGTTAGCATACAAATAGATCTTAGTCTGGAATGAGGATATTTATACAGTGATATTTAGTCCAAAGCAAATCTCTCCAATGGTGACTGTATGAAACTTGCATGCACTTTATACTGGTTTAAAACTAGAATGACTTGCCTTGTGGAGTAACAGGGTTTTTTCTACCCCTGTGCAACCCCGTCAGTTTGGTGTGGAGCAGCAAACCTAGAGACCACCAGGACTGCCAAGCCTTTAGTAACACTGATGGCTGAATGTGCATCTCAGTATTATTATTGTTCTGATTCTTAAAATATCCGAGCAAGGTTCAGCTTCAAGGTGCATCCTGGGTCAGGCTGAATCTGGAAGAGCTACACTGGCAGAAAAGTTTACAGTGGGTCTGTGTTGCCTAGTAGGTCACCTTAAATCCAGCTAAATGAACAGTTAAACCCAGATGAATTAATGCAGGTGCAGGTCGATAAAGAGCTGAACAACGCTTTTTTTTTCAGGTTGGATGCTGCAAAGTCTAAGCTAACACCACATCCCTTGGGACTGCCTCCTTCTCAGCAAAGGCTGCAGCACATTAACAGGGCACAGCAGCTTGCATTGTAGCTGCTGTGCCTGCTTGGTGGATTAATAGAGACTTCGTCCTCTGGGGCTGTCAGTCCCAAACCTTTCAGGAGAAATGAAATCTCCGAAAGAAGAAAAAAGAAAACCAGTACTGGAATTACAACTAAGTGTCTTTCTGACTTTCAAATGAGACCTGAAGCATCTTCATTTACAATTTAGTATTTTAGCAAGCACTTTATTGGAAGAGACTATGTAACGGGTTAATTTCCAAATGTCATTTATCTTTACTCACTGGGGATGACTTTCGGTAATTCACTTGAGGCTGCAACACTCATGGATTAATACATCATCCTCCAACTTGAGAAGATAAAAGCCTAACAAGCTCTAACCTGCTACACAGGCTATATTTAAGCAGTACAGGGTAATGATAAATATCTCCCATAAAACATGTTCTCTTCACACTTCCTGCAAAAACTGCTGAGCAAGCCAGCTGGCGAGGTGGAGCCGGCGGTCCTTGCTCACAGCCCTGCCATCCACATGCCATGAAGCTGGAGTGCTCCCTTCCACAGAGTCCCCCCGACCCCGGGCTGCCCACCAGCCTCCGGAGATGACGCCTGTTTTGTTGCTGGCTGCCGGAACTCGTGGCTCTGCCCACAGCCCACCAGTGCCTCTCCCTCCCGCCCGGCACGCAGGCAGGGAAAGACAGCTGGTGGGGGGGTGCAGTTTGGTTTTCCTTAAATGTGCTCCGTTTCCTGGGTCGGGCCAAACATTTTGCAGAACAAAATGAAGACTGGGTGTCTCCCCAGAAGCGCTTAGAAAACACGGGGGACGACCGTGGCAGGCAGAGTGGGAGTGACGCAGGAACCGGGAGGAGGGGAGACCATGCAGTTGCATATGCGGCTTGTGGGGCCCAGATGCAAACTGAATGACTTCTCGCTTCCTTCTTTCGTGTACGGGTGGTGGATGCTGATAAGCACGAAGGGACCTCACAGCATGGACACAGAGACCGCACTCCTGTGTCAGGAAGCTAGAGGAGGTCCAGGCCAGTCCAACCACAGTTTTTTCAATTTGCATTGTCTCCTGTTGACCAGATGTTACCCCAATGCTTTCCAGGACTGCTTTTAACATCACAAAGATTTAACCGCAGCCAAGTACAATGACCTCCAGCTGGAGCTGGCTTTCCTGCCCAGGGCCTGAAGCCTGAGTGACCTAAACACAGCATCAGGATGTTAACCTGGCTCCTCACCCTATCTGGGAACAATCTTGTATCTCCAAGCAATGCTGATACTCAGCATCCTTCCAGCACCACCTTCATCAAGTCCTCTCCTTACCTTCATCACTGCTTTACACACACTGATCACTCACGTAACTCCCTAGATGGATAGATGAGCACTACAGCCCTCCATCTAGTTTGGAGAAACAGAGAGCAGAGCAAACAGCTCTGCCTTTCCGACATGCTGAAGAGGAGCCCTTGGCTACAGCTGCTTTTCCCAGCCATCAGACCCTGGATGTGTGCCACTGGGAACTGGAAAGGTAAACCATTACAGTTAAAAGCTATAGTTACCTTCTACAGACATAACATATATCCCACCACAAACTTCCTCATCTAATTAATGTGGGAAAAGAAGCCATCCTTCCCCCACCTGGCCATTTTAATGGGCTGAACACATCCACCATAAGACTGTTTCAAAACAGCCTCTTAGGATAAAAGGTTATTTTGTTGTGTTAAAAGCTCCCTAGGCCTTCACTAAGCCTGACTGTGTGGGAGCTGCAGAAGTCTCACTGTCCTCTCGCAGGGATGTGTCTTCTTCCAGGGCAGCCAAGATCAAGCCTGGTCTAGAAAAAATGAACTCACACCAGCCTTGCCCTGGGCCTCCAGGCTGTAATGAAGTCCTCTTACCATGGCTGGCTGTGCATAATGCACTCATGTTTACACTTCCCTCTCTCTCTCATGAGTTAGGAGACCATCAGCTCAGAAACAATACGATCAGATTAAGCCAGTTCCACCTTTTCCTGCTAATTCTACTTAACGTTTTATTTAGACAGTGCATTTGGATTCCCAAGGATATTTATTCTCAGATCATCATGATCTCACAGTAGGTTACTGTTTAAACATGCCCTTGACAACATACCGTTGACCACTACTTTTTTCCCAAAACAACTTTGTAGAGATGATGAATTCATTTTTTCAGCAATAGCGGAAACATGATAAAATATTTGTTGCAATCATGAGCTAGTAGCATGAACTATCCTCACCATTGTTTTATCTTTGTCTAAATTTTAAAACACAAAGAGATGCAATAAGGAATGAATGAAGAAAGGTGTATGAATAGAAATCCTTAGTACCTGTCTATTTCCATTTTCTGATTTTAAATAAAGAACTACTGAGACAAACAGCTTTTTTACCGATTCTATAAATAGCTTTCTTTGAAGACGGAAGGAGACACTGGGCCACAAGTTTACAAACCTAGTATATTTTCCCTGCAACTTTATGCTGTTATCAGTTTTGGCTTCCTTTTCTTGTTTTATCCATTTAGACCGTAAGCATTTGGGAAAACAGTCTGGCACTTGTTCTGTGCAACACTTCCAGCATAACAAAGCAAACACATTCTTGGTCAATTCATAAAGTGCTCCCACAACAATAGCATATCTGGCCTCCCAGGCTGCCAGCGGTGGGCAACACCCAGTACCTCACAGAAAGGCAAAAACTATGAAAGCAATAAAAATAATGCAACTAGGTAGCCATGAACAGTGTAAAGCAACAGAAAAACAGACTTCATCTGACCTCTCCAGTTTCTACTCTTGACTGCTGAATTGCATTGCTGACATGAGTGGCAGCTGCTCCAGCATGTGTACGCTGCTGAAGATCTGGGCATAAATGTGATGGGGGTCAGTGCGTAACGTACGTATGACTCTTGCTGAGGGAAGGGAACTCATTCCTGCTTACAACCTTCTTTTTATATCTGTCATTTTGGGGGAATCACTTGCCTTGCCCCACTGAATGCATAACACTTGTCAGCAGAGGGATGGAGACCCAAGTTCAGACTCTTTTTCCAGCTATCCCTGTTTGCAGTCAAGAGCGGACACACACTGGGAGACCAGAAGGTGCACTCGCTTCCCATAAGTGAGCTCCTATCCTGCCCAGGGCTGCACAGCTTCATGGGATTTAGAAATGCAGATGAAATCCTGGCCCCGGAGGAATGAAAGGTAAAACCTCTGTGAAATTGGTCAGGTTCACG
Organism: Astur gentilis; assembly: GCF_929443795.1. Taxonomy (NCBI): domain Eukaryota; kingdom Metazoa; phylum Chordata; class Aves; order Accipitriformes; family Accipitridae; genus Astur; species Astur gentilis. The sequence continues at coordinate 19,518,427 of NC_064899.1, read as the reverse complement.
ATTTTGCCACATGCCATCTGGCCTACTGCTGTCAACATTGCTAGGCAAATTGAAGTTGTCCAATGATACCCTGGGAAGTTTTCCCCCCAAAAAAGCTTTTTTAGGCACAGCATCAAGATGCTGCCAGCTGCCGGGCCACTAGCATGGTTCTCCAGAAGAGCATACCAGTTTTACACGTAAACTACATCTCTGTATCTTATGATCAGGATGCTGTTTATGTCAGTCCTAGGAATAAAATAACAGATGGAAAGCCAGTGTCCAACAAAAGATTGCATGGAATAAGGTATGTCATAGAGACCATCTTAGATTTGTGTGTGGTAAACAACTGCATGAGGAGGAAAGCCTGGGTGTTAATAGCACATGCAGGGGACAGTAATTTCTGCGTAGTTTTGAAACTGTTCAAAACATGGTTATACCCCTGTTTCTTAGCCCTGGTTATGCTTGTTCCATGTATATGCGTAATGTAGAACTACTTAAGCTTTGGTGGAAAAGCAAACACAATTTTGGACAGCCATACCACCTCTTAAACTGCTCTACCCTGTCCTTTTTTTTCCCTTTCTTTTTTTAACAGCCCTAAGGAAAACTCTTAGGAATTCTTCTAGGGGAGTTTGCTGGGAGTCAGGTAGATTCATATGATAAAAATCCATCTGTCCTCAAAACTTGTATAAAAAAACCTATAGAAGTAAATAGCAGCTCTTAGAGTATAAACAGAATTATTCTCAATTTTAATTCTGAGGTCTTTTCCTTACCTAGTAATGATTTTTTTTACCTATTAGAAACATTTGCCCATGCCCAAACCCAATGTTTCTAATATAGATCCAGCCACCGGATATCTGTGTTCACAAAAGAGCTGCCTGAGTGACTTCAACTCATTTGAGCAGAGATCAAACCTGGCGTTTCTCTAGGTCTGGACCCAGCAAACCACTTGAGTGCCTATTAACTTGAAACCATGGGGAACCAGCCTGCTTAAAGTCCCATCACTGAGAACATTTAGTGATTTAGCTCAAAAGGCCAGGCTTAAGTTCTCTGCTGAATCAGACCACTGGAACTCCAGACCTGCTTGCCACCGGGCTATCTGAGGGAGGGCAGAGGCAAAAAACCCCGTTTAAGCAGATGAAGACTGTGAATCCACTGCTCTGCACAGTGAGTAGCTTCAGTACAATGCAGTGTTTATTACTCTACATAACTGATCTTCATGCAACCAAGCAACTTTACACAAGCTTGAGCCCAAGTTAAGTGCGGTCTGCATTAGTACAACAGCAAAGTGACAGACCCGTTTCCTGGGGAGCAAGTGAAGTTGTGACTGATGCATGCTGTAAACTTGCTGGAAAGAGTATGCTTTGGGTGTTTTAAGAGAACAAACATACACAATAAATACGTCTTTTCCTTAGCACTACTTCATATGATGCAGTACTGCAGACTGGGTTTCCAGAAAAAAACAACTTTTCCAGAGAAAGGGCAAAAATGAACAAAAGCATTTACAGAAGCTTGACAGCTCTACAGGACAGTTTTTGCTTTCTTTGCTGGTATTTGCTATTTATATTTATCTGGTCACGCATGTGTTGCACTTAAAATACTTTCTCTTTGGAAGGAATGGCTCAGTGGTTAGACTCTAGACACTCAGATCCTGTTTCCAACTCTCCATTTGCTCACCGGGTAACGATATGTATATGTATCTTTAATCACAAGGAACCTATTCCAAATTTTAATGGCATAACCTTGTCACATCCCAGCGGAGTGAGAACTCTTCTTATTACTTCCACTTCACAGATGGGAACAAACGTGTTGAGTTCTGCAGGGGATGCTGCAAACTGGCATTGGCAGCAGGTTGCATTAAGTCACACTGAAAACTGCAGTATTGAGGAAAAGGCACGTACCCTCTTTGAAACACCAGCAAAATGGGCTGAGGGAACAGGAGGGAGGTGAGGTGTGGACAGGTGGAAGCTGCTGCCAGTTCAGTTACCAGCACTGAATTTCAGTCAATACCCTCATTACTACTCTGTTTAATGTTCTTGCAAGCTTTTCAGTGCACTGGCATGAGCCATCCAGAAAAAAAAACCAACCACCAAACCACAAAAAAACAAACCACACCTTCATGCAAAGTAATAGAAGGAGTTAAGTTTCATCCATCATCAAAAATGGAATCCATCATTTATTTCCAAAAAAGTGTTCCATCGCACATCATTTAATGTCATTATTCAATTAACAGGGAAGTGAGATATTTTAAACCCCTAAAACTGAAAAATAATTGCTGATATTCTGTTTTCTCATAATAATATTGATAATGATGTCACTGAAAACTCACTCAGTAGAAAACTCTAGCAGTTTCTGGTTGACTCAGTACTTTCAGGGCAACACTATCTTTCAGATTCGTTAATGACAGATTTTACTCCTGAACCTTGTCCCCTGATGTTTGTGAAATGACCCCAATCGCATGGGTTATCTCCCCAGTCCTGGCAAATCATCCCAGCTTCAGTTTGTTTTAACACTGTGTTTCTCTCATCTTCCACTTCGAGCACGCTGTCCTTATGTCACCCTGAAGAGCAAACAAGGCATTAAGAGGGATTCTTGGGGAGAGCAGAGATAAAACAGGAGGATAAAGGCAAGAAACTATTTGTCTGCAATCCCGTTAGTGGAGAAAATGCTTTACAAGGTTACCTTGTGGGGAACATGCCCTGTCCAATAGTAAAAAATCATCCATGTAGCTGCTCTGTAAAATCCCAAAGTATAAAACACTTCTTTGAAGCCAAATTAATGATCCACAGCACGTTGGAAAGCATTTCTTCTGACATTTCCGTAGACATAACGTTCTTTCACCCTTTTGCCTTTCAGCAGAGCCTCAGGAACAGACTTGCTCAGATTGATAAAACTCAGGAATAGAAAACACCGGCAGGGGTTGCCACAATGGAAACTACAATGAGGAATACAGGGTGTACATTGTGCCCACAGCTATTCTTTCTAAGTAACTCTAGGCTGAACATTTGGGGACATAAAGGAGGTTATTTTGTGCCCATTCTAATATGGGTTAAGAATAGAAATGACAAAGAATGTAATTATCTTAATCTGGTTTCTTAATGCTTCCCCTTGGTTTTATCTGGTTAGTTTCCCTTTTGTTTAGCAGTAAAGTTTTAATTTGTATAATTAGGTCTGTGGAGAACTAAAAGATGGCCCTCGCTTATAAACCGCTAAGCACTATCATCAAAATCCTCTGCAAGACCTGGATGATTACCTTGAAACAACGGAATTTCTGTAGGTCAAATCTTGTCCCTCCCAGTAAAATAAAATTAAGGAAAACCAACCAGAAAGGCTAAAGAATAAGAGATAACTTATAAGAGAGCCTATTCAGGGACCTGAAGGGTTACAAAAAGCTCTCAGCCCTTCAGCAGAAGCCCCTAATTACCAGTGAAAGCTTGGGCCTCTTGGGCAGTTTGTAGATCCTGGAGATGATTCCTGTCCCGCCAGCCTGTTGCCTGCCCTCCACTGGCCATGCTTTTCCCTCCGGATCTGCACACACCTGGAAGGACCAGGGTGCTGCCAACGGCAGTGCCAATAGGATCACCATTAATTTCCATGTAAAATTCTCTAAAAGTCTGTATGCATTACCAGGTGGAGCGAAGCAAGCACCTTTCTCCCATTTTTTTCACATCTTACCTGACCCAGTATCCTAAATAGACCGAGCTCCAAATATTGCTGTCCTGTGGGAAGGAGTTGGTTGCATATTCTGCTCTCCCTTTTCTACCTACCCACTTACAACTGCTCTGGTCCCTTTAGGGGGTGGATGGTATCCAGGAGGCATGTATGAAGTTCCTCCCCAGTTATCATGTTTCAGATAGAAAGGGCTTTCCAATTTACAGCTACTGTTTCGCTAAGGTGCCCAGATTAAACAGCTAGGACACTGCTTTGCTTCTTTTCTGCAAGGTCAACCTATGCCAGTTTCTCTAGGGGATAAAGCACAGTGGCTCTAGATTCTGCTCTGCAAAGGCAAATCCATGAAAGATCATATATGTGAAATCTGTCTAATACCATCTGAGACCCAAGGGATACTATAATGCCCAAATGCCACTGGAGGAGGAGAAGCCACTGCTTAGATATACTAGGGGTTGCTTTCAGCACCTCTTAATGTTGGGCAAATTTTGGCTCATGTTGTTTCACATGATGCACACAAGGGCAGCCTTCATGCCCTTGAGCTACTTGCCCAGTGACTGAGGATCTGGTAATTTTTAAACAATCTCAAAAGAGCTTTAATTAAAACCCATTTCTGGCCTATAAAATGAGTGAGACTGATTGCAACAGTGGCTTCAGACTTGTAGATACACGGAACTGTGGAACAAAATGTATTTATCAGCGCACCTCACAGGGGAGCACCGTACACACCACATGACAAATGCTGACCCCAGTTTCTAGGAGACTTTCCATTTACCTTACCACAAACGCCCGATTTAGACCAGAACAGGTAACAACCTCAGCTCCTCGACTTGCCATCCTTCTTGGGCTGAGCATATGAATCCAGTGAGTGGACTTTAAATGTCTGGATGGCTGCCCACCCACAGCCCCTTTTGGCCTAATAAAAACCCTTCCCTCGCTCCTCAACATATGCTGGAGGCTGCAGAAAGCAGTAAAGCATCACTGCAGTGCTTGGTGACCCTGAACAACCTCAACAGGTGCATTGCTCTTGCGGAAAACACATGTTGTTCTGTCACTATTAATATACCAGTAGTGTGAATGGCATATGCATGTTTGTTTGCGTGGGGAGCATAAATTAAGGAGTTCCCAGGTTTGCAGTCATCACCTTTTGCAGCTACAGAGCTGTTTCTGGGGACAGCCTAGGCACAGGACCACAGGTGCTCGGGCTAAGTGAGGAGTGAAGCCCTGGGGATCAGGCAGTCACAGGGAGGTGTGCGAGGGGAGACCCAGCACGCCGTACAGCTGAAGGTCTCAATGCTCTGGTGACCGAGGGGGTTCACATATCAGGGAAGAAAATAAATTAATCGTGCTGCCTCCAGACTGCCTGGCTGAAGTCAACCCTCTGTTGATAGCCTCCCGCACCACTGCATGGACAAGCTCCTTGCTCCTCGCACTATTAAGTACAAGGCAGGAGCCGTTTATTGTTTCAGATTTAAGAATTCAAAATGGCAAGTCAAATTGATTTCCTGAGACATGAGAAATACAGTCAAACAGTCCCTCTACTCAGCATCAGCTCTGTATTCACCATAGCAAAGACATAGCCCGCAGGGCTAACAGCTGTGGGGTGACATGTCCCAACAACTATATGTTTCCTCTGGATAGCTCTGGAGCCACCCACAGCAGAAAAATAAGCTCTACTTTTGTAGCAAGCAAAAAGAAGCTCAGATCATGAACTTCGTGGACAGAAATCAGGCTACCTGCAGAAGGCACAAAACCCCATTCCCTTCCAAGCTCTTAGCCTGACACAGCTCCTTTCCAAGTCACAATGGATGCAAAAAGGGGAGAGATGATGAAAGTAAAGCACTCTATGCTCGTTTATCTCAGGACCTCCCAGTTTTGTGTACAGATCGAGGAAATGGTGCCCCTGAAACATCTCCCTCACAGCTGGAAGATCTCTAGAAGGTGAGAAAGGCATCAATTCAAACTTCCTCGTGATCTTATCAACCCATGTTTTCATTGATAAGACTCCACTACTCCTGCCACATGAAAGCCTTGGCTGAGCAGTGCAGAATGAAAACGGAAAACACGAGGCAGGTAGCACTATTTTTCCCCCCCTGAATTCACACAGCTGTGCTACAAACCTGTACTTTCTCTAAACTACTGATGCAAGAGAGAGATAGCCAGAAGAAATATATACACACCCCACACACCAAGTGTGCAGGGACTAGAGTGGATAAAGCCTGCATCCTCTACATTCATAGAGAAAACAATGATAAAGCAAACCAAAAAGCAAAAAAACACTGCTGACAGCTTAAGGGAAGGAAGACTAGCTTTTTATTGCCCCAAAGGGGTCATGCTTGTGCATGGTGAAACCATGGCCATTAGCAACAAAGAATAGATGTAGGAAGTGTTACCACCCATGACATCCTTTGCAGCCACCGGGGAGTCCAGACCTCACACAGGGGTAACATTTTTTCTGCAAAGTGTGTTGGTGAAGAGGACGTTCCCACACCCCTACCCATTCCTCCCCCTCCCTTTTGCAAAGGGATAGTTCATAGCGCTTCAGGCAAACAAGGCAAAAATCCGCCTCGACCATAACTTCCCACCAGTGACACAATACAAACGCTATTGGCCCTGATGCAAGTAGTTAATGAAATTAGGTCTCTGTGCAGCCTTGGCTGATGACACCACCTTCGTACTCTCAGGGCAGTCCCATATATCTTATCTCACCTTTTGTGTCCGCTATCCAGGTCCTTTTCTCCTGGGCTCACACTGCTAGTGCTGGCCAGTCAGCACTAAAGCAGACTGCATCTGATGCCTATGCAGGAGATCACAGAAAACCTCTGCCGTCTTCTGCCGCACCAGACCTCTTCCAGATTTGCCTCCCTATCACCTGTTTCCCATCCAAAATTTACCTCCCAAAGCCCACCTCAAGGGGCACAGCTCAAGCTGCTCCTCACCCGAGGTGGCACTAAAACCATTTTTTTCTTTTCTAAAGCACAGATAACTATCAAGCAAAAATAAAAGAGAACTCAACTTTTATAGGTCTTTGGAAAAATAACTATTAGAGCAAACAAGGCAGGAACTTGATGTTGCTGGAGCAGGGCTTCCTGCTTCTCTACCCGCAGGCAGCCTGCCCGGCCTCTCCTCCTGCCGTCTGAGCGGGATCTCCCATGGAAGCAGCGTGGTCTACAGGCCCCAGAGTTACCACTCAGCTCTGCGTGGCGACCAGCATGTTGATTCACAATCAGAGGCTGTACCTGCTTCCCGCAACAAGATCCAGAGTGTAATACACAGGGAAGGCACAGACCCCAGGAACCCAGGGTGTCGTATCGATGCCTATCAATCGACCCATCCCCTACACAGAGAAAAGAAAAGATGCTCAAAGCAAACAGTCTTTTGGCGGCATGACAGTTGTTACACCGCTTTTTGGCAGGAGCCGCAGTTCGTACTGCAGCCTTGTCACTCTCCACCCCTTTCCTGCAGTTCCTTTCCCTCACAGACCACCTCCACTGAGCAAGCAACTCGGGAAGGCTGATGGCAGCCCCACGACATCTTCAGACGACTGCACAGTGTTGCTTCCCTGCTCCATTTTCCTGATGCCTTCTGCCTGTTGGGCTCTTTTCTGGGCCACCTTTAAGCAAGGGCAATGGAAAAAAGGAAAGGATCTAGAAACACCGTACTGGGATATTGTCTTTAACTGCTCATTAATGACATTGCAATAGCAACAGTTAGCAGCTGTGGCTCTCCAGCCCTCACCATCCAGCTTGCTAAGGCTTACTCCCTGCTTTCACACAATTGATTAGTTTGAAAAAACTGTTTATCACAAAATCATTCATTTAATTTAACTATCCACAGAGGCCTCAAATAACATGCTTCACAGGTCCCATTCTCAGACTCATAATGATCAGCTCAATCCCCTGCAGCCTCAAATCCCTTATTTAACAAGCACCTTTGGATCCCAGTACAATATTACACAGCTGACAAAGCAGCAATTAAAGAGAAATATTTTTAAAAGGTAGGGATGGTGAGAGAATAATCAGAGATACAATTGTCAGATTCTGTGTTAACTAAGGACACCAGAGAAGCGCGGCTGATCCAGCCTCCTCACCACTTAATGTGAATAAACAGCTTACGAGTGGGAGAGGCTGAAAGGGGAGCAGCCTCCTTCCCTGTCACGGGAGAGGGAATGTGATGATCACCAAATACCAGAAAAGCTCCCGTTTGTGAAACCCATGAAGGGAAGGAGCTTGCCGCTCTTCCCCACAGCTTCCTAATGGTGATTGCGAGCTCCGGGCCCAGTGCCTCTCATCATGCCATCTCATGGCACGTCTCATGTCATTCTCACGATGCAGAAACACAACGGGGTTAAAAGACAAAAGCCTTCTGATAGCCTGTTCTTTCAGATGCCTCTGTTTCTGGATGTATGACCACAGCCCTTATGTTTGTGTTTTCTGAGAAGCAGCCTTGAACCTAAACCAGTGCTGTCAGCCTTTCCCAGAGCCACATGGACAAGCCTTCACGTTCTCAGAAAACACAAAACACAGGCCGCACACCTCAGGGAGGAGAAGGACCTTCAGGGAACAATGCAAGGTACCACCGCACAGCGGCTCGTCTCCCACAACGGGAGGTTTCTGCAGTGGGCATGGGTGTGCAGCTAAGTCCCAGGACTTCTGGCACAGCAGCTCCCCTCTGGCCGCTGGCTGACCGTGTGCCATCTGCGAGCAAAGGGTCGACAGCCTTGGATGTACAGCAAACCGCTGGAAGGAAGGGCTGACCAACCGTACCCTTTACGCCATTTGCCTAACGGCTGGTGTCACTTAAATTAAAATACTGACCATTAAGTTTGGTCCCTGGCAAGGTGCAGCGAGGCAAGGCTGTATTTTTCAGTTAGCTCAGAAGCAAAATAAACAGCGCAGTCTTGACCTCACACTCCTCCTGCCAATAAAGCCTAACCAAGGAGCAAAAGGGACAAAACCCCAAGCACAGAAGAAATACAATGGAATGCAATCTTCTCCCTCTAGCATGCAAGGGACTGGCTCTTCCCCTGCAGAAGTGCTACCGTGCACCTCCACCATCACGCTCTCCACAGCACGAACAGATGCACAGCCATGCATCTGCAATATAAAGGTCTGTACCTCACAACTATAGGAAAGAGCTGCACTGCTGTCCCTAGAGGTTTCCCTACAAAGGACAGTCTTACAAGGACTGGACACTGGAGAATGGCTTTTGCCAGTTCAGCAAAGCAATTTCTATTGCCTAGGTTTCACAATCGGTTTTCTTCTCATAAAAGTGGCCTGAAAAAGCCTCCAAATGACAGGCGAAGGATAGTTTTGAGGTAGGTAGCTATTCTAATAAAAAACAAATTGAAAAGATACATATGATGATGGTACAAATACTTTATGCTAAATGACTCCTAAACAGCAAAATCCAAGCTTTCCCAGGAAGGATTCAAGATTGGACTGGGCTAAGTTTGTAATAGCTTCCCCCTGCATTACTGTGAGCACGAGGCCATCACGGTCACTCAGCTCAGCCTTCCCCCTGTGGTACTGGCCTGTGAATACAGCCCTCCTCTAGGTTGGCATCAATGGCCCCAGCTTCTGTAAACAAACTTATCGCATATTTAGAAGTAAACCAGAAGGGAAATGGGCCAGGAAATTATCCAATATGGTTCTGAGTGAGCATTTGAAGCAGCAGAGATCTCAGGAGTCCCATAGCTACCACTGCTGGGAAATGATCCCCAGCTAACAAAGACATAAAAAGACCCACCCAAGTAGGAGAACGGCTGCAAAGCTAAGGAACTAGGAGAAGCCATGAAAGAAAATACATTATTAAGGAAAAAGAAAAAAATCAAAGCAAGAACACCAAAGTGGGAAGAAATAAGTCTCCAGGATTAGCAGGGAGAAGTACAGATTTAAGAGACATCCATTGTGTGAGTACAGCTTTATGAAAGCTTACAACACAACGACCTTTAAAAATAGCTTTATTTCTATTGCCAAAGCACGACCACAACCTGCATCAAATAAAGTTACAATCTGTCAAGGAGCTGAATGCACTGGCTTTAATGGGATTTCATGGTGCTCAGTAACTTGCAGGATTAGGTCCCTACCACAAAGCACTGAATTGTCTAGGAAAACACACAGGAGGAAACAACAGTAAAACAACCCTGGAGAGTTACACTGTGCACAATCTTTTACATATAACTGAATGCTATCAGCTGTTACAGTAACAAACACATTCAATACCCCAAACTGGAATTGCTATGCTGATGCAGGGTACTGAACGCTTTTGAAAAATCCACTGTTTTCCGTAGCTCTTTCATGTGAGATTACAGCAACCAGCCAGGCTCTTGTGTGCTTTGGAATGGGGGGGGTTACCTTTTTTTTCAGTGACTTATTGCTTATAAAAGCAAGGAATGGTTATCGATGGCAATGGTTAGGTTACCTCCCATCCCAAACCATACCTCTCAATCACCACCTTGCAAAGCCTGCAAGTCCAAAGCACCACTTACTCCAGACTGCTGGGGCATGAGGTTGGTGAGGACACCCCTTGTGCCTGAGGCCACGCTCACATTTAAACACGCTTTTAAACCTGGGACTCTCAGCTTCTTAAGAGTAAAGGCTTGGCTTCTTTTGTTGACTAGGGCAATTTCTAAACCTTTTTTGGTGAGAAAAGCGCATCAGCACTCCAGGAGCAGGAGAGTGCTAGTGTGCTCCCTTCTTTCAGGGGTCAGTCAGCTTAGAGAGGTAATTTACATAGAATTAGCATCATGCTTTTCATTATTACTGTTTTTTTAATGGTGTCTTCAAATCACATGGTAACAACCACCAAGGAGAGGCCTTATGCTCTAAATATTCACCTGGAGAAACAACTGAGTGCTCAACATGCACAAAACCAGGTGAAGAGATGCCAGAAGGAAGGGAACGGCCTAGAGGGTGAGCACGCTGTGGTCACCTGCGAAGGGGGAGCAATACTCTGGGTGTGGGTATCACTGCTGGCGGGGTACCAGGGTGACAGGAACAGCAAGAAAAAAAAAGTAAAAAAGAAAAAAAGAGGAGTTGCTTGCAATAGAAAAGACAGAGTCACTTGCAATAGGGAAAAAAAGACCCTGCAGGTCGCTTGCTGCTGCTCAGTAGGCTGCCCATCTTGAAGCTAAGCCTGCAGTCCCATCAGTGAGGACCACGGAGCTGAGCTGAGTTTGAACTCATTGGTGTAAGGCTGTACGAGCAGATCAGCCTGGTAGCCTTGCCTGCTGAGTATTTGTCACAAGGCTGAAAATCCCTGCTCAAGGGACTTGAGACCAGAACTGAAAGGGATGCTTGTAGGTCAGGTTTAATCCTCAAGAGCCTGTGGGTGGGTGAACAAAGAAGGGGTGGGTGTGTATGTAAAAATAAAAGACCGCAAGACACCTGGTTCTGAGTACTGCTACTAGCCTATTCCTTCCAACACCATTAATAGCATGCCAGACTTCACAGAAACCAAAGCAAGCAGCCAGGCTTTTCCTCCCTTCAACAATAAAACAGAATAGTAGAACAGAAGCAAAGATGGATTCAATTAGCCCAAGATCTTTTTTGATAAAGGTTACTCAAATAAGCCACATACGGAAGCTCTCTGCATCTACAACATTTCTGCACCATTATTTGTAATAATATGACACCTCAGCTTGCAGAAGGTGCCACGCTGGATACTAATAGCACACTTATTATTAGATTTTCTGCATGGTTACATAAGCCTGCAAAAGGGGAAAAATGTAAATGATTCAAGAAGATATTCTTCTTGTGGTTCTCATGAAGTCTTTAGTATCTGAAGACTGACGACAAACCCTCCTGGCAAGAAACGATCAATTTTTATGCTTCATTAGAAGAGTTTCTTTTAAGAAAATGCTCAAAGGCAAGTCAAGTGAAGAATATATATGTTTTTTTAATCTAAACATTCTGGGCAAAATTTTACTCTTAGATCTTCCGAACTCTTCTCCTAAAATAAAATGAAGCTGTGCATGCAACTTTGAGTTTATTTCTTCCTTGTAATCTAACTACGATCTGAGAACATTTCACCCTATCTAAACTCAGCTGTGTGAGCAGGCACGAATTTCAAAAAAGGACATAGTAAGGGCAAAAGCAAGGGAGGTATGCACATTCCCTGGTAACACTGAGGCAGGAGGACTCCAGCCGCAATACAAGCACGTAAGTCACCATCAGCCCAGCCAAGAATAACTTACCCATGTCAACACAACGGCAGTAGGTGCCCAAGAACCTGTCCAGCTGTGTGACCAAGAGCACATACCTTCCATTATTCAGAAATGCACAGGCCATAGCAGTGATCTCTTAAGTGCGTGGTGACCATATAATCCCCAAAGGACCTTTTCCCTGAAATCAATCAGTGGCATACACTCACCCCAAAATCCATTTTTGCACCCACTGGATCTAAGCCTGCTGACCTCCCTCTGGAAATACTGTCTTAACATGACACATGCCCAAAGGAATGGTGGGCTAAGCCACCGCTATTAACCAAATTTATTTGGTATGAGTTTACAGGTCACTTAGCCATATCACAACACTGCACACAGGATCCGACAAAGCAGTAGATGCAGGAAGGGTTTACTACACACTACAGCATCTGTCCTTACCTGTCAATGAGCAGAATGTTAATTTTTAAGTGTCATGTTGTCTCATACTTCACTGCTCTGCAAACGGCATGTAAATGCTGCTGTTAACTGGTGCACAGGGTCTGCTCACAGCTTAGATAAGCGAGATAAATCTAACACAAGTTCAGAGGGCTGGCTGACAAGTGGTAGCGAGGAGGAATCACCATTCTTCTCCCTTTAAATGTAAATGGTGTCTAGCAACCTTACTTTTTGGAGGACGGTGCTCTTGCCTTCATGCATATGGAACAGTCCCCACCCCAGGGCAAGCCTCTGGCAGCAGCAGGGAACTAGGTGGACATCACCAACACAGCAGAAGGTTTTGCCATTGCACTACCACCTCTACATCTCTAAGACAGCACAACAGCTACCACCTTGTCTCTGGTAAATGTAGTACTTACACAACTCATATGCAAATAAATATCATGCCTTCTGAGAGACTGAATTGCCCACATGAGGAAAGTTTTAGCATATTGTATCACTGTACCTTCATCTACTGGAAAAAAACAAACCAACGAACTATTGCAAAATTGCTGAGCCTCTGCAGAGTAAACTGTGAGAAGGATTTTTCAGATCCTGCATCCAGGTTGTGGTACGGGAAGCCAAATTCAACCTAGTTTCTTAACCCGAACTACAGCTGGAAGGAGCTATGCTCGACCTCTACACCCCTCATAAGATGACCCACGCTACCATAGCAAAGGTAGGATGCAAAATGGTGCTTGTAAGAGGCAACCATTATGTTCTGGAGAAACAAAAGTGCTTTTTTTAACTCCTCAAAGACCAGGACTTCAGGCTTCTACCTCGTGACCTCTGTCTGCAAGAAGCAAAATGATTTTGGGTACTGCGGGTCCTCGAATCCCCTCATGAATTTCTGTAACTCTGCAAATACAGTATTTTGAAGGAAGCCTTTTCTGTCCTGCACTGCTCTATGAAGTGCTTCCTGTAACGATAATGGAAAACTGCACAAACATCAGAATACACCTGCGTCCCTAACTCAGTTAATTGCTGAAAATGGACTTTGTGTGGACCAGTATTTTGAACCTTGTATTCTTAAGCTAGGCTTCTAAATCCATTTTTAGGAACCTAAAAAAATGCTTGATTTTTAGATAGGCCGAGCAGCTGCACCTCATTGTTACTTAAACAGAACACGCAGTTGTTCAGCACCTTTGAGTATCAAACCAGCTTTATTTAGGTCTGTAACTTCAGTCACCCATAGAAGAGCAAAGTCAAGTGAGATTCACATCCTTTTCAAAGCGTCATGCTTTTTATACATGCAAGTGATAAAGCTGCCTGTATTAGTGAACACAAAACCTGAAACAGCATACTTGGAGCCACTTGTACCACCGACATCCCACATCTAAGTAATTCCATTCAAATGTAAATGAGACACATTGCAATTTCAGGATTATTTACTACATTTGTTTAGTACAATCACCTTGCAAGAAGTCTTCAAGCACTTTATTTACAAAGAGCTGCAAAAATTGCCTCTAGGACTGTGGATACAATTTTTTATTTTTTTTTTTTTAAACAGAAATATCTGAATAGAAGAACAAAAAAAAAAGCCCCAGAAAAACATGCTTAAAAACCTGGAAGAGAGGTATAAGATCCTTTTGAAAATGCAGCTCTCAAACCAGAAGGAAAAATGCTTGCTTGCTCTTCACGCAGGTGGAAGCTACCTCCATTCACAGGGGTATAGGAAGCAAAACAAGATAAAAAAAGAAGAGGACTAATCTGAAATGCCTTGACTAACTTCATACACCTAGACTGAATTTGTAAGCAGGTTTTTATATTAATTATTTACAGTCTTGCCTTAAGAGAATGTAGATTTTTGTGTGTGTATGCACATTTGGATTTTTTTATATATTTATAACTGCTGATATAAAGAGTTTTGTTCTTTGCCTCAGAAGCAATGATCTGATTCTGCCTTCATTTACACTGATCTAACTCTTAAATCCAACAGTTACACTGCTGTAACATTACTATTATCAAGGGGAAGAACATTCTAAAATTATCCCTTCGGCAGAGAGCACGAAGCCTGAAACTCTCAGTGCTTTCAACACCATTTTATCAGGACTGTGATCTCGGCACGGCTGGTAATGCAGCCAGCCGAAGCCATGAAAGGGAGCTTTGTGCCCGGCTACACACCAGGCCATGTAAGACTTCCAGCTTTTTGACTGGCCGACGGGGATGTTGCTCTTAGTAACACAGCAAGATTGATTAGGTACAATAAAAAAAAAAAAAAAAAAAAAGGCGTTTAGCAAGACAGCAGTAGAATAAAGTTCCTCCTTTATGAAAGCTGCTACGGTGCATGTAAGTGAAAAATGCCAAGTTATCAAAAAAGGCAAAGTGCTCTAACATTCCAGATACTCAACTGGTAAGGAGATTCAGAAATTTGTTTATAATGGGAGAAACCTCAGCCTCATCTGATCCAGAATGAATGCAGTGTGACACCTCTGGTGAACCACACACAAACCTGCAACTGTATCTTCAGTATATGACCCTGTGAAGGAAAACCCAACTACTCTCACTATTGTTGTGACCTTTGCCCTCAAGATCTTATTCTAATTTCTGCTGGTACTTCACTCCCGTTGGTGGAGGCTGCCAGCAAAATGAGAGAGATCTTCCCTGGAGAGCTGCCCTCCTTCAGGAGGCTCCAGCAGACACATCCTGGCCAGGATGCCAAGGAGCAGAGAGATGGCTGCAGTCAACTAGCCCCCTCTCTGATGATCCCATGTCCAATCTCTTCCCCTTCAGAGCCGTTTCAGGGGATCTGGGATTGGAAACTGGCTTTTTCCCAGGAAGATGGGGTGGAAGGGAGCAGTCCTGCCGCCAGCTGAAAACCACAGAGGCGGCTCTTTCAGAGGGTGCTGCCATGGCAGAAGGAATGGGGTTGGACCAACATTCCTGTTGTATGCTGTTTATGGGAATGCCACGTACTCAAAAATGTCGACTTTCCCATCATTGACCTCTGCACGAGTTGTGAACTGCACTCAACATCTAACCCAGATCCACACACATCTATAAAATTTACCCCAACACATTACACCGTAGCAAAAATTTCACCGACAAATATGCTGGTTGTAAAAGGCCCCAAACCTATCAGCTACTCTTTTCCCAAGATGATTAAGAACGAATATCACAGCACTGATGTTTTATTCATCTGTCAAAAAGTATGACTCACCATGGGCAGGTGGTGAGCACCCCACACCACGACAGGTGCACAGCAGGGCTTCCTGACTCCTTTGGGCTGAGTTGACAAACAAGTAGCTGTCACCCTGCTACCTCCACTCTGCCTCCCCACGCAAAGACCCAGCATGGCATAGCTGGTCCTGGCTTTTCCCTGGCTCCTGCCTGCTCTCCAAACCAGGCAGGTAGCTGCCTGCTGCAGAAAGTGAGGAGGGAGATGCTGGTCCCAAAGAAGAAGGGAGGTGGTGATGCTTCAGTGCTCCCAATGCTCCCTTAGCCCATGGGCATGGCTTTTAAATGATGCCCTTCCACACTTTGTCACTCCGTGACACCTTCAAATTAGATTCTGGGCTGGGTGACCCCTCTTTGTTCCTTGGACCTTTCCCCTTCATCTGTATTCCTGATCCATGTGGCTGTTTCTCAGCATTTATATAGCTACCCACAAATACATACTCAAATTGTATACACAAAGGAACGCAGATTGGACCAGCTTTACCGCAAGTCCCCGCAGAGACAAGCCCAGCTAGTCTCTCCCAGTGCTATAAAGTTTGCAGAGTTGCTTTAAATATCTCTCTTCTTCAGAACACAGATTGGCTCAGCGAGGTGGTATATACACATTACTCTGTATACTGTGTATGTGTGAACATATGTTTGATAGCTAGATCGCTCTATTCCAATACATAAAACCGCGTATACACTTGTTCTTTTAAAACCTCGCTGCTGCTGACTTTAGCAGAGGGTCCCTCCAGGAATCACACTCCCCTCTGCCCCTCTCACCCCAGGAAGGTTTTCCTCCAGCCATCAGCAGGACTTTGCAGCTGGCTCCAGAGCACAGCAACGATGCTGCGAGCATCAGCCAGAGGGGGCTGCGAGAGTGCGTTGTGAGATGCAACTGCCTTGAAGGGCTGAGACTGCCGACTGTGCTAGAGGCTTTTCTCGCTTGCGTAAATCATTTCTTGAAATAATAATGCTTAAAATAGTTCAGCAAGTCTCCAGGTTTCTCATTTTTTTATGCATGCGGAATTAGGCAGCTGGGATTGAAGACGTACATCTGCTATTAGCGCCAGATACCTGTGTCTGAGACCGTACGCAAAATGCAGTCGGATTCTGATGCCACCAAACTCATAGAGATGGTGCTGTGCGTTCGTTTGCCAAACCACCATCACCTACAGTTTGTTAGCACGGTCTCTGTCGCTCAGTGTTTTCTTATCCAGCTAGATGTTAACAGTAAAGAAAGGGGCCAGACTTCTTGGGATAATGCATTTGACGGTGATAAAAATGTTTCCATGGAGCTATACAGCAAAACAAAAATTGCTGCCCTTTATCTGATGTGCACACATTTCATACTTGCAATATGTCTAAAGTGATTTTATGACTAAATCCTGGGAAAAATGCAAAGAATGCTTGGCTAGAAGCATACTTTTCCAGTAAAAACACAACATGGCTTATTAACTGCGGCACTTGGAGGAGGCTATTCAACATGAAGTGCATTTTTTTTAGCTCAAGACTGAAAACATGTGTTCGGATATACATTTTCTTTGGCTTCAGGCACCGATTTGACTGACTACATTAGAGGGGTCTCCAAGCCCTTTTAGCATACACTAGCTTCAGTACAAATGAAGTGGTATTCTATTAAACATGCCAGGGTACTGCAGCTGAAGGCAAGGTTAAAACCTCCTGACTTTTTCAGAATATATTAAGCAGAAATAATGGAAACAAAAAGCTCCATTAGGTACCTCGTTAAGATTTTTGTAGTTGCTGATCAGCAACCTTGTTATGGCAACACTTTTCAAAGTCACTGCAAGAAATGTTAATTGTGGCGATGGCGTGTGGGGACGACGTACAACTGCGGGAGCAGTACTATTAGTGTTACCGTGAGAACAGATTATGCCATTTCCATTCTATCTTTGAATTCTGGTGGGTGTAGGGTGATGTGACTCTGAATGATGTCAGATTACCCAGCCTACATTTTTCTTGGAAAGAAGCTCCTTCCTTCACTTCTCTAGCAGGAGGGCTTGTAAATACTGTGCTTAGGAAATCTCAGCTTCATCAGACTCTGCAACGATCCCCGCGCTATCTGGAATTTCTTTAATTGGACAACTGGAAGGCATACGCTTCTTCAATACCTGGAAACACCAGAATATGCTCACTTGGGCTTGTGAAATGGTGAGAACTGATAACAAGGGGTGGTTTGCTGGAGTAATCCCCAGGAAACAGGACTTCACTCTCCCCAATGTGGGCTGAAATCCAGACGATCTCAAGCACATTTGTAAGCGGGTCACAATGTTACTCCTCTTCTCTCCCATTAAAATACTAATTGTAAAAGCTTTTGTCTCTAATCTGCAGCTAACAAACCGGCAGTACTGCACAAAGGGGAAGAGTGCAACTCAGTCCAACATGCCTGAAGGGTACACTATCTCCAGCAAGCAACTCCGATATACGAAACTGCCCAAGATAGAGCTTGTCAGGAAACGCTATCAAATACTGGGTTTTGCTTTGAAACAGCCGTGGATTTAAATGCCTCTGCTACCCGCTCCCTTCCCTGGTCTACCACAAAAAGCCAAGCAGTAGAGGGGTGTGCAGGGCAGTGAGGCCAGCCCAGTACAGCAGCCAGGGCTGTGCACACAGGACCAGGCACTAACCCTCGTCCTGCCCCACGAGGATGGCAGCAGGCAGCTGTCTCCCAAGATGCACCATTAAATGCAAAAGAGCGAGCAAATTTCCACCCTCCCTGCCCCAACACACACACGCAAAGGCTGCAGGATGGGCAGCCAAACCATGAGGATTACTCAGCTTATGTTTGAGCCAAAGATAGAAGATTTTAAACCCCAGTCAGGGGCAAAACATGCTCCCTCCTCTCAATCCTGAGGTGCTTTTCCCAGCCATGTGGATAGGTCATGCTGGCACTGACTCCGCTCAAACAGGTGATTTTTTTTCCTTTCCTATCAGGAGGCTGTGAACTGTGCTCCTGTGCGAGAATAGATCAGGACAGATTTTTTATTACCCCTTTTTGTTGCTCTGTCACGCATGGGGAGGCAAAGAGATGCTGGTCTGGTTCAGTCTATCACAATATACCAAGAAACTGATGTTTCTCCCCACTTTGGCAGCGCATGTGAGGGTGGGCAAGCTCCTCAACCTCCCCCTTCTGTATCAGGGAGCAACTCCAGTAACACTCAAACCAGTATAAACCATCTGGCAACAGACCCAGGATCAAGCCCAGAAAGAAAACGAACATCAAACCCTGCTTATTTCCACTGCTGCTGAACTCACACAGAACAGAGCTGGGATGAATTACAAAGATCATCTCCTTTCATGCAAAAATCACTTGCACAACACTACTCTCCTCTTCATACCGTGTCAAGCAAGCTCCCAGCGATGCTAAAAGGGGAGTGGAGATCTGCTGATGCCAGAGCTATGAGATGGTGCCTACATTAATCATTTCACCTCCAGCTTTTTAGATGCTTGTAAAAGCCCCCTCTCACAATGAAAAAAGGAACTGCACATGCCATGTTCAGAAGCATTTGTTTCTTTTCTGGAAGTAAATACAGGAACGGAATTATTCTTTTTCCTACAGAAAAACGCGATGCAGTGGTTTTTTCCCTTGGGTTAGGGCAAAAAGAAAAAACACATCTGAAATCCAGAATTTTTAAACTTTTTTTAACATGTTTCCAATGTGCACTGAAGCTTTAAAAATTAATTCTGAAACGTATTGAAAAAAGGAAAAAAAAAAAAGGTAATTTTCAGGTTTGACAATTCTTCCCGCACACATAGACCCTTACATAAGCACATACACACAAACTTTTCTATTAGAAAAGTCACGCATACAGGGAAAGAAGTCTGTTCCCAGGTGTGCACAGAAATCCCAGTCATGCTACTGGAAAGTGGAAGGATGGAGAGACCAGCTCAAGCAGCCTTCAGAATACACCTGTGCTAGGAAACACATAAGAACTCCTCACATCTTCTCACAAGATCTGAATATTTAAATGTGATGGCAAAGTAAGAGTAACACCATCTTCTTTGAGGGGAGTCTGCTGGCAATTACAGATGTGTTAATGCATGTGCGTGTAAAAGGCAAAGACTGTTTATGATACACTGAAACATGTATTTTTATTCATCACAAGACCGGTGTGCGGGGTTTTCCCTCTGCTGAATAATTCCACTCCCCGTGATCATCCCTTGGCTTCTTACATTTCTGCCTTCTTCTCCTATAACCTTTTGGTGCCTGCTCTTTACTCTTGAAATACAGTTACTGCTGAACCATTTATATCTCATCCAAGATGCTCGTCTCACACTTGGCACAGCTGATGAGTCCTAAAGGGAGCTGCTGCCATGTGAGGCTGATTCGCTCTACACTTAGTGCCACCTCATCCGTATCAGTGTCCCATTTACCTTTACAGTCACAACCCAGACTCGCTGATACGCCGTCCGCAAATGTCAGGCCGAGCTCTGAGTTGTCTGTTGCTCACTTCCTCTGCCTCTTGAAGCTGCGAGGGAATCTTGAAGATAATATTCTGCTGACCCGCTGCAATTTTTCTGGTGCTTCTTAATTTTTGTGTGCTTACCCTGATCTGCAAAACAGCACTTTGCACATTACAGTTTGTTAGCAAAACATAGGCAATTTTTCTCCAAGCACCTTTCTGACTCCTTTATTCCTCTCTATGTTAAGCAACTTTCAGCCGAGAACACTGTCAGACTGACAGCTCTGGAGACCAAGGTATTTCAGGGAGAGGAGCCAAGCACAACTCCCTTCCCCTATCAAAGCTGAAGGCGAGCTCTCTATCCTCTTTGCTGTACTGTAAGAAACTGCATCGTATTTCAGTCTGCCTTAGTCATTGAAAAGTCCCTGTTCACCAAGCTGATGTGCTGGGCAGGTACAAGACCAAACCTGCCCACACAAATCCCTTTGAAGAACCAGGAATCAAATCCGCGACCAAGAGCGATAAGTTATACTGGTGAAGGGGTTGCTCTCCACTTCCATACAGTCCCATACCTCCACGGATGATGAACAGAGGCAGTCCCAGGCAACGTGCTTGTGCAGGAAGGTTTTGGCAGAGAGCTGCAGGGAGCCTGGTAATACAAACTCCTCTGCTGCTGGCCAGGGTCAGGTGGAGCATTCCTAGCCATCAGTCCAAGCAGTCGCACCGGCAGAAGGTCCCTGGCTGAATCGTGCCCACACAGCCAAGACAGCGGGTGAGAGTGAGCACCTCGGTTCCTCTGGGGAGGGAAAGACTCTCCGTTTAGCCCCCAATGGGGGAAAAATCGGGATCTTGGCCTTCCAGTTCTGCTGTCAGCAGTGCTGAACGCCAAAATCTTCATCTGAATTTTTAGGGAGAAGAAGGTGGCACTAAAGGACCGAGAATGGCAGCGGTAATGGGAAGGTACCCCCCAGAAATCCTCCAAACCCATTCTTACCAGTTAAATGATTTCTCCACCTGAGAAACTAGTTTCACTGAGCAAACCAAAGTATTGCCATACCCTAAAACATTCACTCGTTCAGAGACAAACAGGCTGGCTTATGAAGAGAAAGTTAAGCGTGTGCCACAGAAATCTTGTACCATGCCCTCTGTAATGGCTGCCAAGGAAGGCAGCACTGCAGTTGAGTCATTAGGTTAAAATTAGTTCACCAAAGGATGGGGGAGACAGGCATTTCGTAGGTTATTCTTTCATGGTTTAACCCCAGGCAGCAACTAAGCACCACGCAGCTAGTCGCTCAACTCCTCCCTGGTAGGATGTGGAAGAGAACTGGAAGAGTAAAAGTGAGGAAACTCGTGGGTTGAGATAAAGACAGTTTAATAGGTACAGCAAAAGCCACACATGGAAGCAAAGCAAAACAAGGAATTCCTTCATCACCTCCGATGGGCGGGCAGGTGTTGAGTCCACCTCCAGGACAGCAGGGCTCCATCACGCCTAACGGTGACTTGGGAAGACAAACACCATCACTCCAAACATCCCCCCTTCCTTCTTCTTCTCCCAGCCTTATATACTGAGCATGACGTCATATGGTCTGGGATACCCCTTGGGTCAGTAGGGATCAGCTGTCCCAGCTGTGTCCCATCCCAACTCCTTGTTTCCCCCCAGCCTCCTCGCTGGTGGGGTGGGGGGAGAAGCAGAAAAGGCCTTGACGCTGTGTAAGCACTGCTCAGCAGTAATGAAAACATCCCTGTGTTATCAACACTGTTTTCAGCACAAATCCAAAACATAGCTCCATATTAACTACTATGAAGAAAATTAACTGTACCCCAGCCAAAACTAGCATAATTCTTTTGACATCTAATTGTAATGACAGACAGGTCCATTTAAAAAACTATCTCAGAATTTGAGTTTAGCAGGACTACTTACAGAAAAGCTCAATATAAGGAGGATCATATTTTCTGTTGAATTCTACTGGACTTAGCAGAAACATGGCTCCTGTTTCTATCCTTCTTTACCACTGCTGCAGTTCAGCTGCTTCTTGATTGTATTATGAATTTTAAAAGCAAATAAAAGGCAAAGAACACCTCACAAACATGGCCAAAAAAAATCACTACTTTCCTCCCAGATCTGGAACATAGGCTTTAATTCAAAAGGTTCCCAATCATTTTTGAACCATTTTTGTTTTCTACAAGCATGCACTTAGGAAGATACAATGCTGTCTGAGAGATGACCCTGACTGCTCCTTTGAAACAGGCTTACAAACAATGAAAACAACAAAAGCACATTAACAAGCAGAAGCACAGTTCATTATTTGCAGGCATTACTCGGTGTCCATAAACACTGATTAAAAAAATGAGTAAATCAGGCAACCAAAGCCCAGTATGTTATGAAGTGGCAAAATAAACCTTTAAAACCTCAATTTTCAGGTCAAACCCTATTTTTAGGTTGTTCAAAGCAGCCAACCAGCCAGCAGCAGACTAAGATGGGCACGGTGACCAACCGCTACATTGGTTCGCCAACATCCATCACACAAATTGATTAAATATAGCCTGCATCAGTCATTTAATATTGGAGAAATGAAGCCACTGTAACAGAATATAGTTTGCAGGATCAATACTTTCTGCTAAGGAAATAAATGGTTCGACAACACCCTAACATATATTTTTCTCCTGTACCCCATCTGTGCTCTGGTACTTAGGTGGCAGCAGGAAATCATTAACCTTGCTTTTCAGAGACTCTGAAAACCGTACAAAACCCAGCTGTGACATCTAACTCTGTATGAAGCCACACAAATCCTCTTCCCCACCCAGGGGGCTCTCAGAGAGAGAAAACACAGTACTGAAACACCAGGCAGCTACAGATGCAGGATGCTGCCAGCCTGGTCCACACACAACAGCGGAGCTCTGCATCAGGAACACCATGCAGGAGCGTGTGCCCACTCCCCTACCTTCTCAACACAAAGCATCCGAGGATGCAATCTCTGCAAGCTTCAGGTGAACAGCCATCTCAGCATCAGACTTTTCCCTCTCTCAAATTTCATAGCATGGACTTGACCTGAAGGAATTGAAAGGAAGGAGGAGACAGGTTTATCTCCTTAGATTATCCATTGAGCAGCAAAGAGAATACAGGATCAGCGGTCCAAAGCTCCACTGCCACAGCAGTGTGGGGAGGGGAAGGTAAACACTTCCTTTCCGTGCCATTCTTTTAAAAGAGAACCTAGTGGTTCTGGTAGATATAGTGCCACAAATGTAAGTAATATAAAATGCTCTATAGGCTTATTGAAAAAAAAACCCAAACCCCTAGTTTTCACCATATACATTATAACTTTCTAGCCCTGCACTGGAAAGTTAGCTTTATGTCCAAAAATACCCAAAGAAGAAACATAACTTTGGAGACCAAGCCCCTACACGAAAAGTGGAATTTAAGAACTTATGACTTGCTTGGATACGGCAGAAAAGTGAATGAGTAGAACAGGCCTGTTCTGCTCAGTCATTCTCACTTGTAATGGCTGTACACAGCTTGCCAACAGCTCTTCCTCAGCCTTCGAGAACAGCCCGATGAGCCTGTTCCAAGTGAAGTCTAAAAAAGTTTATCACTAGGAGTTTTACAGTAAGGCAACTTCTGCTCTCTTTCGTTAGGGTTTTTTTTTTTTAACAAGTACAACAAGCAGAGACAGTTACAGGGCAGAAAACTGAACAGAGAGGGATTTTTGTGTTTCTGCAAGGAAATCCCTATTCAAATATATGCTAAAATACAGTGCTCTTAAAAATCCCTGTGTGATTTCCAGCCATTGTCAGTGTTGGTATCACTCACAGATAACGCAGGGAGGAGGGAGGGATGCCTCAAAGGTGATGCTCGGACCCCTCCCCTACGCAGGACCTTTCCCGTGCCATATTCAGGAGCTCTGCCTTTGTTTGGTCTAGTTCAAATGGCTCAAGTGACGTGGCTTCCACCCCTTCCCGCTGGGGATTATTCCACAGTCTAACAGATCTTACTACTAGTAAGATCACTACTAGAACACTACTAGTGTTTCTGGATTTCAGCCTACATTTTCTGCACTGAATTTTATCCCATTACTCCTAGTCATACTGCTCGGACCACCCAAAACAATTCTTTTCTAAACTCAGGTATTTATACCTCTCAAGTGCAGGACTGGTAGTTTTAACATCACCCTGTTCCTTCATCCTCTTTCTTTTCTCATTCAGACAAACCGTATGTATTTAATTCTTAATCCTTCTTCTCTTCTCTAGTCCATTAATCGCTTTTGTTGCAGCTGTCTCAATTCCCTGAAATTTGCCAAAGTCTTTCTGGTAATGAAAGACCCACACACATATGAACTTTGCATCTCCTAAAGCTCTGTCTGATAAAAGACACGGACTAATACGCACGCACACAGAAACACACCAGACGTTTTCCAAATACATTCCTTTTATAGAAAGAGCTTAGCTTCTTTCAGGCAGGAAGCAAAAGGCATTTGTCTTTTTAAGTCCCCTAACAGAGGTGGAAAAGTAACATGCTATACTTTTTTTTTTCAGATAAGAAACTGCCTGACTCCCAACTGTTTTCCACAACTGTTCAGTCTGCCTTGGAAAAGCAGTGTATTTATCGATGCCCTCCTCTTCCAGTTCTTTAAGGAAGCTCACGTGGAAACTTGGCGTTCTGGTTTTCAGGAATCATTCAATGTGTCTTCAGAAACAGTTCAGTGAGCTCCTTAACAGAACCCTATACCTGCCCCTCGCTCTCTCCTTTGCCTGCTTTTCGCTATAAAAACAGGGGGACAGGTCACAGATAGGAACAGGGAAAGCCAATTTGACATTCCCCTTCCTTAGGATTTTAGAACCTCACGTTGCTGATGAATGATAAAATAACACAAAGAAGGGAAAATTTCCTTTGAGAAAGGAATAGGAAAGAATAGGAAAAAACAGGAAAAGAGCACATAGGACATCCAAATGCACTTTAAACTGAACACTCATTCACTGCAAGGCAGGGCAGAGGGAGAAAAGTCCTCGCAGGTTGATGCCATTTACCTGTAGGCAAGTTTCTCCTCTAGCAAGACAGCTCTGAGTATCTAGCATTTCAGTCATTTTATTCCTTGCAAATGTCTAAGGCATTTTCTTAGCAACAGAGAGCTGCAAAAAACCCAAGCATGCTCAGTCACTGAAAACCTGGTTATTTATTTCCCTTTTCTAGTCTATTTGTATGCTTACACTATCCAACACACATTTTTATTCACAAGCCAGAGAAGTCACCCAAAATTCTTCTTTACTCACTCGTTTCTTACCAACAAAACATGTACATGCAAATATCCTGAGCATAAAGAGAAACTCTTAAAGTCATTATGACATTATTTGTACCCTGAAGCAAGTCATAATTTGTATGCACCCTGCCAAGTACTTTCTGTCAAAGCTAAAGTAATTATTAGGAAGTATAAAAGCAGGTGTCACTTCTGGCAAGTTGTAAGATGGCTTTATATTCTCAGTTGCAATGGGATAAAAATGATCCCTAAAAAGAGCATAGCAGGCTATTACTTTACATCCAGTATACATGTGAAACATAACAGTTGCCGCCTGTACTTTTTTTCCTCTTTGGTATTTTAATTAAAGATTCAAGCTCCTAAAGACAAAACCTAAAAATATGTGCAAAATCAATCCCACTTTGCATAATTTCTATTTAGTTTCATAACCAACTGTCAAGCCATCTGACCCTCATTTGCATGTGCTATAAGGCAGGCAGCCGAGCTCGCTTCCACTGCAGTGAGACACATACTCTGTCCCTGCTCACTCCTACGTACAAACCTCCAACTTCTCAGATGAATCTCTGCTACAGCACTTCAGGACAGAGGGGACAGTGATCGTTGTGATTACAAAGCCAAAACTTTTCCAACTTGGGTCCCTAAATTTTAATGCCTAACCCCATCTTTAGGCATCTGAATAAGCTGCTAGTGTTTCAAAGGTGCTGGGCACCCAGCATCTCCTACTTGTTTCTGTCAAACTTGCCAAAAAGAACATCTGCTTTTAATTAATTCACTGAGAGCTGCAGGTATGCAGGACCTTTGAAAGCCATCCCACTTACTTCAGTCCCTAAATATAAATCCAGGTGCCTACCTCTAGGCAGTCAACTTTAAAAATGCTGAAAAAGGAAAAAATAGCATTATTAAATAAGTAAATATTAAAAAAAACACATGCAGATATACTCAAGGCCTTTGGAGTCTTGTTCCATGCTTGACATATGACGCGATGTAAAAGAAAGCAGATCTGACTTTGTCAGAAAGTAGCATTTCATGCTGTAACTGGAGTATGCACATTGCTAATAATTAACATAATTGTAACAAGGAAATGCATTGAGGGAAACATTCTTCAAAAGCTGCTCTTCTTCCTTGGATAAGCAACCAAGCAAACCAACCCCCCAAAGTGGCTGTATTTATGCTAAGAGTTTAGGGAAATTGCAAATTTACTAGCGCATTTATTATGCAAGTTTATTTTATATTTTTTTTTTTCATTCAGCCAGACACCCACATTCTTGACAGTGTAGAACTTGAAAAGATTTTTTTTTTTTTTTAAAAACTGCAAACGGAAGAAAAATACAGGCTACCACCTGCCTCTGCAAATCTTTCGTGTGTGCATTTATGCTTCTGAGCACGAAGCAACTGACTATCCTGTAAAGAATAATATTCAAACACAGCAGCGATATTCCGCTCTACAATAAGGCACTGACTCAAAAGGCAACATGACAATGCATGTCTGCATGTACATAAAATGCTGTCCTGCATCAAGGACCAGGAATGCCATGCTGCAAGACCGAGAGGTGATCTCCCCAGGGCTGACCAGAGAAGCTCCTGGCTCTGGAAAGGAGCTCTGCCCACCAGAGTCAATGGAGAGACTCACTGTTCTGGGGCTGCCCTATTTCTCACTGGGACTTGCCAGGTAAGTGCATGCACGTATGTGCATATGTTGCGAGCACACAGGATTACGCCTGTGCTTTGGATTAAAAAAGAATTGTACAAACCAGGCCTACAGCACACACACAACATGCACTTAGTTTGTACTGTGTGGGGAAAAGGCTGGTATTGCCACACAGTTTCAGACACTGTACTGTGGCTCCAACTGAGCCACCAGAGACGCAAAAACCTCAGAACAAAGAAAAAAAAATATTAAAGTTATTCTTATTATTTTATTTTCTAAAAAAAAGCCTCAGAATCCAAGCGGCCAAATCTCTAGGCGAAGAGAAGGAGGAGAAGAAGGAGGCGAAGGAAAAAGAAAATAAGCCTGGAGATATCCAGAAATATATTTATGGAAGTTCTACATAAGGGTCATGTAACAACAAGGGATAGGACAGTCGTCCACAAAGGCCTGGTTTCCACCAGGACCAGGACAGCACATGGCCCTGCCCAGTCTGCAGCATTCCGGAGAAGCTGCAGTTTGCTTCACCAAGTGAGCTGTTACCCTTGCCGTCATTTCAAAACTGCTCCCACCGCGAGCCTGCTGGCACAGCGACCGTGTGGGCCACCACTTCCCTGCCACGCTGCATCCCCAGAGCTGGTGCTGCCCCAGACCTTGGCAGGCAAGCTCTCCACAGCCGGGGTGGCACTGGAGGTCTCGTCCTGTCGATCTTCAGTTTGCAAACGCTGTGTCTCAACTCTCACGCACGTCCCACTCACAGGCACACAGGCGACCACCACCATCTCCTTGCTCACAGGAGCCCCAGCAGGCTGCAACCAAGCTCGCTTTGCAGCCGTGCCAAGGCAGGCTAATCCCTGCACCTGCTCCAGCCGCATGTTGAAAATGGGTTTTTAATCTTTGCAGACGGGCAGTTGTTCCACCCGCCCGTCAGCAGCAGCCACGTCTTGCTGCCACTCGCATTGAGGCAGGGAAGAAACGCTGGAGCTGCTGCCCAGCCGTCGCCACCGGGCGCAGCTGCAGGGAAACCTGACCTGGTGAAGCAGCCAAAGCCATCAAGCTCCCACAGCATACCAAGCAGACGCTCCTTCTGCTCTTCTTCACGCCGCATCTCGGTGCCTCTTGTGGTGCACACGAGAATGGGAGCCAGGTACAAAGCTTATCTACCACGCTCCCTCTGCTCACTGCAACAGGATCTGTCTTGCACACCCGTCCTGCCCTCCCCACGGTGCGAGCAACCTGCCAGAAGGATGAAGGGGCTGCAGGGATGGTTTAGGAGGAAGAGAGGCTGGTCTTCCCTTGATACACCAAGCAATTGCTTGACATGGTGCACGTGCGAGGGTTGTGCGTGGGAGGATGTCTGCCCAAGCATGGAGGAGGCAGGATCCATCTCACCGCCAGGGATGCTTCCTTCCCTTACTTCAGTTTGGACCTACGGCTTCAGCGCTTACGCTTCGCAGGGACCACAGCACAGCGCAGATACTCTGCAACCTTATCAAATAACCACTTTATGGACTTGCACACACACTGGGCAAAGCAACAAGAGCTGCAGATTGCCCACCTCACTCAGGAGGTGGCAGCTGAGATGCCGGCCAGCTCCTCTGCCCTGGCTCGTCTCTTGCCACTGAGAGCCAGGTCGCTCCTCCTTACAGACAGCTCTGCAGCCTGCGGCGCAGCTCTGTCCAGAGAAACCAGCCGAGGGGCCGGCAGTCCCCACCTGGGTGACTTTCGGAAGAGACAGCTGTGCTCTGGATTCATGTAGGAATGCTGAAGAGCAGCCACCTACCTGCACCCTGCTCCCACCATGGCTTCCCCGGGCTCCAGGAGCTAGCCGGAAACAACAACACTGCTTGTTTTTCCTTGACATTCCCAAACTGAGCTTAAGACAAAAAAAAAAAAAAGGCAGCAGAGCAATAGGAAGATGCAGGGAAGGCCACTGCATATTTATTTGTCATAAATTATGCTTGGGAGAGCATTAGGCGCAACAAGACATCACTCATCAAAGCAGGTTTCTGCTGTGTGTCAGAGCACTGCACTACACTTCATTAGGAGCACTAACTGGACACTGGCAGGAGATGGGTCTTTGCTGATCCTCCTCTCCACCCCCATTCTGATTTCATCAAAACATTCTCCTCACATTGCTTTGGTTATCTCTTGGAATCTTTTTTTTAGATGCACAGGACAGTATGATACTTTAGGACTTAACAGGAAAGCCTCTACCCAAAACAATGTGCTTTTGGTAAAAAACTTTGCTGCTAAATACTTGGATGAAGCACATGAGAGCAAACATGTGTGTACCTCCTCAGCCCCACATCAGAGAGAAAACACATCGGTGGTGGGATGTGCTAATGCAAACCCGTGTGCTCTGGGTCCTGGTAGCATTGGCCCAGAGCAGCAGTTCCTGGTGCTGGCCTTTGAAGACTGGTCATTTTGTCTGGGAGACAGCAGGACTCTGAAAAATTATTGCACATTATTCCCAAATGGTTTCCTCGACAGAAAGTGTGCACACCACGTGATGAAACCAGCAAACATTTCTACAAGTGTCCCACTAACGGGCTGTTACCGGGAGGATGTGTTGCTCCCCTGAGACCAGGCTGATGGCGAAAGTGTAGATACGCAGGGCTGGGCTGTGCCACTAAAAGGAGGAGACAGCACTTGGATTTGATTTACCTTAGGGAAAGTGCTCTCCAACAAGGTTTGGGATAGAAATAGGGCTGCATTTTGGTGGAGAGGCGGCAACCCTTTAGGAAGAAGCGTTGATACCTGCAACTGAAATAAACTCAGCTACAAGCTGGTGAGGCTGATTTGAAAGCCTCAACACCTAAAGCACAGACACCGAAGTGCGCTCTTCTGGGTGCTTCTGCAAGCGCTGCTGCCCCAGCTTCTCACACCACAGGCTTGTGTCACACAGCCCTACAACCAAAACACATGTGTTTTGTGCTACAGTATCCTGTCACGCAGGGACAGCCGAGAGAAACACCGTTTGCAGGGAGACTGAGGAGCATCGCTTGTCTTCCTTCTGGTGCCAACAGGAAACACCAGAGAGCTGCCGACAGAACAAGGACATCGCCCTCACCGAGGGTATTCTGAAGGGCACGTGCAAAAAAATCACAGGCGCAACCCTATTTTCCCTGCACCTTACTACCCCGAAAACACTCAGAGCAGCCGCTTTGAAGGGGCTAATCCACCCACTGCAGTATTTCTAGTAATGACTCACAAAATCCCACACAATTCTGATACCATTTTCTTGATAAAACCAGCTACCAAAATGAAACTATACATTTGGTGCTTGAAAAAAAAAAAGGGAAGAAAAAAAAAAGACAAAACCCTACTAGTAGCTAAGCGGTGGAACATGAAACCAACAGTCAGTGTGCAGTGGAAGAACAAAGCTGATGGCTGCGCGCTGGCCCTCTGCAGACAGGGCTTTGAAAGATGGGCTCTTCAGCCTGCCACCAAGAATTTGCTTTCTTGTATGTTGCGACTTACACAGATGTTCGCATAATTTCTTGCATATGGACGGCAAAAGGAGCATTCATTTCAAGAATGACGTGATTGTCTGTGTGGTAAGGATAAGAAGGGAAAACTTTCAACATGTATCCAATGATACAGCTAAATGAGAAGCCAAACTGTTCCCAAATGCACTCAAAGGACTTCTCATGAAGTCAATGACAAAATTCAGATGAGACTTCATAGAACTCTTTCTTCCTCTCATTTAAAAACCCGAATTAAATTACACTCAAGCATCTTACAATGAGATTCAGGAGGACAAAACATATCGGAGCATCACAGTGTTCACTCACCACTGCAAAACATTAACTAAATTTGCTCTGAAAAATGTTTTGACTACTTATAGAGAAGCCAAGAGAAAAAAAAACCCCAAGATGCTTGCTGGGCTGTTGGTTTGGGTTTTTTTTTTTTTGGCAGACTTCATTTGAAAGCAGCCAAACTCCTGCTTCTGTAAGGCAAACTAACAGAGCACTGGGTGTGCTGAGGTCACAGGAAAAGAGTACTTAAGCTCGTGCTTAAATTCAGGACAGCCTTGTACCAGGTGCTTAATCCAAAACCTACTGAACTCCTGCTTAAGCCCTGCCATAAGGAGAGATGCTTTCCTCAGGCTGCTCTTGAGCAGTCCTTGTAGGACTCCAGCCCAAAGGCTACTGCAGGTTAGCAGCTGGCATTTCATTCACTTCAAGGGATGCAAGATCATGGCATGGGAAATGAAAATACCCAGTGCTTCTTTCAGGTGTCCAGCGCCCCACAGGATGGAGCTCTCACACAGCACCGATGAACTGGGAAGGGATGCTGAGGTGAATTCACCCTTGCGACAAGTAAAGCATATACAGAAATTTTTATTTGGTCCATTTTCACAGTGGAAAAGATAACAAATTTGTGTTCAAATAGCTGGCTGAAAATTACATGCAGCATGTGAAGGCCAATGCAAAAAAATTCCAATTAATTTGATTTATTGTTATTTGGGGTTTTTTTCAGTTTAACATACTAAATGAATTCCTGAAATGAAACAAAACTTGTATGAGGAAAAAAAGCATGTAAGGTCATTTCAGAGGTACTTTCCAGCAACACTTAAAAAGCATACGTGTTTCTCCAATCTGAAACAGACTGCAAAGGGCTCTGAGAGTCCGTTTGCACATTGTCCTCTCTAGAATTGCATTATTATCACCAGAAACCTCAACTATGCTCCCACCTTCCTTCTCAGCTGGGCAAAACAACAGGTCTTAAGAGCTGCCATTGGTTCAATGAACTCAAAGGCTGTGAAACTGCACTGTCAGCTGCTTGTAACATGTTGCCCTCCCCTGTACATTGCTCTAATGATCTGAGCACCCAGCACACAAGAACTCTACATCACCTCTTCGTCTGCATGTTTTCTAAACCAAAGAGTAACAAAGAAAAAAGTAAGACAGCAAAAGGGAGTCCCTTTGGAAAGTTGAGCAGCTCCAAACAAAACCGCTAACCTTCTTTTGGCAAGGCGAAAGATTTGTATAACACCTCCTACTAAATGTATTTACTCTTAAAAATCGATTTCCTCTGTCACTATTTATTGCTGCACATTGCTCAGTGGTTCTGAGAAACTGCATGGAAAATCACAACTTTACGCTTGTTAAATTGACCCTACAGGGCCATACCACCAGTGCATACATCATCCCAAGAGGCAAGCCTGCCAAAGTCATGCTGTGCATATCATCACTAAACCCAAGACAAAATGCAAATTTGGCTGTATCATAGCTGATTTGCATAGCTTTCCA
Organism: Astur gentilis; assembly: GCF_929443795.1. Lineage (NCBI taxonomy): Eukaryota > Metazoa > Chordata > Aves > Accipitriformes > Accipitridae > Astur > Astur gentilis. The sequence continues at coordinate 19,486,406 of NC_064899.1, read as the reverse complement.
TTGGTTTTGTACAACCTTTTTACAAAATGCCAATTTACTTCACTTTCCTACAGCTTATTACCAGTGTGAGGTACTTAACAGCTTTTATGCAAGGCAGATTTAGTAGTTAAAACATTAAAAGACATAATTAAATGCCTTTTGGAAATAGAACATAGCCTTCGACATGACGACATAAGGCACAGGACTTTGGGACACAGAATCGTTAATGCCCCTTTGCAAAGGCGCAGACAGAGGCCTCTCTCTCACGTGCTTGAGAGCTGCACAGCTTTTTCTGTTTTTTATCTGATCTGCAAAAGCAGAAATATTTGCTTGCAAACTATGAAGGGCCTGAATCCAGTTACTGAGTACACATTTCACTCACACTGATATCAGAATGGACGGCTGCCAGTTTTGTGTCTTGGCTGGCGTTCAAACACACTGATTGCTGAGCCTCCTTGGATTCGGAGTTCATGATTTAAAAAAAAAAAGAGAAAAAAAAAATCCCCAAACATGAAACAAAAAACCCTCCACAAACATTTCTGAGATGCTACTGGGCTAATTTTCCCCCCTCTCCTCTTTTGTAAGATCAGTCTCTGGAAGCAAACACCTGCAAGGAGCACCCTCTGTCAAGACAAGCAGCAAGGGAGTTTTGACTTTATCTCCAAAGCTATTATACAACAAACATTAGATCTTTCCTAGCCGAGCAATTTTCACATGCGTACCAGGGGACAGACCTCATTCAAGTCAGCAACAGAGAAAAAGATCTGTTTACACTTCTATATCTTACCTTGAAAAAAAAAAAAGGAGGGAAAAAAAAAAAGAGAAAGAAAAGCTTGAAATGTTCTGAGACTTATGTCACAGCCAGGTAACAGGGAATGGAAAGGCTGTTTGCCTTACACAGAACTATTTTTTCCTTCTTTTTCCCTCGCTACTTACTACCAAAATCCACCAGGTTGCAAGGCAAGCCAAGAGCTCCTCGACACCCCCCTGCTCCCAAACACCTCATCTCCGAGTGTGTTACTTGACACGGCTGGCGCGCTGTGTGAGCCCTGCTTTCTCTGGCATGACAGCAGACACTGTAGATCAGGCCACTTAGACATTTCAATTGAACTTGACAGGTGTTTGTTAATAGGCTCTACAATACATTTGGGAAGGGCTGCCTGGAGTTGTAAAAGGGTTCATTACAACAGTGTAATAAGCCCGATGCAGACAGTTCGGTGCATTATTTTCTAAGGCTGTAAAGGGAAGTGATCAAAATCTGAGCCGTATGGCAATACACATATAACGTATAACCAACACAATTAATGGCAAACTCATTCATGCAGTGTCTGTATGACCGGACCTGATCTCACCAGGTCAGTCTGGGAACCTCTCTGCTCGTTGCAGGATCGGTCCTCCATGTATTGCCACAATTCACAGAAATCAGGTATATCTATTCAGTGATAACTGCTTGGGCTAATTATTAGAAAATTCAATTTATGCTAATTTGCCTGAGGGGAGGGGAGCATAAAATTAACTTGACACATTTATTTAACTTTTTACAGTAGTATTATTATTTAAAATTTATGACAGCATTGTGCGCAAAGGCCCCAGACAGGATCAGGATCCCACTGTGCTCGGCATCCCACTGCGTGTGCGTGAATGTCCTCCCAGCATAATTTCGAGGCAAAGGCCCCATCCCTGCAAACTGTTACCCAAGTGCTTGCCCCAAAGACTGGGAGCAAGGCTACGGAAATTAAAAGCGCATTAGTTTTGCTGAAGTGAAGCAGGTGCATTAAGCCACCACATCCTACCATGCACTGGCAGCCCACACCAAAAAGGCTCTTATTTTGCAAGAAAGTGACAGTGGAGTCACTTTTGTTTTTACCATTAAACACATAGACACAAATATCCCCTCCTATCTACTGCTGCCTTTTCTTGCTTCTATCTTATAAACAGGACTATCATCCAGTGAATGAAAAAAATCATGTGTGGGGTAAAAGGCCCCAGAAAAGAGAAAAGATAGGGGAATTATCAAAATCTCACCTTTTAGTTCAGATGCACAATGTGTAACAACGCAATTTTTCCTTGCAGTGATCTTTTAAGGATATTTGCCCGAGAAAAGTAGCTAGCTGTTCCACCTGCCTTCATTTCTGGACATACAAACACCAACCTTGAAAAGTCACCATTTGGATGATCATAACCACTCATCATCCTTGAGTAAGTTGGCCTTTTTATTTATATTCAAGAATGCTTAACCTCATTAAACTGTACTGGTCAGACAATATTATCAATATTATCATAATAATCAATATGCTATCATTATTTTAACTGAAACTGATTAAAATATTTTACAATATTTAATCAGAATTAGGGAAAATGGGAGCTTTTCTGAGTTAGGGCCTTAAAATTAAACTCTTCAGAGTAGTGGCTGTACTGACATGAGGTATGCAAACGAGTGAAGAAGGAATTGCTGAAAGAGGGAATGGAGCCTCCAGAAGTCATCAGAAGACTGTCAGAATTGGGAGAATATTAGAAGACCATCTCTTCCTCTGGCTTTTTGATGGTGTTTTAGAAATGAGCCATCCATACCATACGCTCTTTGTATTTGCTGGGGCTAAAGGGCACCACACAAAAGTCAGCATGGTCTAACCTTCAAGGCGCTTCAGAGGCTTCTCAGCTCAGGGGCAGGGGAGATGTTAGCAACACACTCCACTCCCCAATCTTCCCCACACCCCAGAAAGAGATGAGATTAGCCCATACAAGCAGAGAAAAAATGGAAACATCAGAAATATATTCACCTGAGTGGGCTGTCCTAACAACCTCATTTCAGCACAGCATTTCAGGAGGGGTGAAGCCTGGCAAACTCACCTTTAAGGATGCTCCTCCACAGCTAACTTGCCTCTCTGTGCCCAAACATCACAAAGACCTTGGAGCAGATTTAAACTCCAAACTCACACACCGGTGTAGTGGGTGGAGTAAGAATTTTTCTAGAACTGCAGGGTTTTATTTCAAAATGTAAGTTTGGTTAATGTGTCTTCTGCTATCCTTCTACTTTCCTCTGCTTCTCTTTTCTGCTGCAGTTCACTGGAGCTGTTTCAAAGTTCCATTAAATATGTCAAGCCCTTTACACGCAACTGCAACCTTACAGCACAAAGCAAAAAGGAGGCAGATGAAAGAAAAAGAAACCATCGTTTAGCCACACACAAATTCTGTACATTTTGCGTATCACTCCTAACACGGACTGGCAGCCCACACCAAAAATACTTCTGTTTGGGAAGAAAGTGACATTTGAGTCACTTCTGTTTTTATCATTAGGTACAAAGACATCAAACATCACGTCCTGCCTAATGCATCCTTTTCTTGCTTCTATCTTATGAACAGAGCACACATTTCTGTGCTCCTTTAGAGCACTGACTGCTTGACTCAGCACTGTGACATCTTTTGGTGTGTGCAGATCGTTCCATAACTGATGGAGCATGGAAGATGCCACCCATGGCTCTGCTGAGCTGCCATCCTGGCAGGTATGCGGTACCACTATGGCCTTGAATACCAGAAAGGTATATAAGGAATAGATCTACGAAACGCTGTTTCTGCTGCCAGCAGAAAGCACTGGCTTTGTTTGCTGCTACCCATTCCCCTTTCACACTACCATCTTCTGCTGAAGAGGTACCTGAACTCTGCTGGCTTTTGCCCTGTGGGCCACACTTTGCCCATGCTAGTCCCATGAGTGAGACAGCTTTGGTTAGATTATGCAGTGAGATGAACATCTTGGAAGGAGGAATTTAGTCTTTTAACCTTTTACTCTTTCCAATGGTTGGCTCCATTCCTTTTAAATCCCAAAATAACAACAACATCCATTCTCTAACAACAGGCTTTTATCAGTTGTGTTTTTTAAAAAAAAAGGAAGGAAAAAAAAAAAGAAATCAAACTAACCTGCTTACTTCAAAGTCATGCTCTCATAATTTTAGCTGGCACATCATGAACAAAATGGTCTAGAACTAACCTCAAACAGTCATCTGGAGAAAAACAACATATTTTCCCATGTCATCACCACTATAGCACATACTAACCACAACTATTCAGCCTGTCAATTTTCAGCTTATATTATGATAACTTTACCTAAAAGCATTTTGTGGTTCAAAAACAGCAAGTGCAATGCCAAGGAAACATTTGCTGAACTGATGAGCATGGCAGCGCTGGTGTGAGGAATATGCTTTCTGCAGAACGGGAAGCACAGTAAAACGAGATTTCACTGGGGACAACTGCCTTCTCAGAAATTCCCCAAAACACTGCTTCAGGTAGGCTTAATCCCACAGTCTAATCACAGTGGGTTGTGACGGAGAAGGCTTAGTTTGGTTCTTGGGTGGTGAATTTTCCACAAAAATCTCCAAGAACCGTCATGAATGGGAAAAGGAACACATGAATCTTTTTTTACTTTCATTAGCATCTCCACTTCCACACACAGGAAGGTTTTTCATGTTCACTGAGCATTTAAGAGAGGTAATAAAGTAGAGGTTCATGGGAGTCAGGACAGAGAACTATATGAGAGGCACAAAAGCAATACACTTTAAAAGGACTTTAGCAAATACACTTTTAGCCGTGCAATCCCCATGATTCACAAGGAAGCAAGCATTATACAGTCTTCAATTACTTTCCTCATTTTAAGGAAAGGCAAAGGACAAAGGCAAACTCCTCATTAATGAAGCACTGTGGTTCGAATTCTATACTAAAAACCCCTCGACTTGACAATCGTACGCCCACACTCAGGCTTCAAAAATATTCTCGTGCTACCATGCTGCCTGTGTCATCACTCCAGAAGCAAACAAGTCACTGCATCACTCCCCAGTGATCTGGGGCAAGGAAAGGATGGTCACAACTGCAAGAACTTTAGCTGGATGCTTCGTTAGGGACAGCAAACCAAGCAAAAAAACCTAAACCAAATGAAAACAAACAAAACTTCTTGAGAAACCTATGAAAACACACTGCAACCTATGGTATTACTCTCTTCTTTGTATTGATTTGCCCAAAGTTGGGCCACAGTGGCACCATGCAGGTTTCCATAATAAATTAATTGGTAGCTTTGCTTTTGGTCTGCAAGAGCAGTCTGAACCACTTTGCTTTGACTGTACCTTCCCTGCCCCTTCTCCTCAGCAGCACTGTGACTTCCTAAGGTGCAGCTTAGACACAGCAGGGCAGCTTTACTCCTAGGGATGAATGGGAATACATCTCTGCTTCTTGGTTTTGGTGGGAGACACGCTGAAGGTGATGCACTCTCCCCGAGAACAGATGATTTCAATACTGGCTGGACTTTAAATAAGCCTCCTTTAAAGGGCTGCTCTGAAGCCAGGCGTTGTTCCCTCCTCCTCATGTTTTAGGAACACACATCCTTCCTAATTCATACGTGTCCTCTCTGGACAGATCTTCTGCCCTGAAGGAGGAAGAAACTGGTAAGAAATGGGAAAGGATGAGAAAAATGGGTAGCAGCCCTGCAACTGAGCTTGCATTTATTTCAAATGTGAGTGGTTATCCAACTGCAGTGCCCCACACCCAGGACTTACAGTCTGAGACACAAGTTTGAGCAGATCTTCCATGATCTCATGGTGAGTCTGAGATAGACCGCATCCAGCACTCACAAAATACACAGCTGCATTCCTCCATTGCTCTGACAGCGATTTATGTCAATGAATGTACTGCTGCCAATATGCACTGAGCTCCCACTGCGGATGCCAAAGCTGTGCTCTACACAAAGCCAGGACTGTGTGGTGCCCAAGCACAGCTTGCTATTAGCTGTATTTTCCCTCCATCTCATGGAAGCTTTAAGGGAGCCACTAGGAGAAAAGCAGTAGCATTACAAGTTGTGTCCAACCACTCAATAAACTAACCTCAATTTTTTTATGCAAGTATTGCAACTCAGCAGTTCTACTACGGGATCCCAGAAAGCATGAGACTTTCTTAATTTAGCAAGAGCAACTGCATACTATGTCAGCTACTGAAAATCTCAGTGTACAGCAGAAAATGTTTTGAGTCAACAGACTGAAAACCAAGGCTGCTGGATTTTTATTTGACTTTACAGTATGTTTGATGTTTTCAAGATGAGACTTAAGGAGATGTAGTATCAGATTTGAAATCTTACTTCTCTGTTGAATCTTTCATTATTTTCAGACTGTGCAATATGTTTTAGTTTGATTTCATTTTTTAAAAAATATAAAAAACATGTTTTACAGCTGAGGCTTTATCATGTTCACAGTACCTAAACGTGTACCTAACTTTAAATCAGTGAAGCCAATTGAAATCAAAGGGATAAGGGGGTGTTAAAAAGCTAAGTGTACCCTGAAGTGCTATCCTGAACAGGAATTAGGCTTAAGTATGTGATTAGGTGTCCCTAAAATAAGTCTTCCTTGCCTAATAACAAGCACAGATCACAATATACCTTGTGTATCAAAGGGCAGAAAAAGCTATGTGTCTTGAGGAGAAAGACTGAGCAAAGAAGAACTGGAAGCCTCTGGGCATAAGATGGAATTATTTTATTAGAAGGAAGATTAACACATAGAGGCCAAGGATAAAGTTGAAACTCAAAAGCAATATGAGTCAGGGAAGTTGTTCCAGATGGCAGAGCCATGTGGGATGTGACTCCACCATTTACTGTGGAAATAAAAAGGAAGAAATGAAAACTTAGTGTTGAGAGAGCATATAGGACTGACAAGATAATAAGAAAGAACTGAGAGCAGTAGAAGGATATTAAAGGCAGAGTGATGAAATGAGGCCTTCAGAAATTTTGAAATGCAGCAACACCACTTCAATCAGCCAGTACAAAAAAGGCTCAGTCACTTTGCTTGAGATAAACCTGAATATCTCAAATTTCAGTGCCTGTCCAGAGCACATTCCCTCCCCTTTGGGCTTTGACATACCACATGGACAGCTTCTCAGGAGCATCTCCCCTGTACTGGAGGGACTGACGATTCGCAGTATTCCACTACTGCTGCTTCCACCCCTGCTGGTATGTCCAACATCATAAATTAATAAGACAGAATTATGTCCCATAGTGTCTTGGGCAACTTAAGGCTAATGGGAAATTTTTTAAAGTGAAAATTAAGCTGAATGTAAGTCTTATTACAACTCCTTAAGGGAAGTGGAGGAAGCCATGAGGTCTGGACACTGGGAACTTAATAGGGCAAAACACTGAAAAATGCATTGCAGGGAGCTGTCCCATCTTGTCAGGAAAAAATGGACATGGCATGATCTACATAAATAGGTCTTCTGAACCTCCTACTTCAATGCAAACCGGAGGAACATGAAAATAAACCAAAAAGAATAATAAAGTATGAGCTAATAGACAAAGATCTGAAATTACTCTAGCCAAATTCCCTTTGATTCAAAGATAGGATTTTCAGCCAGAAGTTAGAGGTGGTCTTGCTGGACTAGTTTGTCCATTCACTGCACAACAGCCCAGGCTACCATCCGCAAAATGACTGCAAAGGTAGGTTGATTTGGCAGCCAATGTACGCGCTCTCCAAAACCTCCATTCTCCTCCATGTACACATACACAGGCACATTATGACCTCTTTGGTTTGGTGAGTCTTTTTATTACCATTTATGTATTCAAATGCCTAGCCAAAATGGGCTTTGACCGAGGCCTACAAACCTAATGCCATAGTAGTAATAATAACAAGTTTGATATGAGAGATTCTTATTAAAACAGCAGAGAAGTACACATCACACATATAAATAATCCCTGAAAAATAATTTCAGAGACACGTCTGATCTTGACTTTCTGTACTGAAGGCCTAATCTAAAGTCTATAAAGTCAATAAAAAGACTCAGAGACTTCAAAGCTGACTTTGGGCTACAGTATTTTTCCATGACTGATGCTTTCCAGCCATGTTCCTTCCTGGTCATGGCTCCTCCATTTCAAAGCAACTGAACTTTAAACCTACCTAAACTAACACAGTTGAAAACAACTGACCTGAAGGTAGTTCAAGAGTCTTGGTCTTCACGTAATTACCTTCGCAGAATCCACGGAGCCTGTAGTCAGCTGGCTACTTGTTTACCTGTCCCTTCTTCCCAGTGAAAGGATGCTTACATAAATATCCCTTTTTTAAAAACAAATTCCATTTGCAAATCTCTTCTCTCTTTCAAAGTATAAACTTGTTCTTCCAAGACACAAGATGAATCTGATTGCTTTAAACTATCTTGGCTTTATCTGCGTGTGTAAATGAGACATCTAACTGCTACGGCCATATACATCAGCATGCCAGACACAAAGTAGTGCTAAAAAGCAGGCTGCAACTCTTGCATATCTTTCACGCTTATTCTTTCAGCCTTAGGGATGTTTTCTTGGTTAGTCAACTTTAAATCTACCTACTGTATACATAGTACTATTTAAAAACAGCACTCAAGTGTACAAGATAAACATGTGCCCCCACTGAGTTACTAAACACAAGATAAGAAGTTTGCATCCCTCTGATAATTAGTACTACCATGTAGCTGCCTTCAATGTACAGAGCAACACAAAACCAGAGAGCTGTGCCAAGTATGTAAGAGGCCCTGTGCACCAAAAGGCCAGCACTCTGGAGGCACAAACAGAGCTTTGCAAGGGAGAAATTCAGCAGTCACTAAAACCAGGGCCTGCCAGGCATTAAATGTGTATAATGAGGACAAAGAGAGAATTTCTTCATGAGAACAGGAAGGCTCTCCTACTTGGGATACATGGGTAGAAGCCCCACAGTTAGAGGGAAAGAAGGAAGCTCTAAATTTGCATTTACTGCAGAAGTAAAACGTGAGCAGCGTGGAGGGGAAGGAGCACAAGAGTTTTGCCAAAGGTGCCAGGAAAGATTAAGAGCTCCTTGCAGCAGAGGAACTCAGCTCTGCACAGAAGAGGAGTGAAAACATCCCAGGAATATGAGGAACGTATGTTCAGAGCAGCCAGAAACAAAACCACCACCAGGATTTCAAACTGCAAATTCAATCAGAGCCCTTCTAGTAACACATCCCATTCTACTGAAGAACAGAGAGAGCAGGATTCGTGCTCCACGTTTCTGCCACCCCTCCATATTCATCTGTCTCTGCACCATCTTCCCTCCAGCACCCTCCAACAGTCCAGCCTTGCTCCGCATCCTGCCACACTGGCCTGGACCCTGGGCAAGGGCTGCCACGGCTCGCTGGATGCAGTGGTGGGTCCCAGTGTCAGCCACCACCAAAGACAGTTAGGAAGGGCAGAGCTTGGCTGCCTCTTCCCCCTCGGTGTCAGCACTAACTCATGTCTCTCACTTCCCCTACCTGCTAAGTTTAGCAACAACAAAAATATTTGTAGGAATTTAATTGCCTTTGAGATTCCTACTTCCTGCCAGATTTGGTGGGAATTAGCCAAGACACTCAAGTGTTATGGGAGGGGGGGAATGAGGATGGACAAGCAGACAGACAGACATCACCACCACACACACACCTCACTTCCTTGGAATCCAGGCTACAAACACTCAGGCTCTGGAGCAGAAATACTCATGAAAACATTTCATAATGCTTTACCAAGGAGTGATATCAGTATCATTATCTCCATTTTATGGCTGCAGCACTGACTGGTCATGACACACCTCAAGTCACCCATCAGATAGCTTTTCCATCTGGCTCTGCCACTATGTCTCCTGACTGGAAGTCAGTGACCTACCGGTAGAGTCATCCCAAACTGAGGGCTGCACAAGAGGGAAGGGCTGCAGGAGTTAATATGTGAATATCTCAACAGCAGCTAGTCTCTTTGCAGACAGGAAGGAAAGGGAAGAATTTTAAAGGTACAACAAAACCCAAGAAATGCAATTCTCCTTCCAAAAGGCAACATCTGCCTCCACCAGGTTCAGTGGACTAGGCGTTGTAGATGCATTTCATGGAAAGGCAGCATAGGACAAGACTTACTGCAACCAGCATACACCACAGAGATGATTGCTTAAATTAAGAAACAAGCCAGAACCAAAAAGGAAACCCAAAGAAGTCTGAGCAAGGGAGAAGGTGGAATCTGAACTCCAGCTTTCTGATAGGGTATCTTCTCAAACTCCTGGGGGACCCAATCTAAGAAACCCGTAATGTTACCACTGCACTTCAAATTTAGCCATGCTTAGCACTATTCAGCCAAACCTTACCAAGGCTAAATTTTTACCATTTTCCTTTGTTCCCTTCGCATGTGAAAGGATAAAGTAATCGGTAATCAGTCAGGAATCATTTAAATGATTCCTTATTTATTAAAACAATGCAATTTCTCTTGTCTTATCTATTAGGTTTCAAATTTTGCATACCAGAATTCTCACCAAGGGAAGAATATTCCTATTATCACCAGCTGAATCTAAAAAAAAATTAGAAAATAAGAAGACAGGAATTATTGAATTTACTTTTTAATGCAAGAAATGTTATAAAAGAGCAGCGTGAATTGCCATTTTATTTCTCTAATTGCATATCCTCCTCTGTATCTCCTCCTTTCTTATTGTTTTCAGGTAAAGATCAAGGATACAATTTCTCCCCTGCTCCACCATAAAACAGAAGGCAAGTAATGAGCTCAGCAACACTTGACCTCTGCCATCAGTGTCCTACCTGCTGTCAGCCTGTTCAACATCAGCAGGGTAGAAATGCCTCAGACTGGATACCGCAAGCTCTCCCACACTGCTGCCATTACTAGTCTCAAGACTGATGGTCCACACAGATAATTACATTTGTAGTGACAAACACTGCTTGAGATCAAAGTTTTTGCAGTGTTTGTTTTGAGCTGCTGCATAGCTACCACTCCAAGTTACTGCACATTAATGCAATGTCAAAAAAAGTACCATGTAATGATGTCAAGACACAGAGTTGCCCTCATTTTGTGACTTCCTTCATCAAGGTACCAAATTCTCCTTCCCGGTACACCTTTGAACTACATTAAAATAAATTAAGTCAAAGGATGCTATCAGAAAGGAAAGACTTTCAAGAATGCAGTAGTTTGATACATGGGAATGGTTCCCCAAATGAGTGCTCCTCTCACTCTGCTGCAAGCATGACCATACCATCTGCTCTGATCAGGCAGGTAGGCTGGATGAGAGCCACGTGCAGCATCTTCAAGGGTCAACTACTGTTTAGATAAGGCACTGGTCTGACTAAGAGCCATGAGAAAGCCTCCTACAGTCTCTGTTCCATTAAGACAGTTTACAGACAATCATCAATCTGCAACTCCTCGTCCCCCACACCATCCTTGCCAAAACAAAAATGGAAAGACAAAAAACCCCACAGAACCAAAAAGAGATGCTTTAATATGACAAATCTTTTCTATACCCAATCACTTGGATTTTCCAGCACAATACAGGCACTGAGGATGAACTCATGTGAGTGCAATTTCAGTTTCAGCTACACCAATACCAGACCAGCTTTGCACAACCATAATCAGATAGTTTGCCTTGCTCTTTGCAACATTTTGAAGACCTGAAGGAACGTTTAAAAAGAAATGCCTTCATTGAGCTTAAATGCATTATGCCATAAGCCTTAAAATACCAACTGTAACTCAATTAAGGACCATTTATCCTGCTCCCATTTGCTTTCCTGAAGAAGCAATCACCACTGCTTTACACATTACCTTTAGCACTGGTCTCATCAGACAACAGGCTTTGTGTTGGCATGGTGGTTTCCCTCTTTGACCACGTATAAACACCATTCCCTACTGCTTCGAGGCTCCAGCCCTGACACGCCAGACAGCCTTAAGAGCACATACAGGTCAACAAGTAGGCTCAGGGCTCAAGTTTCTAACAGAAAAAACAGCTACTACAGGCCTATGGGGGCCACAGGGTGCAAACACTGGGATTCATCCCCTGCCACTAGCTGTCCAGTGCTCTTTCATCTGTCACTCTCCACTTTCAATCCCAATGCAGTTGTTTCAGTGAACAAAGCTCTTCCTGCTCTTTCAAACCATTTTTATGCACTTAATAGGTACAAATCTGGGAGGAACTGGGAACTGCCAGTCCCAATCTGACCAAAGAGCAACATTAAATCTGCAATACTGATTGAGTTGTCCTGTTAAGGTGTTCCTGGCAAGATCTTATTAGGCAGCTTGAGTGAAACCAGTAACTAATAGTCATGATTTAAAACTGATGAAATACCTGCATTGAAAAGTTATCTACGTACTGTTTTCACGTGTGGTTTATACAAAACAGACTTCCTCTAGAAAATGCAGAGTACAGCTCAGTCTGAATCTAGCCTGTCTTATACATGCTCCAGGGGTGCAGAGCCAGCACACATCCATTCGCAAGAGCAAAACACATCCTTCTAGTACTAGACACACTAAGCCAGTGTTTACACACTGATCTGCTAATAAGCAGACCCGGGAATTCCAGAACACAAGATTTATATTTATTACTATTTTACATTACCACAGAACGTGCCAAGTTCAGGCACTTTGAATTATGAGAGCTGCTATTGCACATTCCCTTATCAGTCTTTCACACAACTGCATTACTGAAGCATCCTGATAAAAATGTCTAAAATGTCTGCTATGTTTTAAAACAGCAAACTCTTCCATTTCAGCTCTGACCCAGCCATTTCAGTCAACAAAGCTCCTTCTACTCTTTCAAAACAATTTCTACTCACTTAATGGTTGCGATCATACTGAGTGTCTGGGAAACTGCTACTCCCAAAAATAATACAGCACAGCTATTTATTCATGGTACTGGCTTGACGTGATATTTTGAAGACTACCATTTCGCAATATGGAATGAAACATGGACACCCATCTTTTGACAAGAGATCTAACTATCACACTTCAGGCTTCATACGCAGAACATTAACGCACCTTTTAAATGAAGAAAATCAGGAAACCATGCAACTAAAACAAACAACTTGCCAAAACCAGCATACGTTTTTACACTTGCTTTTACATTCCCAGGCTCACTAAGATCAATGTATATATAGATAGGCATGTGTGTATACATATGCATTTACTCTCAACTGCATTTCTCAGGAAGGTGCCAGTCAGAGGAAGAACAGTCAGGAGTGTAAAAAGCCATTTCTACTATAACGAGCAAAAATAGTTTTATTTGTTGCCATTTTGGGGTTGTCAGGGTTTTTTTATTGTTTCTTCTAAAAACCTGTCTTCTGTAAGCTCCGTCAATGCCTTTGAAACAGTATTTGATAGCAAACTTACCTAAATTGCAATAGTTACAGCTCCAACTGAATGTTAAAACACCGTATTATAAAAGTCATCTACCCCTCCACTCACTTCACTCTGCAAGAATCCCACTTGGGAAGGAAGAAGAAGGGAGAAGTGGAATGGGGAAAGCACAGCTAATTAGTGAGGTTTCACAATCTAATTCAACCTGCCAACCCATTTTTCTGCCAGTCCTACACACATAAATAGGATGAAAAGCAGAAAGTCCAAGTTCTTCACATTTTTATTCCTCAGTCTCACCATTTCTGATTGTCTGCCTGGATACTTGTGTCTCCTCAACCCTCCCTCACCCTTGAAGCTCCAGACCACCACCTCCAGAACCAGGGAAGTCATTCACATGCAACAAAACAAAGAGGACAGAAGACACCTAGCAGCACATGCTTTTCTGAGAGCAAGGCAGCTACGGACAGTTAGTTGTTCAAGATCTTCCCTAACACTTAGTACCCTTACTGTGGTCCCAGCAAGCCACCCAAGGCTGAGTGATTCTTGACAGCACATCCAATAAAACTCCAGGAAATACCTGTGCTGCACAGCCACATGGCACAGATTCACGGGCTTGTGCTGAGTGGGCTCAGATATTTATAGGGTACACTGCAGGGCAAGGCTGTACAGACACACTTGTTTGACTCTCACCAGTGTCAAGGCAGCACCCTGCTCAGTCTAATTAGCATCATCAGAGAAGATGTAAGGGGAGAAGCAGGGCTAATTAACCTGAGCAAAGCACCTTGTCAGCTTGGGAATCTCTGCACGGGACTTGGATGCACAAATACGCGTAGCCATCGTGACTGAGCCTTTCTTACTCCCTGCAGTCTGCAGGTATTTCGTTATACCCAAGAACTACTTACTGCTGAAGCAACATGCCTTGTCATCTCAGAGAAGAGTGGGGGGACTCTTCAGTTCTTAATGCTGCTTTTTTGAAGCGAAGAACCACAGGGGTCTTACAGATTGATGCGTGATGCTTTCTCCCATTGCATGTGCTTGGGCAGGTAACTCAACAGTCTTCCTTTGCATAATCTTTTTTGAGAGAGGAAGATCCTATTATGCTTGTCATGTATTTGTTTTTTTCTATTTCCTTGTGTAGCTTTCTAGGTAGCTAAAGAAAAGGAGAGGAAGAACACAGTGCTAACAATAGTTTCACTACTTCACTGTACCCTCCCCATCTCAAAATACTCTCCAGATGGAAAGAGTTTATTTGTAAGTACGCAAGCAGAAGGATGACTGAAGAAAAGTGATAATTACATTAGAATAATAACAACAAGAAAACCCAGAGCTAATGAAGACTGCCTGCTTCATTTAATTTGAGAAGAGACTTCACCCTATAATGAAGACATATAAAGCTCTGCAGCTCGCTCACCCTTTCTACAAATGTCATCAGGAGCAGTAAGATTGCTCACTAAGCCAAACCCCTTCAGTTGAACTGGTTTGACTGGTCAATGGTAACAAGAAGGAAATGCTTGTACTTATATCTCCTTGATCACTCTGCAGGCTATCCCTCAGGCTGAATAAAGATAGTTACACAAACATTTTAATGGATCTAGTAGAAGTAAAAAAAAATAATCCTGGTAATTCTCACCGTGAATCTAACGGACGTGTCTTAACTCAGAAACAAGTTACGAGGACCTTTCCACCTCAAACAGCAGCACATAACACAGACTGAATGACAGAGAGACATGATTTTGCCTTTTTTCCCCCATACGAAGCTGATTCTTTAACAAAGTCACTTGCAGTGCACGGTTTTACAAGAAAACAACCAACACTCCTTTCCAAAAATGTAAAATAGACCCAAAGCACTTTAACTGTGAACATGAAAAGTGTTAGCTCCCCCAGTGTTCTTCCTGTTGCTCCACCGAGTGTCAAACTCACTTTTACTTCATCAGAGCTTCATGTTACCTGAGGTTTCTTTTTGTGATCTATTTGCATCACAAATGCTAAATCAAGCTGTTGAGAAGAAAAGTTTTATCTACCAGAGACAAACTCCTGGCAGCTGAAGCCTTAAAGCCAAAATTTGCCCGCTGCCTCCATTGCGGACACCTCTCCATTGTAAGGAATCTCCATAGCTCTGGTCACAAATGCCCACCCATCAGGGAAGCCAAACCACATTTTGCCCAGCTTCTTTCAACTGGCACATCTTTTGTAATGCTTTAGCAGGATTCACTGCAGTCCAAACATTGAAAGTGAGACAAAGGGAATTTATAAATCACCACCCCAATTCTGACTGAAGGTTGCCTGGCACAGAAACCCACAAATAACCTTCCTCTCCTCATCTAACGCAGCCCTCACTCCCCAGATTTCTTCTATTACTAGTGCAATAACTTGGTAATAACTTGCACTAGTGCAATAAACTTCATCTGCCATAGTGGGGAGGGTTTTTCTATTATTTAAAGAGCTGCCAGGAAAACCCATTAGAAATAAATAAAGGACTACAGCATCTCAGGTTTCCTTAGCCTGTCTCTAGTTCTGACACCTTAACAGTGAAAGAAGCTAAGAGCAATCCTAGCAACTCGCTTCTTTATCTTCTTCCTCTTGACCTTTGTGCCATCAGGTGCCTCTGAAACATTCATCAGTGTCTGCAGCTGGAAACACCAATGCCGATTTACAACTAGAAACATAAAACTCACTGAGAAGGAACACTGATAGCATCAGTGCCGGTTTGTCTAAGACTATCTAATACTCATTCCCAACATAAGCATCCATGGTCAATGTGCCTGGCAGGCTGCAAACAAACCTGGAATAAATATGAATGAACAAGTTGTTCAGAATAGTATTCTGCTACAAAGGGCGCATGATCCCTTTTAATTAACCTACCAGAAGCAGCAGCCTTTCCTTTTGAATGCATGCTCCAAACAGTAAATGGTAAAACCCCTCCCCTCTAGGAGATCTTAATTTATATTCTCTTCCTTCTGCTGCTGCCACCAATATTATCAGCTTTGAGAGAAGCATCAGCAGGCTACTAGATACTGTTAGGGTCAGTGTAGGCACAGTAAACCAGCTCACCAGTGATGCTCACTAACACAGCAGTACAACAAAGGAGCAGTGAAACAGAGGAGAGGCAGAACAGCAGCAGCAGAAATATTCTCACAGGCAAGGGACACCTGTGTTTTGGTCAGCTTCACCCCAGACACAACTTGCAAATATTAGAGCAGCTTTGGACCAAGGAGTGCTGCAAGCAAGGACTTGAAGTTTCTCCAGTCGACACCACTGAGTTAGAAACAAAAGCAACCATAAGCTACACTGTTGAACTACAGGAGATGCTTTGCTCTCATGGACCACAATGCCACCACCCTGGTATTGTAATCATTAACAAACACATTCACCTGCCCTCCTTCCTGCGTTTACTCGCTCCAATGCACTCGTACGGTCTGGACTTCTCTAACGCCAAATCATGAAACAAAGCTGACAGAGAAAAGCTGGGGCAGCAGTTAAAGTGGCTGCCAAAGAGAAATCTGTTTGCTCAGGCAAAAGCTGTTCTCAGTCCAAACATGGGAGTCGTAATCTTACAGCCATTTGCTTGGAAGACAATGAAGGAAGGCAGAACAGACTGGGAAACCACAGCTTGCCACGGTAAGAGAAGAGAACAATCTTTGTGCCCAGATTTCTTTGCTCTGCAGGGTAAGTTTTACAAAGCTGACAACCGGTAGCAACATGTAGTGGCCCCAGGCATCATGCCTGCCTATCAAAGACTTGGATTTTAGCCCTGGAGAAATTACAACTTCTCAGTTCTCTGGAAGCTGTATCGGCTGAGAAGAAAGCAAGAGAGTAATGAATGACCTAACTAAAAATTATTTTAATACACAGATTGCATACTGTAAGCCATAAACTTAGGGGTGCAGGGAGAACTGGGGGAAGAGAGGAGGAGGAAGACATCTTCTATTTGACAGGAACAGCACAGCCACAAATTACAAAAGGCAACCAACTGGGGCTGCTACAACAGCAAAGTCATTTACTGGAGTGCTAGGGGCTGGGGCACTGAATGGAAAGTGTGGATCCAGCAGATAAGCCCTGGAGACAAAGAAGGAAGAAGCTCAGCAGTCCAGGCTGGAAAAGACAGACAGGTTAGGAAGTTGCGAGTCGAGGAGTCAGCCAGCAGGAATGTGGAGAAGAGAGAGGTAAATCCAAGGAAGCTGCACAGATGTGAATAAAAAGGCATTTGGCCCCAAGTCAGTCCCTGAGCGCTGATGGCTTACGGCCTCATCACTGCACATCCTTCTGCAGGACTCAAAGCCACCGTGGCCACCTCTGCTGGGTGGCTGAGGCAAGCAGACACATCCCAGCTCTCACACACTGTCTGCAGGTGACCGTACACTGACCATACAGGAGATCCCCCGCCGCTGAAACAGCTCGGTTGCTGTGGGGCCCCGAGGCAGGTTTGCCGCCCATGCACTCAGAGGATTGCGGCTTCGGGGCCGGGAGAAGGGGTGAGCCAACCTGATGCACGAAACACCTACTACCGCCCCCTTCGCTTGTGCACAGACACAGTAGCTCCGCTGTATTTCTGCAACATCCATTTTAATCTAATGTTCATTAGTTAAAATAAACTGCCAAACTGAAGGCCCAGAGTTACAGTCAGAGACTTTTTTTTGAAGCCCTGCAGGAGACCTAAACCATTTCAGCTTCCTCTCCCAAATGTAAGCCTTGAGCCGTTCTTGTCTGGCCAGCAGAAGCATGTGACGTGAAATAAAAGCCAGGAAATAAGACTTTCTGAATAAACATTTATTTGGTGAGAAATACTTCTGATTTTTGGCAGAGAAATGTCAGAAACCTGAAGCCCTATGTATAGCATGCCTACAGAGTGTAATTTCTATTTAAAGGGAAGCTGCAGCTGTCTGTAGCTCTTAATGAAGAATAATGCCTGGTAATAAATTACTGCCATTTCTAAAAGACATTTCTCAAATGACAGCGATTTTTCCCTTTTTCCCTCTCCCTATAAATACCGAGTGGCATGCACTGGGCAGTTATTTGGAAGAATGGACACACACAGCTCTCTTTTGTCTGCAGCCTAGTAATTTCTGTAGAAAACCATGAAGTGGTTTAGCATACGGATACCAAAGCGATTCAAAAGCGAAGACGTTCAAAAACATTAAGGCTGCCATCTGTCAAAACTTCCCATCACGCTCTTCCAAGGTGTGCACAGCTCATCACTGAACAGACACTGGGCATCGCTTCCAACCATGCCACAAACCCAGCGCTGAGGTTCAAGGCGCGGGAGACAGCCGCTCACCCAAAACCACCATAAAAGGCTCGCTAACGTTCAATTTTCATTACTTGTGTGTGCGTCCTCTCCGAGGGGCTGCCGCAGCGGCAGTGTGGGCAGGCGGAGAAGGCGATGCTCTGCGGAGAGGGTACACCCAGGCTGCTGCCAGCCTGGCCGGGCGGCTCAGAAAGCGGCACTGACATCAGCTCCAGAAGCTGTCGCTTCCAGCCCCACCGCAGGTCCAGGTGCCAGGAAAAACAGCTGGCAGCCAGAGGAGTACAGACGAGATAGGACCAGGGTGAAAGGAGCAAGGAGGGCCAAGGAGTGGAGAAAGGAGGTGGCAGCTCAAAAAATGGGATGGGACCGGGGCTAAGCCTTGTGC
The DNA here is from genome assembly GCF_929443795.1 of Astur gentilis. NCBI lineage: Eukaryota > Metazoa > Chordata > Aves > Accipitriformes > Accipitridae > Astur > Astur gentilis. The sequence continues at coordinate 19,467,704 of NC_064899.1, read as the reverse complement.
AGCTGCAGTCCCCCAAGACCCTCTCCAGGGTCAGCTCTTACAGCAGCAGGTTCCCACCGAAGGTGGGTACGGAAAGCCTGTTGGAGTGAGAAGCGGGGATGTTTACTATCCTGCCATCTACAGTTTGCCCAAAATAACAGCTATAGATACGAGATCAACTGGAGATGTTTCAGTTATTGACACATACTGGATTTAGAGATTTATTTTCCATTTCCCACAAACTGTGCCAGAGGTTTTCGCATAAGCACAAAAAAAAAAAGTGAAGAAATGCCTGCAAGTGAGGAACATGAAGAGTTTATTCATTGCTCCTGTCAGAATGTGTTTGTGCTTGTGCAGCTACCACTCCGAAAAAGCTGCGACGTATGTTTTCAGGATGGAAAAAACCCCTCAGGATACCTAAATACTACCAGAAAACTACAAAACTGTATGCTGGAATTTGCAAGGTACCCCCCTGCAAGACCAAAGGAGCCTCGCCTCGCTTCATCTTTACCCCTCGCTAAGTGAAATAAATGTTCCTCCTTAACAAATCCTCCTGACATCCCTTTTTCTCTCTGCAAAAGAGGAATATGGACTCGATTTGTACAAGCTCTGCTATTCCAGAAATGTGCTTCATCCGAACGAGGACAGCGAGAAATTTGTACTGTTTAGTAAACAGGCAGTTTCTAGGTGGATACAAGATGCTGGTCCCAATTTACTGCCCCCCTCCCTCCTCACACCCCCCTTCCTCTGAAATTTGCCTGAGTGGCAGGAGGAGGCAGCGGAAGGGATGGGAACAGCTACCGCTTGCAATGGGAAAGGTCTGATTGCCTTCCGCACATCTTAACGTGACAAGACCCTGCAAGCACTCAGGGAAGAGAGAGCAGTTATTTTTCAGTAAAATCATTATATGCCGGCATTTCCTTTCAGCAGAAACACCATCCCTCCTCATCTCTGGTATTCGTGTCTCCCTGAGAGGATAAAGGAAAGATGGGAGGGGAGAGGAGGAACCTGGCCAACCGCCTCCTTCTTGCAGCACTGTCCTCCCAGCAGAAGCCAGGTGACAAGAGGAACCTCTAAAGAGCTCTCCATCACCTATGAATGACTCCCCGGTGCCAGGGTGAGAGCCGTTCTCAAGAGCACTTTCTTTCCATCTGTACCTGGTGAGAAGAGTGCTGCTTTTTCCACACAAACCTGGGCCTCATGAATGTAATTCGGGGTTTTGGCACCACAATAGCAGACCACCATGCTGCACTTTATGTGGGCTCATTTAGGACAGGGCAGAATGTAATAATCACAGAAACAGCATCTTCGACAGATACTCCATCCCCTGTAATGGCTGGTGATTGCCTCCTTCTCTCATGCAGTTTATCTGGCTGATCTGGCACACCACACACCTTAGAGGACCCAGGGAACGCTCTCCTTGGCATGAGGTGGTGCTGCTGTTGCAATCAGGGGAGGTAATTGCAACATCTTGAACAAACATCTCCTGTTATCCCAACAGCTTTGCATGCTAGGACAGTTTTTTATTATTATTATTATTATTTAAGACTGCCCTCCTCTGCTCTAGGATGTCAGCGTGCAAAGTAAGCCCTTGTGGTTTCAAAGAAGCCTTTCAAAGTGTGGGAATGAGCTGATATGGCCACATCTGCTCAGTTACATAGAGAGTGAGAAGCTCCAGGTCTCAGAGGCCCCTTATTCATCTTAATGAGTTACTAACTTGGCAGCTTAGTGGTACTAGTAACTAACAACTCCAAATGTCAGCTTTGTTAACTATTTCACTGTAGATCAAAGCATGTGGGAAAGGGGAGAGATGATGAAGATTTTTCAGTGTCTTCTCTAACCTTTATTTTGCAAGTGGCTCTTGGGAAAGCTGCACTGCTTAGACTCTGTCTCAGTCTGCTGCCTGAACCCAAAGGGAAAAGCAGAGCAAAGGAAGGCATCCAAATTTCAGGGAGCTAGACGGCATGCCCAGCAATCAGAAAATATATTTATACGAAATTTATGGAAAGTGCAAAACCTAATTTTCTCAAACTAGAAGAATCTGCAGCTGTTTAATCACTACTAACATCTTGAAGGACCACTGCATACTTTCGGCATAAGGATTTAAATACTAACTTACATAATTTTTAAATTCCCATGGTTCCTTCTTAAGACAAAAATAAGGATTATTTTCAAACCTGGCAGGCAGAGAATTCTTGTTTTCCTCTGTTTGTGAGGATGTTTACATTTGATCTTAACACATTTGCCCATTTCAACCCAGAAAAGCAGTGGGCTTCATGAGAAAAACAATGAACATAAAAATATTTCTGCCTTCTCTTTAGCCATCCCTCATGGGAACAGTTTCTTTTATTAAATGCTGCAGCTGGATCAGGGTCTTGGTTATATGACTGTGTTTCCCTCTGAAAGGTGTGTTCCAATTCCCACGAACACAAACCTCCGAGAGGAGCATTTGTATTGAAAATACTCAAACTAATACAACAAACTGATCAAAGCAATAGGAGTTTGGAACACCAGGCAGAAATAACCACATTTGCATTCCTCTAATTTGAAAGTGGCCAAATAATTTCAGCCATTGTATGAGCATGTAGAAAACTCCTGAATCTGACCTGTAGATTGCTGAACTGTTATCTATAATATTCTTCATTCTTCTTAGGTTACACAGCCCTTCAAATGCAGGCTTACATATTTAACTAAAAAACAATGGTAATGTGTTAAGTAACTGCGGCAGTCTAAGGAAAAGAAACCCAGCATCTTTCCTTAGGTAACACTATTCTGCCCTTGAAGACATTATAAGAAAGAAAAAAATGAGAGAGGGAGAGAACTTCAAATCTGGCTTTGCAGACACAGCCAGACACACCTACCTGCCTTTGGTTTCAGCAAAGTGAAAAGATGCTCAGTACATCACAGGAATGGGAGCAAACACTACAGTGCAGATACCACCCCCCAAAAGACACAACTGCAAGTACATGTTATTGCTGCTAGGAACTCACAACATTCACTATGTTCTTCTTCGGGGAATTCTGGATTATCCTTTAGCATGAAGATTTTTCATAAACTGCCGGATTGTTCACAGGTCCTCACTGGCTTTCCTCTTCCAAATAAAGTAAGATAGAGCTGTAAAAGAAAAGCAAAACAAAGTAAGAAAGGAAATCAAGGAATAAAAAGAGGAATATCCATAAAGCTGTTTAGCAAATGAACAATTGATTCCTACATCTCCTTGAAGCAAATGCATTTTTAATGAGCTCCCAGGATGGCGATTCCAGTACAGAGTGAGTGTACATCAAACACTGATCTAGGATAGGAAGAGTCATTTGCTCTGTACTTCTTATTACCAACAATTAAAACCCAGTTCAGAGTTGCTGAGGCAGACATATAATTAAAATAGTTCTTGGATACTTCTGTTGCCATAACAAGAGGAAGAAAAAACTACTCAGGGTTGTTGTTTTGAAAAGTGTCTGCAAACAGAGCCCACGGTGTGCAGAGAGACCCACACAGGAAGTTTTTTCTTCTCAATGAACTCCTCTAAGGGGACGCAAACACCTATCTGTTTCTGTGGTTATCTGTAATATTGCAACAGAGGAGTACTGAAACCAAAAATACATACACACACACACACACACTTGCTATTCCTCAGTGGGAAGTATTTTTCACATCTGAGATTTTTAATATCGTGCAGTTCTTTCATACTTTTTTTTGGACAGAATTTCTTTGTGGACCAACTCTTTATTTTTTTGACCTACTGTGCAAGGTATCAGACTATCCTCAGCCTTTCTACTGGGGTCTGGGAAAACTGCTGCACTTCATTTTATGTGAACTCCATGCAGAATACTTAAAATAGAGTGCGTATTTCCACAGGGCCCAAACTGAACACGTTTTCCTTCAGCCAGGTTCCCATGGTCTACTTGTGCTTCCTAAATTCTTAGTTTCACTTTGTGCCAGAAACCTTTCCTATCTTCTTTACATAAGGCTCCTCAAACATTTCACATGCAATTGCAGCATTCGTGCACACGGATCCCATCCTATCAGTGCTGTGGTGGAATCCATGTCCCTCTCTTTACTTTCAGTGGAGGAAACCAGGCAATCTAGAAAATTATTAATTTGACCTATCTTAAGCATCTGCTTTAGGACCGAATGAATCACTCTCTAGAAAGGTCTGCTCCTCTCCCTCCATAAAGTGAGTCTAGACACTGAGCTCAGATTAGATGGCGACAGATGAATGCAGATGAATCTCACCCTATGTGAAGACAGGAAACAAGTCAGACAGATGGACAAGAGCAGTTCATGGGTGAAGAGCAGAGGGAAGGCAATACAATGATAACTATTAAAAAAAAGTTTACAGCCCTGACACAGTCTGTTTTGATTGAACATACAAAGCAACAACAACAAAACCTTCCAAAATGCAAACCAGTATTTGCCCAGCTGATCCAGCTTTGGTGTAAGACTACTCCAGGATTTACTGGCTGAGGCTAAGCCATCACAGAGCAGCCTCCACGAACCAGCATGCAGCTGGCTGGGACTCTCCAAGGCGCACTGGCAATGATGATGATGACCACTAGTCTCAGTTACATGCGTCTGTCCTTTCCCTGATGGATTGTAGCAATGCAAGATACCTGTTACAAAAGTATTCCCAGCTTAAGAGACTCTGAGCTGAAAGTACCGCTCCTGCGTGACAGAGGCACTACAACCTCAAGATCCTTCAGATACCCAGGCCCTGGCTACACTTCCAGGAATTTGGTCAACAGCTTCTTTCCTCTACTAAAATGGGACTCTGCTGCTTATCTGACAGAGGAGCATACCATCAGACATGACCTCACAAGCTTTTTAACTCTAGAAAGCAGACCAAAAAGACAAAAAAAACCCAAACCTATTTTTAAGTTAACCCTTAAAATTCTGCTTAACCCAAACCAGTTTATTTTCAAGCCATTTATTTTTTTCTTTAAATTATGTGAATCTCAAGATTTAAAAAAAAAAAAACAACCAAAAAACCAAGGTCAAAATATGCAAACCATTTTGTTTCTAAGTGTTAAAATGAAACATTTCAGCATTTTCAAAATTATTTCTGATTTTTCCCCCAATAATCTGGCAATCCAAAAATCTCCTAAAAATTCCATTTTTTAATCTTCATCTCTTGTCATTCAACATTCAGGGGAACCTGAAAATGGGGGTCCAAAAAACCTACAATAAATATTTAGTGTTAATGCCAAAATTAGACGACTTCCAATTACTTTTAGTAAGAGTAGGGAAGTTTACTCCATGCACACCTTGTCTCCCATACCATATATTGCAGCTCCTACTTGCACGGACTCCTCCGAGCCTCCCTGGAGAGTCAGCTGTATGTAACATCGGGCTGAAACCCACCACACTCAGTGAAAGTCCTTCCACAAACTTCATCAGGCAGGACTAGGATTTTGATTCTGTTCGAGTTAAACAAAGCTCCAATTGCCTACACAAGGGCTCCAATCGCTGAAACAGGAGCAAGCGTTGCGTGCTAAGTATGCGGTTATCTTGCTATCAGTCTGGAATTTGTCTTGCAGACCCCTGCTAGTGTGTGGACACAGGAACAAGTCACAAGCAGCATCTGTGCGATTCAGCGCAGTGGTACTCTGTGGCAGATATACTTCTTCATGCACTCTTATTTCACAGGAAAGCTGACATGAAGCAAGGTAGCCTAGCCCTCAGGGAAAAAAGGGTGAGAGACCTTGTATTTACCATAGGGTGCCTTTGCACCATGCACACAGCCAGTTATTATGGAGCAGATGATGCGCTGTAAATTCACAAGCTACTTTAATCTGCTTCAACTTGCTCACTTGACCTTACCCGTAGGCACTTCTTTCTGCAAGGGGCAAGGCACGTCTGCCTGCAAATGTTCCCAGACATTTTTATGCTTAAGATTTAAAGACACCATGGCACAAACTTCAGGACATACAGGGAGAGATACACTACTTCCTGAAGCACAATCCTTGCCTGAAGAGCAGAGCACTCATTCCGTATTTGGGATGATCTTTTTGCTATGCAGGTCTAATGGGCTGTGATGACATCCTCTTCTTGGAACATGCAAAAGCATCATAACTTGGAGGGACCATCAGCGAAGGCCGGTTTGCAGTACAACTAGGTTTTAACCAGGCTTTGCAACAGAAGTTTCAACATGATCAATGAATCATTATCGCATACACAGTTACCGATCACATCTTGGCTATAAATGGGAAATGTTACACAAGGAAGCTGTTTTTCATGGTTGGCTATTCAAATATCACAGCACAGCCCTGCCTTTGAGTGTTAAAAAGGACACTGAGTTGACAGATTAGAAGTGTAATTGAGAGGTGAACAGACCTCAAATCAAAGAACATGGAAGTACTTCTTAGAAGTATTTAGATACTAAAATTGGACCCCAGGGCAAACAACAAATAAGGACCATAGTACAAGTGAGCAACTGCAAATTGGCAAAACTGAAAACCAGAAGTTGGCTCTGTGCAATACCCTGTATTTATTCCAAGAAAAGGTCATGCTCTCCATCTTGCTTTGAAGAGCAGGTAGTGAGAGATCACCATTTTTCTAGTCCTTTCCTGCAGGTTTTTAATTGCCATTCCTTGCTCTCTTGCATCACGTAATTTGGTTTTCCTAATTCACAAATCAGCATAAGCTAATAAAACTGTTTAAGAGACAGCAGCGTTGTTCCCAACTTGTTTCGTTGTTTGCTATTATCCCACAACTAATCCTTCAACTCAAATAAAACTGTAATTCATTTCCTTCTTTATTCTCCCTCTGCATGAAACAGTTTTAGACAGGTTCAAGCCTGCCCACCACAAATGGGAAAGACGAGGTTGTATTTTCCTGGAGCGTGTGCTATTTCAATTATCTAATGTGCATATTATCTATCATGTCAGAGAAAAACTTCTAAATTATTTTCAACAGATTTAGCTGATTTTACACATATAAAAAAGATTCTAATGGAAATGAAAAAAAAAACAAACCAAACCAACCACAAATCAACCAACAATTAACTATCTTTTAGATTTCAAGTTAAGAAAAGCTTCTCTACACCAGCCATGCCAAACATTACCCATCTGAAAATCTCCTGACATTTTGTCTAGTGTAGAGGCTGCTCCTGATGGGGCTGAGTCATCTTTACATTAACTGTTTTACTAGTGCAAAAAAGACTTAAATCACAATTATGCCTACTTTAAGGCTATGGTGAAGGAATATCACCTTAGCACAAAAGAGGTTTTGTTTGCATAAAACAGGCAGGCATCACAGTTTTCTGTTTAGCATCCATTCCTCATCTGAAGCTTCACTCTTCACAGCTTTGTCACGTAAACAAGCACTTCCCATGGCTCTGCATGTGGTCCATAGTGAAATGCCCATCTTCACAAGGCGTTACACCCACTTTGTGCAGGGTGAATAACTGTATCTGGGTGTAAGGGAATAGTAAATCAAGTTGTCAGCACTTTGCATATCCTGCAGGTCCTAAACCAGAAAAACAGCATGCAGATCATGGGGCTCAAACAAGGAGGCAATCCATCCTGGCCCGCAGTTTGTAGTAGGGGGAACATGTTACCTTCCTCAGCTCTGTGAACACATCCATGGGCCAGCCCAGCCCAGGGCATCTTTCCTGTGTGAATGGCAATTCCAGTGCAAGTCGCTTACTCACCAGGAAAATGAAGGGCTGCAGGATGGGAACATCTGCACCTCACACCCTCCACTGGAGGAGCCACTGCTGAAGATGACCACTGATTCTACACAACTAACGTTCACTGTTAGTCATCTAGAAATCGGTGTCACAAGATTTAATCTAAAAAAACATTATTCATCATTATTTCATCCACAGCAGCTATTTTTCCCAATTTAAGGCTCAGGTAACCCGCCCCTTGTTTTAGCATTAACCTGTGCAACCAGACTGGGAATGGGATTTTTCAGCCCTACTCACTGGATATCCCCCGTCCTTGCAAACCTGTTATCTGGAAACCATGGAAGCCACTTTGCTCTTAGAGCAGTCCCTGCTGCTCTCATTACCCATTCCTTAACCCCAGACCTCTGAACAAGAGATCAGAAAATAGATGAAGGTTCATCACCACAGGGTTGTAAATATAAAAACATGCATGCCAGCTCAAGCTCACACTCTCCTTTTACACATGCCTAATATCAATACAAACACAAATCTGACTAGGACCTCTGAGACACCACCTTTCCACAAATAACAGCAATCACAACGATACTCATTATTTCTACTCCACTTTTTACAGCAAGACTTGAGGTTAAACTGTGCTTAGCTCTATGCTTCACTTACTGTGCTTAGTTTGTAAGTTCTGTGGGATTTTCCCCACAAAGAGAATGCAGCATAAGGTATTAAAAGAGCAAGTAAAGAGGTGGCCAGTGGGTGCAACACACAATATCATCAGGTGAAAAGAAAACTAACAGGAGAGTGTCTAGGTTGTTTTGCCTAAGAAGCAACAGTACAGAACCGGAAGAAGAAAAATACTTCACAAATACCTCCTATCAGATGCCAATGATGTATTTTTTAATAAAAATCCATCAGCCCATTAACATCAGCACCCTCTATTTGCCACTTTCTCATGGCTATCAAAGCAGGAATAGCGGGGGGAGGAGGGGGAACTTCAACGCAGATCTACATTTCTCTTAGCCTGACAACTTTCTTCATTCTCACAGAGAGGTTTTAAGTAAAAACAACCTTATTGCCTGCATTTTTGTAACACAGTCGTTCCTACAGGTCTTCTGAGCAGAAGAGATTGGAAAAACAATGCAAATGGTCCATAATAATTCAGGCTCAGAGCCAGTAATGTTGAACAGATATAAGCAATAAAAATAACCACTCTGGCTGCTTCTGTTACATGACATAAATATTTCTCTTTTTCTTTTGTGGAAGCTATTATGCAAAAAATGCAGCTCAGCCCTGAGTTGAGACAATGAGCCTCCTGCGTATTTGAAGAACTGCAGCACCCTTGTAACTTGTTACAGATGAGAACGAGCCCAAGGGCTAGGCCTCTGTTAAACGTACAGACATCTCACAGATGATGGCCACAGCTCTCCCGCAAACAGACGGTGTCAAAGGGGGAATACAAATGCTATGAGTCCCAAAGCGTAGCAGCACCAAAACCGATGGCTAAGGTTCTGTTTATTTGCAGTGTTTTAACAAGCCAAAGACAAAAACACCTGAAGAAGATAGTTCCGTGGGTTGTAGCATTAACAAATACCAGCAAAAAGGCTTGACCTTTGACAGCAGCAGTAATCTCAGTGGATGCCCACCGTACCGATTCCCTGGCGCCAGTAAGATTTGAGCTGGGGCCACGGCCTTTACCTCACTGGGCTCAGCCATGGGTTCCCACAGCTATTCGTCTGCCTACTTACACAAAGCCTTCAGGGAGCAGCTCCCCTGTAGCCTCTACCCATGCAGCAGGTTGGATTGAGAAGGACCCGAGCAACACGACCTGCCAGGCTGGGGACACACACAGGGGCGCAGGCACAAACAATGCCCCCACGTGAGCCGCGCTTCCTTAGGAAGCCAGCCCAGAACCCACCCTTAACCTTCTCCCCGCTTCCAGCGTGGCCATCTTCTGCGCTGCTGATGCAACGTGAAACACAGTGCTGGAAAACAAAGGCACTATTGACTAACTTTTTTGCAGGCTTAAGATGAGTGTGCTGGCTTACAACAAAGATTTCAACGATTTCGACACTGAGCGCTAAGGAACAGGAACACAGCTTGGCAGTAAATCCAGAGATTACCTGTTGAAACATTAATGGCAAACATCTTTTGATGTGGGCTGCTTTATGTGGTGCAAAAGCCAACACTGTAATTATGCATTTCCTTTCTATGAATCTAGTGTTTTAAAGTAAAGTATTACTTGGGAGGCGGAGGGGGGTGGGGGGTGGGGTGCGCACGTGTATGTGTGTGTATGTGCATGTTCGTGCTTTGTGTGTGTGTGTTACAGGAAACACTCTACAGCTGAGCCTGTGATTTACCAGCATAGCGGCACGTAGTAAATCTGCAACAGGGGACCTCAGCCGTTTCATTCATCGTACACCAAGCTGAGGGCTAAAACAATTGCCACACTTAAGACAAATGCCAGTGTGAGTCATACCAGCCAGAGTGCAAACATGTTTGCTGTTGGGTGAGTCAGAATATCACATCCTGAATTCACAAACCTTCCTATAAATAATAATTTCCGAAATTGTTGCATTTCTTCAATACAATGCAATTTTAAGTGTGATGCCGAATCTATAAAGGCTTTCTTGATTACGAAGAAAATGTTTTTCTCCTCTTCCCTTTTGATCCTGATTACATGTACCTACCTATAGTAGTAGGCTGTCTATGGTGACTGAAGTGGTAATTGATTTATACTTAGCAAAATGCAAACATTGCTCAAAATGGGTGACAAATGACAGATACCCCCCAAAAAAGAAAAAAAAAGGAGAGAACGAAACACAAGCCATAGGACCTTTCGCTTACTGTGTATGCTTTCTATATTGGCACTTCTTTGATGCTCTAATTCTGACATGCTTTAGCATGTTCAGTATTCCGAGAAAAGGAATGTCATGCTGGCATGGGATACTGACCAGCTGAGCGAAGGGGTGAGAAATTCCGGTGAAGTGGTCAGAGAGGCCATGGCAGCATGCTGCACGTGGGCAAGGAAGGACTGGGCCTGCCACTGTGCTCGACAGCATATGTACACAGAGCAAAAGCATGGTCCTTGCTTCAAGTAGCGCTCAGCCTCAATACAGCATACAGCGATCATTCCTCCCCAAGAATAAGGACATACCTGCTAACAAAATCAACACATTGTAATAACTGGTAATGATTATCCATGACCGTCTTTAATTCAGGGACGCATCTGAATCAGAAGTCATGCAAGTGGCTTTTGAAATAGGGCTGAACTTAAGGATATGACCAAGTTTATTCAGAAGAGTGCTGATAAAGACGTGTGATGTCTCTGCAATGAAGGAAAAAAAAAAAGTGATGTTGTGTAAGGGGGGGGGGGGGCTCTAACTTGATTTTCAGTTAGGAATTTATTCTCATCTTACACGAAAGGGAATTCATACACATACAAATCTCCTTACATCAAATCAAGACAGTCTTGCTTTCTCCTAACTGTTTTGTGGAATAACCACTCAGAAGTTCATTTCTGTTACCTTTCTCAGGCAAAATAAAAGGCCTTTTAGAAAAATTTTATTGCTAAAACAATGAAATTCTCCTGGGAACGACTTCGTTATGGAAATGAAGTGACAGCTTCTTTTATCTAGCCAAGCAGCAAGTCTGCATTTATAAAAGGCATTCTGTGCACGAAGTACAGTGAGTGGGAGGACATGAAAATGCTATTTTTAATTCAGATTTCAGTGTTCCTCCCATACAGATCTCCTGGAATAATAACAGCAACAACAATAATGATAATTAATAATGCCAGAAAAGGAGTATCATCTTAAAGGTGAGTGGCATGCAAGAAAGGAAATTGTACTTAAGGACTTGCAACATGTAGGGACAAATGTACAGTTCTTTCAAATAAACTGGCGTTGCGCCATAAATTTCACAGGATTTGAGATTTGCCCCCTAAGTTTTATACTGTAATTTAAAATAAAAGGCAATAAATTACTATTATGTGCAACATATGCTGCATCTCTACCATTAGTTTTCTTGCAGCAATTGTTATTTTCAGAAACACAACTGAATGAGAAGTTAACTGTGGAGTTGATACTGTCACTGTGTTTGGGTAAGTGACCATGACAGATTTTAGACCTGGGGAAGAAAGCAAACCTTGAGAAAAGCCAGGGCCAAGCAATGTTTTCAAATGCAATGAGAACACAGGTAGGATGCAGACTTTGGCCCAAAGCATAAAAGAAGACACTTGAAAGATACTTTTCTGCTTCGCTGACCTTTGGACCTGTCCCTCAGGACACTGTCACAGAGCAAAGACGTTGAATTAACACATACAGAGAAAGTGTGGGCCAAATTCTTCCTCCCTACCAGGAATACACTGGCTCCAGTGAGCCTGGTGTGTAATTATCCAAGGGCAGAAGATAACCCTGACTATTGGAAGATTGTTCCTCTGCTGTGCTATCATACACCAGTAGTAATTAGGACAAGGCTTTGCATTTCACACCTAATAAAAATTAATGAGAATGAGCAGGCAGTAACAAAATGCACGGGAACCACACGCACGCAGAGGTGCAACATGAAACCTGCTGGTGCGATTGCGCTTGGGAGTAACCCCGCCACTGGAAGGCCTCCGTTTCACGTGAAATTAGAGCAAGCTGGAGAAATCACACACACTGTCTCTCCCTCTCTTACGCTCCGCAGCTCCAACACAGAAACACATCGGAGTCTGGCACCAACTCATGTTTCAAACACAGGAGCACCCCCCAACACATGTGCCTGCACACAAACCCCCTGCACTTACCCTGTCTCATACTGTTGCCATAGGGTACCAACCTTGTCCAAGTGACTTCCCTACATGTTTCCAGTCCAATGCAAAACTGTCATCAGCTGCAGCATGAAACGTGCAGGAACTGGCACCCTTGGCATGCTACCCCCCCAGTGAAAAATCAGCCACCATCATACTCAGGTATGATCTGTTTCCGAGAGCTATTATTTAAGGAGCATTCAGGGCATGCTTGGAGGCACTTCCACTCTCTCACCCTCCTACAAGACAAATTTTCATGCCATTAACCTTTATTTGCCTTTTATACAGTAAAATTTAAGTCTATTAAAATATAGAGTTCCAATTTGATATTTTGATCACCTCCATCTGCTTCATGGGAAATGTACAGTGGTAAGAGAGAAAAAAAATACACAGGACTGGAATAAGTTAGCCCGTTTTCCTTTTTTGTCCATTGCTTGCTGCCAAACACGCTTGCTGCTGGTCACTTGCCTAGCTCATTGCCAGCAAATGCTCAGCTGGGCACGTCACCAATATTTAACCCTCAATAAAATTAAATCGCAATAATACTTTGCACTCATTTAGGGTTTTACATATTACAAACACTAAAAAAAAATAAAATTAGCTGCACACTCTGTAACACCCCTGCAAGGTAAGTTGAGTATTATTATTCATACCTTATGCAAAGGGGAATTTCACTGGAGAAGGGATAATTAACCTGCCCAAAGCTATGCAACACAGGTGCTCCTGTTTCCTGGTTCTCTCCTTACTCTAACAGACCAATTTTAGCCTTTCCTGAAATTCTGAGAGAGTTGGAGCCCTGCCTTCGTTTCTGTCTCTTTCTGCTGCTGAAGGAAAGGAGGGAGCAGGTCTCTCTACCCAGGGGTACGAGTGGTATGTGGGTGGTGTGAGAGTAGTCCCTGGTTGCATCGGCTTGCGGTGGGACCAGAATGGACTGGAATCGCGGCACTCCCATTTCCACCTCCCTGCAGCAAGCGAGGATTAGCTGCAGAGAAGAATTTGGTCTGCAGGAACATTACGAGCCTTTTTCACAAAAGACAACCAAGTTTTAGTCTCTGCAGATGCTTTCTAGTACCACAGGGAGGACAGTAGAGGACTCAGTAGTGTATGTATACTGTACGCTACTCCTCATACTCCCCCTTGCTTCCCCTCAACCACAAAAAAGGGTAAGACTGAACAAATAAAGGTTTTATCCAGGATAAATGGCAGATGGCAGCAGGGCAAGAGCAGTGCCCACTGCCTGCTCTTGTGGGCTGCAGCCACCCCTGCCAACTGTCACGTGGCAGAAAAGGCCACACTGGGCTTGCCTGTAGCCAGCACTTTTGGTGGGATGTTGGATGGACCTGAATTTTTTAACCACCTCTTTGAGATAAAAAAACCCTCCTGTCACAGGCTGGACAACAGAGTAATGTAGTCAGAGATCCTGTTACAACACCAGCTGTTCATCCTGCACCGCCGCCAGTAGCCACAGCATAGGTAGGACCCAACCACACTTACTACATCAGAATTCACAGTTTTTCTACCTGTAAAAGATCTGTACCCTTATGTGCAGTGACATGATTAAAGCAGAAACCTTACCTGCTAGCATTGTGGATGTAATTATCCTAGTTAAAAAAAGGGCTTTTACTGGCAAAGCTCATACCAGTTCACAGAATGAGTAAGCCCTACCTTTGATCAAAGCAATTAGACTGGAAAAGCACTTCAATGCGTTGATCAGCTCCTGAGCTAAGGCAAGCCTTAAGTAGAGGGGTTTATCTCACCTAACCTCTCACTTTTAACCACCTTTGCTTGGGTCAGGGCCAACTTAGTGTAACCAGATCCTCAGCCCTAGCTGCAGGTTTTGATTGCCCTGAAGCGCTAGCTCAAGCCAAAGCCTCTTTAGCTATCCCACCTAAGAGCGCCGTCACCCCTGCAGATCAGCAGATGAGCTCCACAGTTTAAGTGGATTAGCTGTGCTGAACAACTCTGCTACATCCAGTTCTCATGTCGGCAGCACTCAAGCTTCAATCAGCAGTGATCTTACATTCAGCTGCTCCGGCAAGTTTTGCTGCAGAGAACAGAGCTGGGTTGAGGACAAACCTGGGCCACCCCCAGGTCCTAGAAGAAAAACAGGCTTGTAGCTTGGGCTCGGTGGGCATCCTAAGGGGCTCAGTGAACCAGAAGTGTCTGCGAAGATTGCCTCCTCCCAAACCCTCTCCGGCACCAGGGTTTGGGGTTGGCTTTCCACTACAGCATGCGACTAGGAAGAAAAATATCAGTCTGACACACCACACCCTGCCTTGTCACGATTTCTTACGCAAAATCCTCGGCAGTGGCACACAGCAGAGTGGCACTCAAACCAATACAGTAACAGAATGCCCTCCTGATCCCACGTACCCTAGTGTTGTGGTTAAACCATGACACCTAGCCACCTATCCTAGTCTGGGAGGAACAGCCTCTGCCGTGTCTTAGCAACTACAAAACTCGGTTCCAGCTAACTTCTCTCAGAAAGCAATGAATACGACTTTCCCAGGTACACAATATCCTTCTCTCAGCCACTCCTCCCAAAGGCAGCAGGCAGAAGTGCCACATAGCATAACATAATCAGTGTGAAGTTTAACAGTGTGGGAGAATGTGGCAATTCATGGAAAATGTCATCGACCAAAAGGCAATTAGCAGTGAGTCTAAATGCAGAAGCAGAAGGGAGCGGTTTCCTAACAAAACAAGCCTTGTTAAAAAAAAAATTTAAAAACCACCCTAAAACTCACTTTCCTCAAAAAAGCAGCATTCTCAGGAGACTGAAAGCATGTGAAAAAAATACCCCTGTAAAGCTTTCTGTAAAGATGATTCCTTACAGACAGATTTGGCAGCCCTTTCTGCTGTGTCTCCTAATGCTATTGAGTATAACTATGTTAAGTCAATAAGCAAAGCCACTCAAAGGTGGGGTTTTTTTTTGAGGTTTTCTAGGCCAAGAGAGGAAGCAGTGCGATAGGAAAGTTTTCAGAAGTGGGAGTTGTGCCTGCCTTGCTTCTAATTGTAGTGAAACTGTCAACCTCTGCGTTGTGTTTCAAGACTTTACACTTCAAAATCATTCCCTCTGTGCTTTGAATTGCTATACTTTTAAGCTAACTACTTCTAAAAGTGCTGTTTAAAAAATGGCATCTTCAACCACATTTAACATTAAGAATAAATCTAAATTTGCAAAGTCTCATTGGGTCCCTGCAAAAGTGCTGGTTTTTTTTATCGTACTTGACAGCCAAACTCTTGGAAATTATTTGTGCAGAAATTTAGTTTAAATTACTTCATATCAAGACATTTAAGAGAAAATGTGGTTTTTGTTATAAGCTAAAAGTAACGATGTTCTTTTTACCTTAGATAAAAAACCCCACAACATTCAAGCAGCATACAACATTGAAACCAATTAGTAATCTTACAACCTAAAATCCTACCTACGTGCAGGCATGTATTAATTGTATTTCAGAATGAGCTCCAGACACACGTGGCTAAAGAAACTGAACTAGGCTGACTTGCTTTCTCCCTAGTAAACCATCAAAAGAGAAAGCAGGTCCATGTACTACGGTGAGAATTACAGGCACTCATTGCCCTTAGGAAGATGTTCTCTGCCTCTGAGCACTAAACTCAGGCAATCACCCCATCAATGCCAGAATGGTAAATTCACAGATAAGCCAATGTGCTAAATTTCTCTTCAGTGCCCAGACCCAATCAAGTAAGAAGACAGATACCTGCCAAAATGCAGGGAGCTGAGGGAGCCCAGCGCTTTCCAAGTGCCCCTATATACATTTTAATTTCCAGGTAATTAGGAAGCCATGTTCCTTTCATGCTGTCATGAAACAAGGAATATTTAAGTTGCTTTGGCTTTAACTATTTTAAAATACGGAATATCACTTCGGGAGAGTAAAGACAGTTAGGTTCAGGAAGAGTCAGGTATATTTACACTTTGTTGCTCAATGTGGTAAAACCAATTCAGGGTAAATGTTTACTGCTAAATATCTGGGAAGATGAAGAACAGGCATGTAAAGCAGCTCAGAGCATGCAGGCTCAGAGTCAGGTCAGCCAAGAGCTATCTTCTAGCTAGCGTGACAGTGCCCAGCACAAGAAGCCCCAAGACTGACTCCAGTTCCCAAGTAATACATTCACCAAACAGAAAATTATACTGTACCTTGTGGGGCTGAACAACTTTGAAGTATTATCCTGAGGTCTGCCAAAGTTTGAGGTGTTCCAGATGCCAGGTTTCAATTTAAGCTGATCTATTTTTCATATCCTTCTCCCAGACTCTCATCTCTCTGGTTTAAAGGAGGACAGCACAGTATTTAACCCTGGGAAAAAAGCTCCTACCATTGCTCATGAATGGCTCCCCCTCGTAGCATCTGGAGATCGCATTAATCACCTTGCAAGGAAGTCCCACCCCACTCCGCTCACTGCACGATGGACGTTTGGCTGGGCCAAGCTGAGGTGCTACAAACAAGCTCCCATATTGGCATTGGTCATTTCTGCACTTGGGAAGCAGGGATTTGTGGCCTTCCCTCTGTACCTCCTCTCATCACCATTTCTCCATGCATGGATATGATTCCTCCCCATCTCTTCCAAGTCCAATGAAAAAAGTCCTTAACCAGACAGGAGCGATGCTGGCAAAGTGCCTTCTACTCCAAACTCCAGTACCAGCTTGGGCAAGAAGTGAGGAAAAGCAGCCATGTCACATGGGAAACAGCTGAGCTATCGCAAACAACAGCCAGCAATCCTTTTGACTAACCAGAAAGTGCCCAACCCAATTCTAGTCTCGAAGTGGAAAAGCTGTCCTCCACTCCCCCTGCAGACTCCAGCAGAGCAGGATCACCTTCTCAAATATCCCTCATCCGCCACAGCAGTCCAGCAAACATTACAATCTAATCATTTCCACAGTACACAAATCCCTTCCTGGCTTGGTGCAAGGTGAGTACAAAGTTTTTGCTAATCTTGCATTTATTTTAATTCCCCACCCCCCTTCCATGTCATGTGAATCATCCCTGTTCCTCAGCATCAAAGAGTTAATAGAAGAAAGAACCACCCTAGCATGTGCTTCACGCAAGGGTAAGTGGACTGGCCAGCTACCAAAGCAGATTGTTAAAGACTGCACCGAGCTCCTGATTTTTTTTTCCCCTCGACTGCAATAAGCTTAAGACTTGAATGTGGACATAAATGTAAACCTAAACCACATCTGCTCATAAAGCAATGTCTTTGTACTTGCACAACTGCCATTAACTGTATACAAAAATACTTAAATTTTTGAATTCTCCTACATTCAAAAGCTGACCTGCAGTCTGCCCGAGGCAGCCAATATGAACTGCACGCTCAGCAGAATTGCACATTAAAGACAGAGGAGAAACAGATTATGCTATAATACAAAATCAGGCTGCTAGGAAAGTGAATCATTTGTGCAAGCACTGTTAAATCCTTAGAGTATTTTGGGCACACTTCACCACACCAGATTAAAATATGTCTATTGTGGTTCTCATCTGAAAGGCAGCACTAGGTTCATGTTATTTGCCCCTTTCATCACAGGCACGAGCAAAACTGGTGCTTTCAGGACTCTGTGATACCCCACTATTAAACTTTTCTTTTGAATTAATTAAGGCTACTCTGCCATTTGAAGATTTTTACACTCCCGCAACTGCATTAATAGCTTGGAGGAGAGTGTATGTGTGTACGCACATTATTTCTTCCCAAAATCTCTTGGGAGACTTCAGCTGTAGATCTTGGCCATCAGTGTTCAGGCTTCTTCTCAGAAGATAACTGAATTCTGATATAGTATTCTAATTTTAACTTATTTCTTGGCAAGATACTCCCTCCGTATGTGCATACATGTCAGACATGGATTGTGTTTTAGCAGAGTTCCCTTGGTTAATTATTACAAATCATCTGAATGTTTCTCCATCACAAATCAGGTATAAACACCTAGGACCTACCTAAGAGGACTTGTCATTCTGAATGACATAAATGACCTTGGGCCAGCTTATTTCCATGTTGGTTCATGCTCTGCTCTGCTGTGATGTCCCCTCAGGAAGATAACTCAGGGACCCACTTGTCCCAAACCCACTCGTGTCCTGTTTTAGATTCCTTCCTATTTCAAGTCTACCATAACTGACCTATAGGCATGAAATCCACCGTGGGATGGGACTAGCAACCCTTTCTACAGTCTGTTATTATTTACATGACCATTATTAACATTATTAACAACAGCAAAATATTTTAATTTACACTGCTAGCAAATTCAATTTTCACATCTATAATCAACAGAATTATGTATACAAATAGATAGACATTTACTCTTACATTCTGGGCTTGGAGACACAGAAAGAGGAAGTGTATTTCATAGTTGTCCCCATGGCATCTACACCTAATACTGCAACCTCAAGTTAAGCAGAAGTCTGTGGTAACCCAGTCTATTTTCAGTTATCCAGTACTTTCCTAGTTCATTACTAGTTTAATTAAAAAAAAAAAAAAAAAAAAAAAAAGAAAAAAGCGTATGATAAAAATTCATACCTAGATTTCAAAGACCTAACTGTGTTGCAAGGTGCAGAGTAGATCACACTCAGAGCATTTAATGTATAATTATCAATCCAGAACTTTGGGTGCTTCCACTCAGGGGTGCTTAATTTTGTGATTCATGTGGAGGGCCATCTCTAACAGCAAAAAAGAAGATTCTCTGCAATAAAAATGCAAAAATTAAAATTGGATTTTGGGTTGAGAAGTGCAATGATTTTGCACAGGAATTGCACACACCCCATCTACTGGCTTTTTGGAAGACTGAGAATTGTAACAGCAGCAAGGTGAGTTTACCTTGCATTGAAGTTATTTACTGAGCAATGCCTGTGAGCTTAGTGCTTGATAAAGATACAGGAGACAACCACCTGTCCCAGGTAAGCCACAAAGCAATCCAGAACTAACAAAACCATTCAGAGCCTACAATGGTACAAACACAGGTCATAGGCTAAAAAAAAAAGTCACCCAAATCATCACAGCATCTTGCATGTTACAACAGAAACGTAACAGAGGAGTCAGAGGAGAAAATATTACAGCCGACAAAGGCCTTGGTTGTGCTGCATGCCTGCTCTGGGGCCTGCCTTGCTGCCCTTAGAGCAGACGTAGGGGTAACATCCAGCAGAATGGATGAAGGCAGCAGACACGGACCCACAGCAGAGGCTTCCGTCAGCATTGCTGTTGTGCGTTGCTCCCGCTCAGGGAGCAGAGCCACTGTAATTTTTAATTCAAGAAGGTTGCACACCACTTCATTAGAAGAATTCACAACAGACTTCAGTCACTCAGTCAAAAAGGGAACTTGAGTTACGCTATGGCAATCAGGATGTTTGATCATGGCAAATCAAAGAATCTGCTCGGCTCTTCTGAAAGCTACCCAAAGCCATTGCAACCTCCCGCTCCTCTGCTAGTCTCCAATGCTTTAATAGCAGATGGCAAAAGTACTGAGATTAAATCCAGTGCTAACAGTAGCTGGGAACACTGATAGTTTTGCCACTGGAGTGCCAAATTGTGACAATTTTTTCCCAACAAATTAGTAAAGTTAATATACCCACACTGTAATGCCAAGGATATCAGCCAGAGTTTGTCTGTTCATTTCTAACTCCATAGTTGCAGGCAGGGGCTCACAGAAGAGGCCAGCAACAACCGTAATGTTGATCTGTAGGCTTAGGAGACTAAACACATTGAAATCTGTCAATAGACTCTGTATCTTAATGTGAAACTTTCATAGGCTGGTAGGCTGTTACTGACAGTTGTACCGAAATACATGGTGGTCCATGATGTGGATTAGATGGAGTCTCAACCCCTTGTCACTTGTGACCTACCCTGGATTTCAAATTAGTTTCTTTAAGAAGCACTTGGTATTAATATGCCAGTGCTTTGTCACACAGATGCATAATAGATATGATTTCTAGCAAAGCTGAAATCACAGAAATTTTATTTGCATATAGGGTCAGAGCTGTTTTGAAAACACTTTTCAGTTATCTGTGATGTTTGGAGGAACTCACTGTTGCAGAAAGAAAATAGTATTTTTCTTTCATTTGCTACTGTCCTCATCACAGACCAAAGTCTGCTCTTGCATCCAGTGCAACTTCAGCAGAGTGGCCCAGGGTGAGAGTGATATAAGGCATTGAATGTCCAGTTTACAAACAACAGATCAAATTTCTTTTAAAAATACTGTCTTTATTCAAAGCAGTTAATATCAACCGTTTGATAAGGGGCTACTGTTACTGTTGACCCCTTGTTTGCATTTTCTTTGCCAAAGTTGTGAAGGTATAGTACCATTTTAAGCTGTACACCAGCCAAGGAGAGCACAGTGATGTGAAACTGGTATTCGTGTTTTGTCAGTACCAGCAAAGGTGTGTTTGCACAAAGCTGTGATAACTGTCAGCACCTCAAAGCAATTTAGATCTTCACTTGTTTGAGCACCAGGCAATCTTAAGAGTTGCAGATCTCTCACTTCTAAGCACTAATACCTCAGTAACTTCAGCTATATAAGGTCCCCAAATTAAAATAGCATATTCATCATTTTCTAGGAATACACCACAGTTTGGACGACGTTATTCCAGTTCTCAGTTTCTTCTGCACACAAAGGCATCCTAGAGGTCTTAAAACTCAGCCCTTCTTCAGCTCCAACTGGAGCTGGACCAGGAGTCCAGCACTGGCACCAGACCCACTGACGTGCCAGAGCATTTCAGAAACTAATCCAATAGTTGGGGAGGTGTTTTTAGAAACTCTCTGCAGAAGGCACCTCTGCCAACAAGGTTCAACGAGGTTTCTGCTGGTGACTTAAGACGATATATTGAATGTCATCTGGTATGTTTATCTCCTTTAAACACTGGACTTCCTTTCAAATAACATCTAATAGGGCAGATTACTGGTTTAATACTAATGGAAACTGATCAAAAGACCCTAAATTATTTGGCCGGCTTACCTTAAAACCTTTTCCTGCTTTAGTTTCCATGTAAAATATACCAAAAGAGTATTCCTATCAATGGAGAGCCTATCAACTAAGCATTTAAGGAGATGGGGAAAACTACATTTAAAACTGTGTTGTGGATAAAAATGCCAGAAACCCCCCAGACCAACTTAAGCACCAGCTCCACAGATTTTCACAAGAGCTACTTTGGAAAATAAAACTTAGGGAACCATGCCCTATAAGGACATTTGAAAATGCTATTCCTTATCTACAAAAGGCAGTTTCTTCTCAGTTGCCATCATGGGTTCATTTGGCTAGGGACAAAAGTGGTTGGCAAACTAGCGTAAAAAAAGAAACAAGTAAATACTGGCATTTTAAGCACTGTCTCTTAAGTGAAGATGAACAGCGATGGTCAAAGGACAACCAGCCAGCTCTCTCCATGCCTATTTGAAGGGACAATGGCTGGGAACCACCTGGATCAAGGCTGTCAATCCATTTAAATGCAGAAATGCTTTCATGATTTCAAGGCAGAACAAGTATTTCTTTTTGTCTGCACACCTTTTAGAAAACATGAACAGTAACTACAGAGCAGAACATAGATGCCTATTAACAAAGCCAACAACAATTACTGCTATGTCTAAGAATCAACAAAAAAAACACATACCAGTGTATTCCAAAGGCATTCGCTCACAAAGCAAACTCACTCCACGCAAGCCCAAGCACAGAAACCCGATAGTATCTCATGATTTATGTTCTCTCAGCAGGTTGTACTGGGTCCTCCAGATTCCGGGCTTGCCTTTTGAAAGCAATTAAGTTTCTAGCACTTCTGGGAGTGACAAAAAGCTCTCGCTATGAAAACCTGCGTGCTGCGCTCTCACTGAGTCTGCAGCCTGGCAGACTGAAACAACGGCACTGAGAGAGGTGTGAACTTCCCCCACTTAACTCATCTGAGAGTGTTAGTACTTGAAGGGCCATCTCTAAACTTTGAAGCTATTTTCAAATTACGTCTTTGTCCGGCACCCAAACAGCGAGCTGCCACTGTGACTTGGAGAACGTTTGCAAAGCGCCCTCTCAGCCTGGAAAGAAAAATCCCTTTCCTCACCAGCCCGCACGCAGGAAACTCTGCAAGTTCAGCTACCGTGAACTATTCTAATTACTCAGCAAGACAGAGTACCCTTACTTACATTACAGCATGTCCAGAAACCATGACGAAACCTGGGTCCTGCTGTGCAATGCACTGCACAAACGCACATTAGGAGACAGCACCTGCTCCTTGGAGTTTACAACTTGCACAGAGTAAGCTGTACCTAAGGGAAGGCAATGGCAAGAAGCACATGTACAGAAGTGAGCAACAGGCATTTCACACAACTACTGTGTGAATGCTGCTTCTGAATTATAGTACAGGAATGCTGTCTGATCAAAAAATAGATCTTTGATATGCCCCTGGTTGAATAAAACAAACAAAACTAATGAACACCCCGGCCCCAGCAACAAAAGCCCCGATGCTGTTCAAACATCAGACTGCCTGGACAAGGCACAACATCTTTACCTCCTCAAGAAAAAAAAAGCCAAAGCCATTTCCCATCTCTGTGCTTACTCTAGCTATACTACGGACAGAAACGGTCTTACGAAAGCAGAGCAAAAGCAGTGAGATGGGCTAACAAACAAGGCAGGTGGGTGCATGGAAGGGCAGAGGCCAGCAGTATGCCGACAGGCTCTGCAGGAGCTGGCCAGACACGGGATCTTAGCCCTGAGTAAATGCAGAAGGGCAACTCCTTCCAGGGAGGGTGGTGGGCCACCTCTTGTTTCCTCCAAGGCACCTTGGCCTAAGAGCGCACACAAGGGCAGGTACTAAGGGGTCGCTCTGACACAGGGAGTCACACGTTGTTTACTATGTGGCACACAAACTTGGAAAGACCAACATTTTCTCACATCGACTTATTTCTGTGCCCTAGACTCTGCGTGTTTGGTTGTCAGAGTTGCTGAATCCTTGTAACTCCAAATGAAACCAGCTGGAGCGATGCATAATCAGCAGCCTGGGAAGTCACCAACAGGTGTTCTGATAATTTTATTTTTTACTTATCGGTGTACTTGTTTCCTCTGTTATACAGTAAGACACCCAACTCCTTGAACACTGCAAGTAAGAGAAATAGATAATTTCATATAGTGTCATTTTCAAAATCATTTAAGCCTAATTATGAGAATTAACTCAGGTCTGTTTCCTTGCTGACAACATCTGTGGTTTCATAGCCATATTTTTTTGTATCTCTTGCTTACCTGTTGCTATGCAAGGACTTAACAAATACAGGGAAATGACTGATCAGTGAGACTGCAAAAAATGACCAGACATGATTTTCTAACAGATGTAGAAGATGGTAAGTTAGAAAAAACATTTCCCCTCTTATCTCCTTCTATTAAAGTTGCAGTCATTTTTAACAACCAGAGGAAAGCACTTTTGGAGACAGAAATGTGCTTAAAGAAGCATACTGGCAGAAGTGCAAGATGCTTTAATGTCCTTTAAGTCCTCTTTAAAGTGCTTAACATCTTTGGACAGAAAGTACTGACCAACTGCAAACTTGGTCACAAACAGTTCATTACACATACAAACATATACAGACATGTAAAAAATGTTAAGTCAAGAACTAAAAGACAAGGAAATACCAGAAATACGTCCAATTGTGCAACCTTCATCTTCTCTCCTAATTTATGATCACACAGGTTTTTTTCCACAGGAAATGATGCCATTCATGGTATAGTAGAGCTGGTGTTACTGAATAAGCAATGCTCAGTAGTTTGCTTCATTCTCACTACTAAAAATGGTCCTAAACCCCATGCTTTAAAGACAGAACAGGCTATTTCCTTATAGATTATTTTCTGGCTGTCACCATATTACCTAACCGCCTGATATACTAAAATTAGTGCATGTTCGCAACACCCCTGTGAGAAGGTTTTTTCCCCATTGCATAGACAGAACTGAGACTTGGAGAGACTGAGGTTGTGGACAAAGGTCCCTTCCAAACCCAGCTACGATGCTTGATGAGGTTTTCCTCCCACACACGTGCTGAGCACCAGCTGCCCCTCTTCCTGTGATGACTGTCTCCCTTCAGAAGTGCTAGCAGTCTGGTGTAAAAGCATTTTGTAATCCGTTATGGTGAAAATAAACTGGAGCGGCTACAAACTACTCTTTACATTTTTTTATGCTAGCCCAGTTTTGCCTCCAACCAGATGGAGAGCACTCACTCCATCCCAGAGCAGACCAAAGAGGGCCATTTCCAAGGGAAGGTGCAGGAAGCACGTGGAAGCTTGTGCTGACACAGGCAGACCCAAAAGAGGACGTCTGCACATAGCTACAGGTGAACATCATTACCAGGACTGAAACTTTTAAATTCAAACAAAGAGACCTCTTCCATTGGAGGCACTGAGATAACTGCAGGCAGGAACAAAGGATTGGACCTCACGTCAACCAAAACTGCAGGGTTAAGACGTACAACTTGCATTCACAGATTCATGCTCACAGCACAGGGATAGCAAAACTAAGGGGTATGAACAGATAGAAAGAGATGCATTCACACGAGGTACTACTGCCAGCAAGACACTTGTTGCATCCTCTTGTTGGAGATTGCTTCTCCACCACTAGAGCTGCTGAAACAAACTGCACGAATGCTCCTCATCCACTTCAGTGTGAAGTTAGACACTTTGAACAGACTTAGCAGCAGTTTAACCTAAAGTGTGTGGTTTCACATCAGGGTTTTTGCACTGATGCAGAGGGACAGTACTTGCATTATTCAGTCCGCTGTCTCAGTAGGGCTACAAGGCTGTATCAAGCACTTGGGACTGTAACAACCAGAGGTGGAACAGTCTTGTATCTTCACAGCAGACAGGACACAAGAAGCATCCAGCTGCAGGCTCAGGTATCCCAATGTACAGAGATTTTCCTCTGACCTTCTCTTCTGTGGCTTCAGTCCTGCTGCTTCCCTCCTCAGACTTTTTACCCCAGTTTCCTGCTAGGTCCTCATCTTAGTCCTGATCCCATCACACAACCCACCCTTGACAGTCACACCACCTCCAAATTGCTGTCCCCACACTTGGTGCTTGCAGCTATAAGCTGCCCCCACATCTCCTTATTCAGACATTCCCATGCCCCCCAACACTTCTCCTAAACACATCTCCCATAGCTTGTATTCTCTCTCCATCCCTTCCTACAGCTCCACCCTGTCTGGACAACCAACAGCTTTGCTGAAAACACGGAAGGACAATCTCCTACCTCTTGCTTCGTATGCCTAGGACCACAGCACTCCTCAGGGGACAGATGTACCAATATCAAAGCAAGTCCTTCTGCTTTATACTCAGTGCAGCACTACCTAACGAGCTCCTGCTGTGTAGGTACAAAATGAGACATTTCAGAGTTTATAAA
This sequence comes from Astur gentilis, assembly GCF_929443795.1. Taxonomy (NCBI): domain Eukaryota; kingdom Metazoa; phylum Chordata; class Aves; order Accipitriformes; family Accipitridae; genus Astur; species Astur gentilis. The sequence continues at coordinate 19,441,975 of NC_064899.1, read as the reverse complement.
CTGACTGATTATGGACAAATTTTCCTACAAATGAGAAGAGAGATCCCTAATACCAGGGCAACTCTACCACCAAATTTCAAATATCCACCCCCAAATGTGAAGGTGCTGCACAGCTACTCAGTGAAACAGCTAGCCTATTTTTAAAAAAGGTAAAAAAAATGCAGGGGTTTGTATGTCATTCTCAAGACAACCTGAATCATTCATGCTGAAATGTAAAAAGGAAGAAAAATCAACATGAAACTGCCACTGAGTTTGGAAAAATGTCACTTTAAAGGTTATCCTGGAAAAACAGTAGATGTTGTGCAATGCTGACTGTAGGCAGTTCAACCAGCTTTTCTTACATTACTTGCTATTTCCTACAGTTATTACTGAGAAAGTCCCTTAAACAAATCCATAATGTAGAGTAAAAATGAAGGAAGATTATAGGCTCCAGTGGTGTCTGGGCATATCTCAACAGGAGAAATACAGACTGTAATAAAGACGATTCCTATTAACAAGGCAATAGATGGTGAACGTGGAAGACAAGACATCATTGTGTGCAGAGATTTTTTGATTCAGATATGCAAGAGACAGGAAATCCAAATGTCACATTCACAGCCTATTTACAAAAATTAGGAGGAAGTGTTGATTGGTTTCTATAGACACAAACATTGATATTCACACTAGAATCGAATAATTGTTCTTATGACTGGAAGCAAGGTCAAACTCTGATCATCAAAGTTCAGCAGACACAGAAAAACAGCAAGAAAATCCTGTTGATACATAACCTTCACCATCTAAGAGTCAAATGATTCAGCTACAAGAAAGCAAATAAAATTATTTTAAAACAAACATTTAGTTCTTTCTTCATAAAAATATGTAGCTTTTCAGCAGATGACTCAAATGTGAAAGTTTGTGGTCTTTGCTCCGGCAGCTGGGGAGGCTGGATTCTGATCCACTATGCAAATGACTCAAGTGTTTTTCATTTTCTAGGGTGCCAGTTGCACTCCTGAACCGTCTGCAGAGGGGGACCACCACTGCTGCTGAGCCTCAGAAGGAAAGAGCAACAGGGTATGAACAATTTTTTCCCCAAAGGTGACTACGACCCAGTTTTATGGCATGACAGAGAGAGGAGCTGTAAAGTCACTATCTCCTCACGTAACACTTCTGAAGTAGAGGCAAAAGGTCTAACTTACGAATTTTATTGAAAGAGATATAGGCAGGCAGATTCTCCCATGGAACATTCCAGATCTATGCTTTGCAGAGTATCCTTTCAAGACTGATGCTAGACCTCCCAGGTGATAAGAAAGATGTACAAGCAGAGGAAGGAAGAAAAATGCAAAACAGGTCCCGCTTACATGAGATCTTCCCCTTTGTTGGATGGGACCTTCCTATCAGGACAAACGTCACTTGCAGGCATTGGTGCTTACTACTATACTCCTCCCCACCACAAGAGGCAAAGGATGTGTTGGCAGGAATGATTTCACACACAGAAAGGTCTTGAAGAGCAGCAGGCAAGCAGCCGCCAAATGCAGGGGTAGAGCAGAGCTACAGATGGGCTGATCTCTCAGGCCCTCAACTAGAAACCAGGGAGCTGGGAACAGGTCTTCGAAGGGTCTTAAAGCACTGCTGAGACTTTCTGAAAGCCTCTTAAGATAAAAGTCAGGGATCTAAGCCCCATCATACTGTATGACACAAATTTTGAATTTTTCAGGTGTCTTCAGATATCACAAACCCTACCTATTTCTAGCAGTAAATATAGAAATACCTGAAATTACTGCCCATAATAGACTACATCTACGCTGGGAGAGTATGAAGCATTACTGCTGTATCTGTGTAACCATGATGAGAGCTATAGTTGTCGTGGTTTAACCCCAGCCAGCAACTAAGCACCATGCAGCCGTTCACTCACTCCCCCTCATCCAGTGGGATGGTGGAGAAAATCAGAAAAAAAAAAGTAAAACTTCTGGGTTGAGATAAGAACGATTTAATAGAACAGAAAAGAAGAAACTAATAATGATAACGATAACACTAATAAAATGACAACAGTAGTAATAAAAGGATTGGAATGTACAAATGATGTGCAGGGCAATTGCTCACCACCCGCCAACCGACACCCGGCTAGTCCCCGAGCAGCGATTCCCTGCCCCCCACTTCCCAGTTCCTATACTAGATGGGACATCCCATGGTATGGAATACACCATTGGCCAGTTTGGGTCAGGTGCCCTGGTTGTGTCCTGTGCCAGCTTCTTGTGCCCCTCCAGCTTTCTCGCTGGCTGGGCTTGAAAAGCTGAAAAATCCTTGACTATAGTCTAAACAATACTGAGCAACAACTGAAAACATCAGTGTTATCAACATTCTTCGCATACTGAACTCAAAACATAGCACTGTACCAGCTACTAGGAAGACAGTTAACTCTATACCAGCTGAAACCAGGACATAGTCTATGTTCTTTTTTTTAATCTCATCTAGACACAGCTCTAAGTTGCTGACTACTGTATTAAGTTGGAATTCCTGGCTCTCACCTATCTGAATCAAACAAATGAGCTCTGCAAACAGCATTGTCTTGTCTTCTGCGTTCACACATTATATACTATTACGTGGACCAACCTGAACTTTTTCATCCACTGGACAGGTAAATATACATGGGAAGAACCAAAATGCATGCAGCACAGGTTACCAGGCTTTCCCAGTAACTTTAAAGAGTTAGGCAAGACCAAAGAAGCAGCAAGGAAAATGGAAACCTTCCCCGAACTTGAGATGAAATGAAACTAAACCAAACCAAGAGTGTTCTACCAGTCTCATGGTGAAGTCTCCGGCTGGAGAGCTCCATTTCTCCATCTGGTGAACGTATCTTGACTAGAGAAAGAATAACTCAGTACAAGGGAATGTAGCTGCAATCCGGTGCGAGTGCCAGGCTGAGCAACTGGTTCACCCAAATCCTCTAACTTCCAAGTAGAACTGCTGCAAGAAAGAGCAAACTAAGTCCAAAGATATGCTTATTTTCTGAAAAAGAGTAACTGTTCAGATCACAAGACAAGACATAGATGTGTATGGCCCGACTTTTATTTCATGGGGCATACTGGAGTTAATTCTGATTCACATGAGTTTTGGATACCCTACCTAATAACATCTACCTCCTTCAGTGTCAGGCACTAAGTCAATAGTTGACGCAGGTAAGCAATAACAACTCACCCTCCATGTCATTAAAATCATTCTGATTTTCCTTAGAGTCTTCCAGGAAAATCAGATATATAGATCTCTCATCCTGACCCTTCATCAGTCTCTAGACTATGCAACAGGTCCCTATAATGTTCCACTTTGGCTAGCAGAGCAGTGAACAGATGTGGAAAAAAATTCACTAGTGAAGAAATTCAGGGCAAGAAAATAACCCAGAATTACCTGGACTGTGTCCAGGCCTCTTTACAGATTTATGAAGCAGAATGTTAGGAAGCAGAGGATACGTGTTTCGATTTGAGACACTCAAGATTCCTAAATGGAGCATGAAAGAAACATGGACTACCAAGGGGTGCAAGGAAGATTTCCATCACTGTAATTCACCAGATAGTGCTTTGGTACAAATCCACGTGAGTTTTACTAGGTTGAGGAGCTACAGCAACTTACGTCAGATGAGACTGTGCCTCCCTGTATCTTATGAAACGCAATTATTTAAGGTTTAGATGGTTACGGATTTGCCACAAGAGATACCCTAAAACATTACTAAGTTTGGAACAGGAAATCTCAAGGGACAGCCTACGCACCATGTCTGAGACAGGTGCAGGGCAGGAGAGCAAAGGGCTCTGGAGAAAAGGGATATTTCCTGGAGTAAGAGTGAGCATCTGGGAAAAGCATCCTTGAGTTTGAGAACACACTGAATGTGGTATGGGACAGGTCTGGGCTCTTTCCCTCTCTCAGCTAACTTTGGAGCAGGCTTGAACAAGGAGAACAGGGTCACGACTCACACATGGAACACAGGTGAGAAGAGCCATGCACAACTTCCTAGTCAGGAAAAACAGCCCAAGGTTCAGCCTCTGCTTCCGTGCTGTAAAATAGCTTTGAAAAGCTGTAGACAGAAGAGAGAAATTTGGGACTAAGGGCTTGATTTTTTACCCACGCTTTTGTTACAGGTTTGGCATTTTTTATGACATTCTAGCAAGCAAAAAGAGAGAAAGAGAAAAATAGTTAATGTAAAGGATCATCTGAAGGTCTGAGTCTCCCGACAACTGCTATCTAAACTTGGAAGGCAAGGCAGTAGCTGACAGAGAAAGAAGGAGAAAATAAAAAAGAATTTGCACAAGTGGAAGCTTCATGGACAAGCACTGTTTCTCCATTTTGTTTTGAAACAACAAAGCAATTCGACCAAGTGCAGAAGTGAAATGCAGGGGGTGCACTGCAAGTTAGACAATTAGAGTTTAGGAGTTGATAGACAGACTGAAGTCTGCTCCACAGTCCCAGGGCAAATTTCACTCTCTGAAGCAGTACTTTAGAGGCAGAAACCATTCAGTGACAAGCAACTGTCTCTAAGTGCATAAATGCTCCTAGTCAAGGATGCAAGTTAGCTCAGATAACTGAGCTGTAACCACGCTGGAAGAATGGGAGCAGAGAGAGCAACTGAATGACACTGGCACCAAACAAAAAACACCGGGGAAGGATTCAAGCAGAAGGGTGATCTACAGGATAGAATAATTGCCCAGGATTTGGGAAACTGACACAGTCAAACCTCAACATCACTGAGCTCTTATGAGCCTATCCTTCAGCCCTTCCGTACCTCAACTGCAAAATTATACCTATGCAAGGTGCACCCAGGTAGAGGAACTCCTCCACTCAGTGACAGAGCTCCGGGAGGAGGTGAGTAGGTTGAAGAGTATCAGAGAGTGAGAGAGAGAGGGGGGCTACTGGAATTGCACCCTCCCTTGCCTGAGACAGGCCCCACAGGCAGGCAGGGCACATGATACAGAGGATTCCCTATCTTCATTCCACCTCGCTGAACACAAGTGACTTAAGGGATAGGGGGCAATGGCGACAAGCTCCTGCCTGGTGCAGCAGGCACGTCTCCTCTGTGACTAACCCACCTTCCCAGGTGCCCTTGCATAATAAGTATGAGGCTCTGCAAGTGGAACCAAACAATAACGAGGACAATGGTTCATCTAGCTTGGAGGAGTCACTGAGGTTAAGTCGGCCTACACCCTGCATCAAAACTGCTTCCATAAAGAAAAAAAGATGGGTCATTGTCATAGGAGACTCCCTTCTGAAGGGAACAGAAGGCCCAATATGCAGACCAGACCCACTTCTTAGGGAAGTCTGCTGCCTCCCTGGGGCCCAGGTTAAAGATGTGAAGAGAAAGCTTCCTACCCTGGTACGGCCCTCAGATTATTATCCATTATGGATTTTTCAGGTAGGCAGCGATGAAGTTGCAACAAGAAGTCTGAGGGCAATCAAGAGAGACTTCAGGGCCTTGGGACAACTGGTTAAGGGATCAGGAACACAAATAATGTTCTTCTTTACCCTTCCAGTTGTGGGGAATGATGAGGGAAAAAACAGGAAGAGCCAGCAGATCAATACCTGGCTCCGAGCCTGGTGTCATGGGCAGAATTTGGGGGTTTTTGATCATGAGTTAGTTTTCATGACAGCAGGCCTGCTGGTGACAGGTGGGGTACACCTGCCTCAAAGGGGAAAAAGGATCTTTGCACAGGAGTTAGCATAGCTCATTGAAACACCTTTAAACTAGACATGAAGGGGGAAAGTGATAAAACCAGGCTCACTAGAGATAAGCCTGGGGGCAGCACACCAGTGTTTGAGGAACTGTGTGCTAGGCAAGGTCCTTTGGTCTGCCATCCCAGTGGAGGTAGGGGATGGAGAGCCATGCGACAGCAAAGACACAAGGGTTACTGATGCATTAGAAACCACAGAAGTGCCTGAGAATGGTCACATAGGAATTAGCGCTTCTCCCCTCAAAAAGGCGGCAGGATCAATAGCCCAACTGAAGTGCATTTACATCAATGCACACAGCATGGGCAACAAACAGGAGAAGCTGGAAACCATTGTGCAGCAGGAAAACTATGATATAGTTGCCATCATGGAAACAGGATAGGATGACTCACACAACCGGAGTGCTGCAATGCATGGCTATAAACTCTTCAGAATGGACAGGCAAGGAAGGAGAGGTGGTGGGGTATCCCTGTATGTTAGGTTGTGTTTTGATTATCTAGAGCTTAATGATGCTGATGGTAGTGTTGAGTGTTTATGGGTAAGAATCAGGGAGAAGGCCAACAAGGCAGATATCACAGTAGGAGTCTGTTATAGACCACCTAACCAGGATGAAGAGGCAGACAAAATATTCTATGAGCAGCTGGGACCTTGTTCTCGTGGGGGACTTAAACATACCAGATGTCTGCTAGAAATACAACACAGTAGAGAGGAAACAGTCTAGGAGGTTCCTGGAGCGTATGGAAGATAACCTCCGGACACAGCTGGTGAGGGAGCCAACTAGGGAAGGCACCCCGCTGGACCTGTTGTTTGCAGAGAAGGACTTGTGGATGATGTGATGGCTGGAGGCCATCTTGGGCACAGGGATCATGAAATGATGGGGCTTTCAATTCTTGGAGAAGTAAGGAGGGGGGTTAGCAGAACTGCCACCTTGGACTTCCAGAGACCAGACTTTGGCCTGTTTAGGGACTGGGTTGACAGAGTCCCTTGGGAGGCAGTCCTGAAGAACAAAGGAGTCCAGGAAGGCTGGACATTCTTCAAGAAGGAAAACTTATAGGTGCAGGAGCAGGCCGTCCCCATGTGCAGAAAGATGAGCCAGCAGGGAAGAAGACCGGCCTGGCTGAACAGAGAGCTTTGGCTGGAACTCAGTAAAAAAAAGGAGAGTTTATGACCTTTGGAAAAAGGGGCAGGCAACTCAGAAGGACTACAAGGTTGTCATGAGGTTACGCAGGGACAAAATTAGAAGGGCCAAAGCCCAACTAGAACTTAATCTGGCTACTGCTGTAAAAGATAATAAAAAATGTTTCTATAAATACATTAACAACAAGGGAGGGCTAAAGAGAATCTCCATCCTTTATCGGATATGAGGGGAAACATAGTGACAAAGGATGAAGAAAAGGCTGAACTACTTACTTAATGCCTTCTTTATCTCAGTCTTTAATGGTAAGACCAGTTGGGCCCCGGGTGCCCAGCCCCCTGAGCTAGAAGACAAGGACGGGGAGCAGAATGAAGCCCCCATAATCCAAGGGGAAATCGTTAGTGACCTGCTACACCACTTAGACACACATGAGTCTAAGTGGCCAGGTGGGATCCACCTAAGGGTACTAAGGGAGCTGGCAGAAGTGCTCACCAAGCCACTTTCCATCATTTATCAGCAGTCTTGGCTAAACGGGGAGGTCCCAGTTGACTGGAAGTTAGATAATGTGACACTCATCTACAGGAAGGGCTGGAAGGAGGATCCAGGGAACTACAGGCCTGTCAGTCTGACCTTGGTGCCAGGGAAGGTTGTGCAGATCATCTTGGGTGCCATAACATGGCACATACAGGACAACCAGGTGATCAGGCCCAGTCAGCATGGATTCATGAAAGGCTGGTCCTGCTTGACTAACATGATCTCTTTCTACGACAAGGTGACCTGCTTAGTGGATGAGGGAAAGGCTGTGGATGTTGTCTACCTAGACTTTGGTAAAGCCTTTGACACCATTTCCCACAGAATTCTCCTGGAAAAACTGGTTGTTCATGGCTTGGACGGGTGTACCCTTTGCTGGGTAAAAAACTGTCTGGGTGGCTGAGCCCAAAGAAAGGTGGTGAATGGAGTTAAATCCAGTTGGCAGCTGGTCACAAGTGGTGCTCCCCAGGGCTCGATATTGGCCCAGTTCTGTTTAATATCTTTATCAATGATCCGGACGAGGGGATCAAGTGAACTCTCAGCAAGTTTGCAGAAGACACCAAGTTGGGCGGCAGTGTTGATCTGCTTGAGGGTAGGAAGGATCTACAGAGGGATCTGGACAGGCTGGATCAATGGGCCAAGGCCAACTGCATGAGGTTCAACAAGGTCAAGTGCCAGGTCCTGCACTTGGGTCACAACAACTCCATGCAGTGCTAAAGGCTTGGGGAAGAGTGGCTGGAAAGCTGCTCAGCGGAAAAGGACCTGGGAGGGCTGGTCAACAGCTGGCTGAATATGAGCCAGCAGTGTGCCTAGGTGGCCAAGAAGGCCAACGGCATCCTGGCCGGCATCAGAAATAGTGGGGCCAGCAGGAGCAGGGAAGTGATTGTCCCCCTTTACTTGGCACTGGTGATGCCACATCTCAAGTACTGTGTTCAGTTTCGGGCCCCTCATTACAAGACAGACATTGAGGTGCTGGAGCGCATCCAAAGAAGGGCAATGAAGCTGGTGAAGGGTCTAGAGAGCAAGTCTTAGGAGGAGCATCTGAGGGAACTGGGGTTGTTTGTTCTGGAGAAGATGAGGCTTGGGGGAGACTTTATCACTCCCTACAACTACCTAAAAGAAGGCCGTAGCAAGGTGAGGGTCAGTCTCTTCACCCAAGTAACAAGCGACAGGACAAGAAGAAATGGTCTCAAGTTGTGCCAGGGAGGTTTAGATTGGATATTAGGAAAAATTTCTTCGCTGAAAGGGTTGTCAAGCATTGGAACAGGCTTCCCAGGGAAGTGGTGGACTCACCATCCCTGGGGGTATTTAAAAGACGTGTAGATGTGGTGCTGAGGGACATGGTTTACTGGTGCACTCGGCAGTGCTAGGTTAACGGTTGGACTCAATGGTCTTAAAGGTCTTTTCCAACCTAAACAATTCTGATTCTAAAACAGGGGTAAGAGCAGTTGCCTAGCTCATACAAAGCTGCAGGAATGAAACCATAACGGAGAGCAGCGCACTCAGAAGTTGAGCTTACAGCTCAGTGAAGAATGGTTCCCCATGCAACTGGAGCCTCTTCCTGCCAACGAAACTTAATTTTTGAAGTGGTTGCACCCCACTACAGAAGCTTGCTTAAAAACGAACACACATACTTATCCCTGGGGCAGAGAGCGCGTGTGAGAGATTTTCCGTTTCCTTTGGCATTACAGGATTAAAGTGATTTCCTTCTTTTCGTGATTTTCTCACAATTTCAATTATCCACATTTAGATTTATTGCACACTTAGAAAAGAAATACTGTTGAAGAGATCACATCCATCAAAGTTCTTATTTCATCCTTCTGAAACCTGAAATTCTCACTAAGGCATGGCGTGAAGGATTTCCGAGCACAAGGCCCTTTGCACATAAAGAACTGGACAGACTTTAACATCTTAACTGCTTTTAACAGACTATAAGATCTTACACATTAGGAGTCCCCTAGACATTAGGTAACTTTATCCATAAGCAAATTCTGTAGGAAAACAGAAGACCTGAAAAGTCCATGAAACAGGGAAATGTATTTCAACAATACAAAGCACATGTTCACAGAAGTCAGAAGAATAAATTCTTGCCCATAATATTCCTTAGTTTCAAACACAAGCTACCAGAGAAACTTCTACCTCAAAGCAAAGTAGAAAATACAGAATCCGACAGAGCTATGTCTCTATGATTTCCTAAGATCAATTAATTGCAGTAATTAATTAATCAGATCACTCTTTTGTAGTCTTCTTTATTAGGTCACAAATTCACACAAATGATTAACTTCTTCCACTACTTTCAGTAAGGATCTGCTTGAAGACAAGTCTTTGGCAGGTCCCTCACTTTAATACTTATCTTGCAAATGCGCCAGTTTACTAAGGAGAGAGGAACAAAAATATCAAAAAAATTCTGACATGAAACTGCAAATGTTAGGCCAGAAACGCATTAGTAGTTAAGAAGAAAATACCACCAGTAGAACCAAAAATAGCTCTTCAACCGTTCGTCTTTTCAAACCTCTCTATTTTTTCTTTTCAGGATCCATGCTTCTCAGCTGAATGTTTCTTAAGCTTGCACTGGGGCCTCTCAGAGATTCTCCCCACTGAGATAAAAATATGTCTGTTTCTCAACCATGTTATTAGCAATCATAGCAAGTGGTTCTATGTCTTTGTTCTCCATGACCTTTCTTGCATTCTGCCTACTATTTATCTAAAAGGAAAAGCTGGTTGATGTTTACCACTTTTTTCTTTTATTAAGTATTCAAATGAAAAGTGATCCTACCTCTTATACAAATGTATATTCAAGCCATCTCTAGTTGAGGCAGGTGGGAAACTAGGCTTTCCCATTGGCAAAACTGTGCCGTATATTTTCCTCTCATCTACCAGAATTTCTCATATCACATCCACCTCTACTCTTTTTTTTCTTTTAATGTGTGACTTGTTATCAGAAACAAATGTTTTCCTTGGGCTCACAAAAGTCAGCTTTTATGCTACCCCAACATAAATTGAAACGACAGCCAAAGCAACAAAGCAGCAAACCCATCAAAAGACACCTGTCAAAACAAGAGTATGTAACTGCTGGTAAAAGTCAATAAATGCTGTATCTTTTGCGACGTGCTGGCGTTTTGTTATAGCTACTCCTCCCCAATAACTAACAGGTAACAGTTTAGTTTTAAAACAAGGGCATTTTATAATCCGTGACCCATCTATGCTGCTTAACCATCTGATCTGTCTCAAGGTCACTGTCTTCAGTTACTGGGTAAGAATTACATCATTTGTCCTACTACAGGATGACAATTACATCATCGATCAATACCTGAGATCTGAGTGTTATCAACAAATTCATGTTAAGGATGAGTTACAACCGGGCAAATACCACAAAATGAAACTCCTGTTTGGTTCAACCCACATCCCCATTAAGACTACATTATAAAACTATCAACTCTGTTACTATTATTTGTATTACAGTGCAAACTGAGAGCTGAGCAAAGATGGGGTGGAGAAGGTACCACAGCAGCACATCCTTTGCAAAGACAGAGAAGACAGGCTTTGCTCTGAAGAGCTTACAGCAGCCTGAAGTGACAAGAGCAATGGAGGGTGGAGGAAAGAGGTGTAAGCAGATTGCAGCAGACCACATGTTATTTCTGTAAGCTTTTGGTGGCAATGCAGTTTGAGGCAGTCACACGTTCACCTTCAACAGTTTCCTCTGCCTTGAAACAGACCTGGAGCCAGCGAGCAGCAAGCTACTGTGTCTCAGTGGAAAATGCACAAATGGACAGCCCTTGGGTCTTCTGCTCCCCTGCAGCTGGTTTAGTAGTGAAATATGAGGCTCTGCATTCAGTAAGAAAGAGATCAGCTGAATGGAAGAAGAGTGAGTGAAGGTCTGAGCAAAAGAGCCAGTTAAGAGTGAAGTTGAGCAAAAGAGGCTCAGGGAAGAGCGGGAAAGCTGGACCAAACAACAAATCTGCTTAGGGTAGAGGACATTTATATGCAGTTTGGGCCCAGAGTCTGTCTTCTGGCTGCTTTTGCCATTGTGCCTCTTCTGGCTTAAGTCTTCAGGAAGGGGAACTGCCTTGCTCCCCCTTACAGGAACCTGTTAAAGAGACGGTGCTTGCTCTGCCCATCTTTGCTCATCCAGGGCTCAAGCAGCCCTCAGGACTAGGGTAACCCAAGCAGAGCTCCACTAAAATGTTTCAGCAAAAACATCTACAGTAAGATCCAACAGAGGGCAATAACTCACCCATGGGGGGATATATAATATACAGTAGTACCTAGAGGCACTGACCTACTTGGCTTCTGTACAGGCATACAGTGAATGACAGCTCTTGTCTCAAATACAAAGAACAATACATGGAACAGGAGTCCCAGGGGGAGATAATACTTTCACCCGTGGATACACTAAATTAGGTGTATCCTAATACTTCGGGACCTACATAGCCGGACTCCTTCACAGTAGTGCTGTGTGCACCCAAAGGCCCACTAAAGTGAAGTGGAGGGTTGCAGGCAACTTCCCTGCTCTGGAAATCAGGCCAGGACTAACCAGATTTGATAGCTCTGACCTTAACAGATACAGTTGTGAAACACAGACAAGACTCGAGGACCAGCATGAAAATTATATGAGGTTTCTAAAGCATAAATTAAATGTTGAAACTTACAAATACATACACTGCAGCTCCATGTCCTGGAATGCCTCTACAGGCAAGAACTGATTTGGCCATTTAAAATGCTGGACTTTATAACACTTGATTTTGCAGGAGGTAACTCCATAACCTAAAGGACAGGCAACCTTCTCTGTCTTCTACTGTCAGATACACACAGAGGGTATTTACTGACTATCACTGTCTTCTCCCTATGAACACACAGACACAGAGTGGTCATCTTCAACACGAGAAGTCAGTAAAATCATGGCATCCGAGAAGAGACCACAATGAACTCACCTCAGAGGAGAGGGTTTTTTTATTTCAGGTTAGGGCGAGGTAGTTGTTAATAACTGTGCTTTTCTCGTACGGCCCACTCCGTGTATACCTGTCACCAAGCTCACTGCCTTCAGAGTAAATAGGGAGACAAGGTTTGCCTCTGTGGGGTTCATTACAGGGTAAGGGCATTAGTCCCTTTTTCTTGTGATAAATCCTTGGTGTATTTGCAATAACAAAAAATTACTTTCAAAGTTTTGTTTAAAGTACTTAAAGTTCAGTGTTCAATACCTCAGATCACATTTGCAGCAGATTTAATAGGGCAGTGCTGCTGGCCTCCAGAAGGTACTTTTTAGCCTTGCAGACGAGAGAGTAATTATACACAGAGAGGCTAACTCTGCCATCCCTTGTGCCAGGTTTATGCCTAAACAACTCCACTGACTGATGAAATTAAGATGGAATGAGACTGCAATAATCTAATACTGAATCACGCCATAAAAAATAAAATCTACTTTATCAAAAATGTAGTCGATTCAAGAGATTTCTTTCCTCATTCCCTATGCAGCAAAGCTCTTCCTCTATTTTTTCACATGAGGAATTTTGAAAAAGCAAGGCCTGTAAGATTCTGGGCTCTTTTTTTTTTTTTTTTTTTTTCCCCGGACTATAATGTCATGATCCCTGGGGAATCTCATCACTAAGTTAAGTGCAAATTCCTCACAGGTAACAGGAAATTAAAATACAATAGGAAAATAACCCATCCATACAGCTTACCAAGCAGATAAACATGAAGTTAAATAAAAAGTTAAATGCTGCTTCAGTTTCATGACTGCTAGCTCTTTATCCCTGTCTCAGAACCCAACTGTGCTGTGTGGAGGAGGAAACATGTCAGTGCAGCAAATTTCACCTGCAATGAAAAGTAATTTATTGTGCCTAACTGTGAAAAGCAAATTGATATCATCATCTAGGAGTTTGTATCTCACAAGGCTTGTTTCTGTAATTTGCCTTTCTTTTGGAAAGAACTAAGATTAGAATAACGATGCAAAAACTTGCAACTCACATTAAGCTGGATTTCATGAAAAGTTGCTAGATAAGAAAGGTTGGAAGGAGATGTATGTATGGCACAAAAAGAAGTACAATATGGTTATGAAAAAGAAAGCTGTTTCTTAATAGCTAGTGAGATACCTTAGTCTCAGGTATCACAAAAATTCGAAAAATAACCTTTTCCTCTCAAAATGTGTTTATAATAAGCCAGTTTGTTAATTTAAGAAAAAAGAAGGAAAGAGCAAAAGAACTGGACATTATTTATTCTGCATTACCTGAAAGACAATCTGCACAACTGAGGAGGAGATGGAATAAACTGGAAATCTAAATAACCAAACAAAAAATTAAATCTTTACCCTGAGGCACCTCATCACTGAATTCCTTTAAAACACACTTAAAAATACCATCACTTTTCCTAGCAGCAAGGATGAGCGTATTTGTATGTTGCTGCTGGAGCATTAGCTAGCTAAGGTTAAGAAAACTCAAAAGGATGAGGTGGGACAAGGGTTAGGAGAGGAACTGCGTACATCTCTGAATGCTCCCTTTGCTTTACAACTCCCTTGACTGCGTAAGAAGGACAGAAGACAAGACCCTTCCAACAACTGGTTTATGTCTGCTGTGGCAGATCTCTTCACTCTGCAGCCACTCTGTTTCCACAGAGGCGAGATATAAAAGCCTGAGCTCTTATTAGCCCATCAACAAGAATAAACTCCAGTCTTTTACACTGCTGAAGTATTATATATAACTAAGGAGCCTCCTGCTCCTCAAATCCACTGCCAGCACCTTCTGATACACTTGCTTTCCACTCTTACCTCTCTCACACTTCCTATCTGACATTTTCAGCTATCCTGTATGCACTTTACTGATGCTCTAGCATCTCCTGTATCTTCCCAACTCAACCCTCAACCTGTAGCTCCTTCCCATGTTACTTGGCTTTTCCATTTCTCTTCCAGACACCGGTTACCATCCTGCTGCTCCTTCTCTCTGCTCATAATCTGTTTTTAATAACAGGCCCTGTTTTTTTTACTAACACTAAAAACTCAAAAAAACCCTAACAGGAATCTATGGACCTCATCTCCGATTTAAAGCATCACCTTTGCCTTTACTTCCTTTAGAAGGCAGGACATGAAAAATGTCATCAAAGGCACAGATTGAATTTATAGAAGCTAACTGGAATCAGTTTTCAGGACAGATGGTTTGACACCCCTTCTCATCCAGCTAAGCATTGGGCTCACAGCACCTCGCTATTACATGATTTTGGAAAGAAGGCACCTTCATCAGCATAAAACTAGGAGATCTTCAGGCTGCGCTGCTCAGAATGGAACATGGAAAATGCCACCCAGCTGGCTTCTGCAAGAAGCCTTCCCATGTATAACGGGAGAGGATTTAAACCCCACAGTGTAAGAAAAAGAGGGAAAGAAGCACAGAGTGATTAAGCATAATGCCCCTAAATGAGACTGCAAGTTAGCAGTAACAACACAATTACAGGGAATTTGGAGCTTCTTGGATCTTGGCTACATCGAACTGTTAAGAGGACAGCTTTTCTCCTTCCTTAGTTGTGAAGTATGACAAAGCTGTAGAAAGCAGCTGTCCTTTCTGACTTAACCACAGACCTTGGTTAAAGAAAGACAGTAGGTATCACACAGAAAGAGGGTAGGTATCACACCAAAGCCAGAGGAATTGTCCTCTGGGGACGCATTTTCTATTGAGGTTGGGGAGCCAGGCCTTTCTTAGTGAGGGTTTCACACTAGTGCATCTCAACAAATTGCAATCTCCTCTCACAAGATAACTTTCATTGCCAAATGCTGAACCACTGATGAAGATGATGAACAGTAAAGTAGTGTAATAGCTTTACTGGTGGCTGATACAGCAAGTGTGTTGCATTACTTCAGTGACAGCAGCTTAGAGCATGAAGATTACTCTTTTCACACTTTATTATTCAGCCCCCTGCCCAAATGAGCACCTTCCACTTGCTGATATGACAAGAGTGACTTTCGGAGGGAAGGACCCTGGAGAAAGCCAAATTGCACACTGGCAGCCATAAGCAAGAAAGAATTTGCCTTGCAAAATGGCCAAGCCCCCAAAGTCCCAAGCATGACAGTGCACAAACAGAAGCACTACAAATATGTTCAACAGCACAGAAAGGTGTATCATGCAGGCTGCTCCAATGGCAATGAAAAACTCAAATATGGCTAAATAACACTGTGAAAGCCTCTGGTGCAATGAGTAAAGGACTGGAAAAGGCCTTTTTTTAAAGAGATCAGGGAAAATGGCACTCAGCAGGGAAATGATGGTGAACAAAGCAGAATCCTCTTTCAAAAGACTTGGATGCTCAATGTTGCTGGGGAAGAAGAGCTGTACCCACATTGTACACACAAGACGTCCAGTTTCAGGATCCAGTCTGCTCTTGTTGACAGCTTTTTCTCACTGCCAACAGCACACTGCAGCAACTACTGCTTGTGCTTTCTAGCAGTGAAAGCAGGACCAGGCATTTATTCAAATAGGTATTGATGCTATGTACTCTCAGTTTTACTCTCCAACAGCAGAAACTGGTGGTAGTCAGTAAATGCTTGTTAAGCATATTCAGATGAAGTCCAAGCATTTCTGCATGCAATTAATCATGATTTATTTGAAGGCACTCTGTTAGCACTCCCTTTTTCTGCTTCCTGAAACTCCAATTAATGAGGGCCAATCCTCAATCTGAACCTGTTTTATCTCATGTGTGGAACAAAAATGATGGGAAAAAAAAGGGTTATTATCTAAACAAAGTGTCCTGGCAAAACAAAAATTCTTTGCATCTTTGAGCAGAACAAAGGTCTTTTTGAGAGGTTGGGCAAAGTAGATTAAATAAGTATAGCAACTTAAGAATTTGGAAGCAAAACAGTTTTTATTAGGAAGCTAAGTGGTGTTTCTGCCATCACTGCTATTAGTCCTCTACCTTCTACTGTTCTCTGTTTAATGTCTGCGTGTGTTATGGTCTCAGAAAACAAACTAGTTAACAGTATCTCTGAAGCAAAGGAGTGAGGAAATAAGCATGCCTTGTTTGTGGTAAATTAGCTATAGATATTTTTGAATCTGTAGTTTGCCTGTTTAAAAACATTTCCAGTGGCTCTTTTGCTTTTAGGAGGGAGAAAATCCATTTTTATTTTCCCTAATATTTCAAGTCAAATGCTTAGGTATGAGAAAACCCACATTACTTCTTAAAACATTTTTGTCTGATTTAGCAGGAGATGGGGTTGGTGACACTGCATGGGTTTCACCCATCCTATCTCATCTGCTGAAACATGTTCATCTGTGTTCCCTAGAAAACTTCATCCTATTATTAAGGGTAGACCCTCTGCACCAAATCCTGGTGAATAGACCATACCCATGGACTGTTCTTTGTACTCCAACATCAACAAAGAGTGAAAGCAACTAATCATATTGGCTTTCAGGTCACAGGTATCCCCTAAAACCAAGGAGGGAGCTGCTTTTATCAATATATGCTTTCATGGTGAGATTTCTAAATACTACGTTTTGAAAAGGAGTAAAAATCTGTAGATTTTTTAAATACTTTTCCAAATACCTTTTCTTTATGTCAGTCAAACAAAATAGCTAGCTATACATAACCCGTGCTGTATAAGTATGTTCCTTTCATAATACACTAAGTGCTTTGATACGATGCTGGTTGCCACTTCAGACCCTAAGCCAGGTTTGTTAAAATCTGTCCAAATATCACATACAAAAGATGAAGGAGCTGTGCTACAAATAGAGCAACAGCAGAGGCTATGGGCCTACCCTCATTTACTCTCGTGTATTTTTACACAAAGCCTAGCACCGTATGATGTGGGTGCCAGCTATGGCTTGTACCATACTGCCAACAAAACAGGATCCATAAACAGATAACAAGGAAAATTCTAGGGCAGTTTTTGTGTACTATGAGGAATAGAATTTGTTGGGTTTTTTTAAGAATCACCATTGTAACACATTTCACAGACATCGAAAGTATGGATGCAAATGGTCCTACAACCATCAGTCAGAAATTATTTCAAACTCATCATCTCCCAGACAGGAGATTTTTTCAGTAAGGTTCTGCTTCAGAATCTGCCCCCACTACAGACAGTATCATATCATAATACGACAACGTCATGACAGGTTTATAAAGCAAGCTGGACTTGACTGTATGAACAGGGACATTTTACATCACAGACAATAACCGTCCCAGCTCTGCTAGAATGCACAGTCCCAGCACACACAACCTTAGCAAAGTAAATTCAGTCGCACAGAAAAGCTTTTTGGGTTCATGGGTGCTTGGGAAAGGCTTTATGAAGTAATTTGCCAGCAACATTTTGCAGCAGCAAGTTTGACTTACTTCTTGCCTCCCTCCAGGCTTTCTGAACCTGGAGAAACACTGCCTGGCTGCTCTCCTTGTGCCAGAACAAACCATGTTCTCTGTCACTCGGACTTAGCAAAGTAAACTTTTAGACACTGACACAAGAAGACAGAAAACAAAACAAAAAATGCCACACAATCTTGTGGAATAAAAACATCTGAATTGTTTGCAATTTAAAGCCTTGACTTTCTATTTCATTAAACAATAACCAGATTTTATCTCAGAACAGAAATTTACAGCTTGAGCTGCACATCTCTACTGAACTAGCTGTAGACTTGTTTAATCATTTACTTTTGTAGGGGTTTGAAAGAGTCAACAGTTTTCCGATCCTGCAGACATTTTCGCCTTTTATTTCCCTTTATTCCCACTGAATGACAGCGTTCTGTAGTAACATTCTGCTTGACAGATATAGAGAAGACCTAGAAGTCTATTCGGGTTGCTCCATGTGTATGCAGGGGAAGCATCTCAAGAGCAACATGACATACCCCCCCGACTCCCCTGCGGCTGAAGGTGCTGCCCCTGCAGCCGCCAGTGCCCTGCTGAGCTCGTGGGCTCCTCCATGTGCAACCCGCAGGGCTGCGGCGCTGGCTGGCACCTGACAAAACATAGGAACATGCAAGATCAAAATGAGGGTTTGAGAGGAACATGCAATACTCACAAGGCAGCTGGTCTGAGGTTGGCTCTGAGCAAACTAAGGATCAGACCATGGGGTCACGCTAGGGAAGACCATCTCAGCAGTAAGAAGTGCTTCAGATGCAAACCTTTGGGTTTTGAGTGCAGCAGGCCCCCAGAAGGAAGGATGCCGAGGCAAATTGCAGATTTTTACCATGGTATTTATGTGCAGATTTTTACCATGTTATTTATGTGTGTGTTCATTAACATAAAGCAAATTACGATGTGTCCAGGAGATTATGAATCCCCTCAATAACATAGTGTAATGCCATAACCCTTTGAACCCTCAAGTAACCACACTGCAGTACTACTTTTTGGGCTTCCACATTGCAGTACAAAATGGAGGGTGGTGAAGGGAAAGGAACATGCAGTACTTTTATAGCAGATTTTAATACTCTGGGTTACAGGCCAAAGAAACAGTTGGCAATTCATCTCCTCTCCCCAACCTGCATCCAGAGTGGTCACCAAGGAAACTTGCCCTCACTCTTCTGCTACGCCACTTAGATTGCACACGCGGCACAGGCTGACACCTTCCTCGCTACAGCCCAGCGAACAACATTGGCTTTCAGGCAAACCAAAAATAATGACCCCTCAAGTGAGTCATACAACATATTGCCATTTATTATCTAAGATGGTTGCCTTAATAGCATTACACTGGGAATTCAGTTAACCCACCCCGCAGACTGGATTTCAACGATATTTAAGCCGCTGGCTTTTCCATCAAAGGTTTGAAAGACTTGGTGCTTTTTCTTTTTTTTTTTCTTTTAATAACCACACAAGAAATGTCACTTTACAAAATTTATGGCTGGCCCAATGGCAAATCTGGGGTTGGTTTTGTAAGATTTCTGACAAGCCTGACTTCTTTAAAAAATAAATGTAAAGAAAAAATAAGACAACACAGAGTAAAAAGATTCCTAGCAGAAATGAGAAATATCTCTCCTCTCTCCAGAGATCAGGCTTACCACACTTTAACGTGTAGTGAATATTTTTTTTGGCGGGGGGTGGGGGGAGATATCAGACAAACCTCCTTTGTCCTTTTTTTTCTGCTTTCTGGGGGGGTGTGTGGGGGGGTGTGGGTGCTTTCTACTGATTTTTAAAGACTATGGCTGATAAATACTATCAATTTCAGTTAGTAGCTCAGTCCTAATCAGGTCATATCACAGTTCACTGCCCAGGGTCCTGCTCAGCAAGCAACACTGGCCCAGCAGAGCCATCCTCTGTCCCTCAGTTGCCATAGATACTCTCGGTGACCTCCTGACACATTTACTTGGCTGGCAAACAGATACTGACATCGCATCAAGTGTTGGTCCCTCTTCCTGTTGTTACTAGTACTACTCTTTTTCCTAGCAGCACTGAGGAGATTGTTGCATTCATATTCACTTGGTGAAATTGCCATACAGCTTTGTGGCGAGGTCTGAACTGCCTCAAGCACACCTCCTGCAACTCTGATTTGGCAACTGAAACCATTCATACCAAACCCGAAACACACACGGAACCCTCTTACAAGACATCGTGCCAGTGGAAGGCTCCAAACTAGAAATCCAATTTCAAGATCAAACCCCAATCACAAGGAGTTTTATTAGGTTTGGGATTTATTAAGGAAGTGCCTCAAATTTCTGTTTTAAATTATTCCTCCCAGCAGGCTAGCTTTCTTTTTACATTGCCTTCCTTTCCTTCTAAGGCATTTTAAGATCTTCACTTTCACTATAATCTGGAAAGTAAAAGAGGTTACTAATACCCTTACTTGGTTTGTGGAGTTGGAGAACATCTGGATCCCAAAATGACAACAAAAGAAGAGAAATTTTTTAAAAAAACATAATACTTGTACCAAGAAATCAAGGGTTTACTTTTCCTAAGAATATTCAAATTTCAACAGAGGAAAACTACAGAATATCAGAGTCTTCCACGGAATAAGTAGTTCAATTTTCAATCATGAAAAAACAACTATATTTAGAAAGGCATAATACGTTACTTCTTCTGGTAAATTCAGCAGAATTAAGAGAACCAGATGGCTAAATATCTATGAGTATTCAGATCTATTACACTGATGCAGAAACATTAGAGAGGAAGAAATCCTACACATCTTTAGAGTAGCCTGTGCAGACCACATAATAACAAATATGCGCAGCCTCAAAGCAAATGGTCTTTTGACTTTCAACAATTTATGTGTGCCATGGAATGTCAAGTTATTACCATTTTTTTCTATTAAAAAAAAATTCCTGAAGCACTATTCCTTCTGATTTAGCACAAAGATTATACAATGAAAAAACCTCTACTCCCAAGAAATAATCATTTGGCAACTTCAGTGATCACAGGATTTGAAAACCCTGGTGTTACAAAACATTGGTTTACTATTTAAGTGCAAGTAAAAAATGAAAAGCACAGCTCTGAATCCCAGTCTGAAAAAAGCAACACGCCCACCAAAGCATCACTGATGCACACAGCAGAAAACCACCCCAGCAAAGGGGAAACATTATCAGCACTTTAACACTCTCCAGCAAAGAAAGCTTCCCGAAACAAGTTGTGTCAGCAACTCCACAGCATCTTCTCAGGATGCAATGAGTTTCACTCATGCAAGTCAATGGCACTGAAGAGCACATTTGGGACTGTTGCTCAGTATTAAACCCATCCCAGGCCTTTAAACTCCAGAATGGAGGAGGGACGACGCAGCACCAAGAGCCTTAGGGTGGGACTTGGGACACGCAGACTCAGCTCATTGCCATGCCGCCCTTTGGGCTGGGGCACGAGCCTGCCTTGGGGCTTGATTCGGCCATCTGAGCAGCGGAGGCACCACAGCTTCACCTCTGACAGGAGCACCATGGGGACAGACGCAGGGAAGCCTGAGATGCTCAGGTATCTACTGACGTGCACGCTGACTCCCTAGATGGTCCCCAGAAAGCAAATCCTGCATTGCTGTACTCTGCTCTTCACCAAACAGGTAACTAAAACTGGAGGGGATGGAAGAAGGAAGCAAGTAACTTTGAATTTAGCATACACAATAAAATTCTGCCAATACTTCCACTTGAAAAATCACTGGTTTAGACACACTCCAAAAATAATAGCAGCTCTGTTCTAACTTTATGGCTATAGTTATGGTAACATTTTCAGTACCACCATGTTTCTGAAATGCAATCAATCATTATTAAAAAGTTTTGTTGAAATAGTTTTGAGGTGAAATCTGATGTTCTCTTTTCTTAGGTTGCAAACAGATGTGATCAGCACTGACATGAAAAGCATCTGAACTGAGCAAACACTATTTTCTTCTGTAAACACTAACAGGAAGGCAGCTACCAATGCAGCCATGACTCGGTCTAGCTGATTACAAACTATTTCAAGCCCTGTCTCTATACATTGAGTTAAAAATAATTAATGCTCTGTTTTATAACAGGGAACTGAAAAACATGATGACAAATAAAGAACCATATGAAACACAGGCTCTGGTTTTAAAAGACATTCATGGCATGGAGGATCATGAGCAGATTTTCTAACAGTACATTCCTTCCCCCCAGATTTTAGTATGAGAATGTCCTACAGTGACACATCTCTCAAAGGATATTCCTCCTGCTTACCCACAAACTGTCCAGCCCCCACAAAACTGAACGGATTGCACATGTCAGCCCAACTAATTAATTCAAGCTTACAAATAGCTACCCAATCACTGAAGGATATGTATCTACACAGTGTTTCCCCACACACACATTTTAGTTGTGTATTTCATGTTAGACAGCCTAATATATTAATCAGTGTGAAAAGGACAAGGAGGCTGAATTAATTAGATGACTTATATCTGGTTCAAGATCTTTTTACTTGCCTCAAAAGTGTAAAGTGGCCTTTATGTGTATGAAGATCAAGACCTGCGATTTATACATTTTATATTACTGGTGGGAAAACTCTATGCTGTACTGATGGATTTGACTTCAGTGGTTATAGTCCCCAAGAAGGAACATATCTGTAATTATAATCCCAAAGGCCACAAGGTTTTTCAGTCACTGGAGATCTCATTCTAGAACGCACTGAATACACATTGAACCCTTTAAGCCCTGAATGACTCTCCCAAGAACACTACTTGACTGGGCCTTAAATACAAAAACAGTCTGAGGATGACTTCGAACATGGTCTTTCTGCCCTACCACCCCCCACACCCCCCCCGCCCGCTTTTTTTTGTGTCTTTCTTTTTTCTTCACAGTTCACGTATCTTTGCTCAATTCACTGAACTGATGTTTACAGCAAGAAAACAGTCATGAAACTCAATTGTGACTAACTGGTAGTAACATCGCAATTATAGCCAGGGAAAAAAACCACTCCTTAAAACTCAGTACATTTTTATCTATACATGCGATTACAAGCAACTTCTTTGACACCAGATATGCCATGCATTCTGTGTACACCACTGCAGCTTCAACCATGAACTTAGCTCTGCTTAACCCTTTCAAGCACAAGCAAACTATTACACTAACAAATAAACCAAAACCAAAACCCAGAAATCAACCTCCTCGTGGTTTCCTTAACTGTACTACAGCATCTTGGCCCCATGCAGGGGAAACCTCTGTGTTTGCGTACCTGTGAATTGCTTTTTATGCTTTTGCAGTTAATTAAGCATTTTTCCCCATCCACATTAATCAAGCTGTCCCAAACCAGGCATGCCAATGGCTCACCCAGGGACAGCTGTAGTGAGCACCTTGTCTACAAGTCTTCATACCCCTATACAAATGATGTGCAGTTAGGTTAATTAAGAGGGGCCTTTGGTACACATTTGGAGAAACTTCTGAATTCCTGTCTCTGTGATACAGTATGTGAAGTGCTTTATCATATGCACTCTGTACACTTGATGCCAAAGCTGGCTGGAAAATAGCTGCCAGCACTACCCTTAGCTCCACATTCCCATGGTCAGCAACCTCTCGTAGCTGAAGCCACGTGCTCCTTCTCAGCAACACGTGACGTATCACTCAAAATATCACCCTGTAAAGGAAAGGATCAGCATCAGCAAGACAGGGGTTTTTTTGGGGGGTGGGTTTGGGGTTTTTTTGAGCCAGTTCTGACATATTATGATGCTAAAGCAACACCACCAATGTTAGTGAGTCCACTGCAAACCAGTGTGTCAGCTTCCAGGAGGAGAATCCCTTAACTTAATATCCAATACATTAAATCTATTTTAAATAGTGTACTAGAAAATGATACATAACCAGAAGGCTTAAGTAACAGCTCTGTATCTCTTTCACAGGCACAGCACAAGCAGCCACGGCTCACGGTGCCCGTAGCATGTACTACCAGCACCTTGCAGGCTTGTAGAGGAGAGCTGATGTGTCACTCCCACCCTATCCCCCAGCAAATGCTCAGTTTGTCAACAGAGAGAGATTCTGCTAGGAAATTAAGAGACTAACAACTCATTTCCATCAAATTGCTAGGCAGTAATAAAAAGGGGTCCAATAGAGGAGGTCAGGATTCAGAGCTCGCTTAAAGAAGCACAAATTAGGGTAACACACATAATTTCAGAGGTGTTACAGAAAGATTTGTCCTTCAGCTATAATCAATGAAGACCAAACACAAGCTTGCAGTCTGGCATGGAAAAGCCTCAGCCACTGGGGAAAGAGGTCTTCAGTCAGTGTCACTCAGTTCAGTGACCAGTGAATTAGGTTTAGAAGGTCTCCGTGTTTTGAACTTTCTTGTATAAAGGATAAATACAAACAGTCATGTAGAGCAGACAGACCGACAGCTGTTAAAAGCTCCATAGATAACCCTCTGGCAGCATCACCCACACAAAACACATACTGAGGAAACTTCATAGGCAATAGTCCTGGGTCTCAGATACCATAATGCAGTTAAGATACATAGGATATGTTTTTGAAGTGGCACAGATGATTGTCTATTTATTTCATAAGAGAAGGGCAGCCACATATTACAACACACTTCACAAACCATTAACACGGTGGAATTCATTTATTGCTTCTTATTCTCAGTATACACACAGAGAAGGAATTAATAAACATAATCAACTGGAGCAATACCAGCTTGCTAAATGGATCTATTTAAGTTCAAAATGCCGCTCCTGCTAAAATCTACCAAAAACATCGTCTCTCCATCACTTCTGAACACAGTGCCCGTAACAGCACAAAGCAGGCAGAGGCAAGTTAAACTGACACAAGCAGTCTGCAGCACTGTATGTTTTTTAGCACAGCGTTTTGAACTCAGAACTGAAAAGAAACAATTTTGAAGCACATTTCACTGAGCAGCTCACAAGAAAAGGGCTGCAATCCCAGACTTTTATAGACAGTTAAACCTGTAATGCTTCACTCCCACTATTGTTCTAAATGCTGAATAGACACCCTCCACTCCACACACACTCACATGCACACGTGCATGCTCATGCACACTCAGTGTCACACCGCGTACTTCACTTCTAATAGTAAGCCTGACAGAAAGGAATTTTATTTTTACACTTTCACACCACCCACTCCTAATTAATGTCAATCAGCGTCTTCTGCATAGTACACACTGCAAATATACATGGCCTTATCTGTGCTGGGAGGTTGGCAAAAATTTCCACTGTTGCTAAAAACTGAGTGGGTTCCGCATGATGGATTCACCCAGGAAGAACCTGGAGACACACAACACTCCTGAGGGGTCATTAAAATGCTCTGACTTTTGGGGGTACATTTCTGTTGGTTGGTTTGTGCTTTTTCCCCCACAGATATGAATAGGAAGTAATTATCTGGTTTGGAAGAGCCGCTGCAGACTTCCCAAGGTGCAAGAGAGAGCAGGGACTTGCCAGTACATCTTGACAGCTCCCAGGAACAGTGGCAGCAGCGGAAGGGACAGCAAGGGAATTTTGCTGGTGACTTCATCAGAGCCTGCATTTCAGTCTATGTTGTTTAGACAACCACGGACCAGAGCCAGACAATTAAAAACACTGTCAGCTACCGGGTATGTGCCTATACTTGCACTCCCCAGCTGTCCCGATAACCACCACAGCAGCAGAAGTGAGGGTGGGAAAATCTTGCCCCCCAAGCCCAAAGCAGACAAATTCGGTTTCCCAGCACACACACCACTCACTTCTTTTTATAGACTGCTTTTCTCTCAGATGCAAAAGTAAATCCAGCTCAGATGATTTCCCTGCTTTAACTTTTGCACAAGAGGAAGACAGAAAGCTAAAAAAAGAAAATTAGACACTTCATGAAATCTGTGATTAAGACACAGAAACTAACAAGACAGATGGGCTGAAACATTCATGGAGCTTCAGTTCATCAGCCCATGTTTTTCCAAGATCTACAGTAAGCTATTGTCTTCCCCATTTAGAGTTTTTAAATCCCGTTTTTCATTGCAATAATTTAACACCATTTCTAAACTTGGAGTCCCCTTGTTGGGTAGTCCAAAATAAATCCCAATATTTACTCAACGAGCACATGGCCATAGAACCTAGCTATGGGGTTTCTCTCCCCCTTCCTTTGCCTTTTTTCAGGTGAAGATAATGGACACTGCTGCTGGCTCAGAGAAGGTGAGCTTGCTGGGGAGGCAGAGCAGGGCAGCAGTGGATGGCGGGGGAGCAAGAGGCTGCCCAGGCGGCACCTGACTGCACCTCACTCTGCTCCGCTGCACGCTTTGCTCCCTTGTGTGCACCCACAGGAGAAGCTTCCATCACTGGCATTAGCTGGGTTATTACCACACAGAAAGAAATACGAGGCCAGCTTACACAGCTAACTCCCTCTTACAAACATTCATCTTCTGGGGGTAAGAAAGAGCAGTCAATATTGCACGCTCTGAAACGAAGGGCCGACTGCTCCTAGCAAAGGTGGTCTGCCCCTCTGCAAGCTCCTTGCTCACAACAAGGACACAGGCTGGTCTGTCCCTCCCTGCATCCCTTCTTCCATGAGAAATTAAGTACTTTTTTCTGCAGGGTGCACAAAGCAGCCACTCACCCAGGGAAAAAAGGAGGGAAGCAGGGAGAAGAAGAAAGAAGAATAGGAAGAAGAAGAAGAAAGGGAATATGTGACTCCGCACTTGGCAAAAGCCAGCGATCAGCAACAACTGCCGAACGCTGAGTCACTTCTTTCCCTTCTACCTGGTGAGTGGCTGCCCGGATCCATTCAGCAGAAAGCCTCTTTTCATCGAAACTGGCATAAATTTGGAGTAATTCCCTCCACTTCAATGGAGCTGCTCAGGATTTACTGCAGTGTGACACGACAAGCAGAATCCTGGCCATTAAGAGCTACAAGCCCAGGTTTTCCTGCAGGAGACCGTGCTGCTCTGCTCTTGTAGGTTGTGATGCTAACCATGCAACAGCACTGATGCCATGACTGGTTCTATTTTTCCTGATGCTGTCATGTCCAGCAGATGCTCTGTGAGCAAAACCTTTGGAGAAATCACCCTCTTTCATGTGCTTCAGGAGAATTTTGACAATCTAAG
Source organism: Astur gentilis (assembly GCF_929443795.1). Lineage (NCBI taxonomy): Eukaryota > Metazoa > Chordata > Aves > Accipitriformes > Accipitridae > Astur > Astur gentilis. The sequence goes on along the minus strand of NC_064899.1, from coordinate 19,415,229 downwards.
AGCAGAAGAACGTTTAATAGCTTGAATTAATTATTTTTTCAGATTCTTTTTCCCAGATTTCATTTAATGCTGTAATTTGGTTTTGCAAAGATTTATAAAATTATTATTTTTTAACATCTCACTGGACTGTGTGAAACAGTTCAGAAGACAGCAGAAATATCTTCTCTGCAGATGATGTGTGAATAAGCAAGGGATGAGATCAAGACTTAAGGAATACCAATCAGCTTTACCAGACAATTATCTACTCTATTTATGTTCTCAGCTTAAGAAAAAACATTGCTAGAGGATTTATGCATGCATTGGAAGGCTTCCATAAGCAGGGAAAGACCCTGAAAAAAACTACATATAGCCCCACCGCCCCCCCCCAGTATGCGATGCAGTGGCAGCCAGAATAACAAATGACAAATGAACACAAAAATCAACCTTTGAAACAGGACTCTTTCAAAAGAAGAGAGTTTCTACTTTACTATAAACACAACACTTATGTAAAAAAATGCATTCACACATATACCAAGGGGCTGACAATTTGTTTTTCTAAACAAATGCAATGAGTCTTGCCTGTCCTGGTTAAGTACATTTACAACATTCAAGAATAGGATGTAACTGCCTAGAAACAGCGATGTTCATGTAGTACTTTCAATATGGGGAACACAGTGTGCTCTACAAATATTAATTTAGCCTGAACAGCCAGTGAGGTATGCAAATATTACTCCCAGCTTCAACTGGAGATTAAGCATAGAGCAACGGCAAAGGGGATTTTCAGCACTGCTTCAGGTAGCCAGCTCACAGCCTGGGAAAGCTGGGACCTTGCATGTCTGCAAGTGCTTTCGACAGTCCTTCCCTCACCAACTTCCCAGACACACAGTAAGCCAGAGCCTGAAACTGAAGCCCTGCTTTTTCTCTTCAGGAGTCCCAGATGAGCCAACATTTTTCTGTATCCTAACTGGTTACCCTGCCAAAATCAACAAGGCGGTATGCAGACATGGGCACAACTCCTGACACCTCCCAGGTCCTGGATGCCCCAACTACAAGGCCCAGCTGGGATGTACTGCTGTTCCTTCCCCATCCCCATGCTGGACCTCACTCCCCATGGAAACCCAGCGATGAGAGCTGAGCACATCGGTTTTGCCCAAAACTAGGGGGTGTCCTGGAGACAACCAGAGACAGTACCTTGACTCACAACCTGAAAAGCAGGAGGCTCACTGGTTTTGACATGGTCCAAGAAAAGCCACTGCAGCCATTTAGCCAGGCAGGAGAACTGCAAACCAATCCCCATTGGGGTATCGCTACTTCCACAATTGTCCAAAAAGCATTGATGGGGTAAAAGCAGAGCAAAGCAGCAGGAGCTTCAGCAGCTGCCAATGACTTCTTGAGGAAGGATGAAGCTGAAGAACCCCTGGGGCTCAACTGATGAGGAGAGGGCCAGAGCATGATGCAGTCCAACAGGCCTTGCTGCGTATTTTATCCTTTTAAGTTTCACCTCTAATCCAAAGGGAGGAAAGAAACATTTCTTTAGTCAAAGAAGCAGACAAGGAAAGGAGAGCTGAAGCAATGCGGATCTAAAGTGATCTGAAAAGAATGAGCTCCTGGACCAATTTTTTCTACCACTCCACAGAACTGCAGCAAAGTGAAATGCAGAGAAACGTGTATCTCAAGGACAGGGTATGTAAGTGCTGCAGCTGCTTCCACCTGAAGACAACACCTTCAGACCAGCAGCCCAAAAACAGTAATTCTCATAGCAACCATGACACTTCAGACTATTCAACCCTCTTCTTCAAAAGCCTTGGTTGTAGCTTTTTACAACTCTGGCAAGTATTTTAATTAAAATCTTCCATGCCAACATCTGCCTCAGACTGATCTTCTGCGGTACAGTTTCAGCAAAAAAATTTCAGCCATTTTGGAGAAAGAGAGTAGGCAAATAAATATGTAGCTTTGACTGTGTTAAATTTACTTCTGCTGCTGTTGTTGTTACTAATTTATTGAGATATAAAAATGGCTTTAGGCTGTGGAGCAAGCATGAAAATTTGGCAAATGGGTTACTCTGATCAGAGATGTGTTTTTAGCTATTCCTGTGAAAACCTATATTTGGTTAATTTTAAATCCGGGGGGGGGGGGGGGGGGGGGGGGGCAGATATCAGCAGCTAAAGTCTTCATACCTTTCATTACTGTCATTACTGTAAACTTGATACCTCAGGCTTCGACACAGCTCCATACAGACCACGGCATCTATGAAAGGGTCTGTTCTCACAGGGTTCACTGCAGAACAAAAGACTGAGCTCTAAGCAGCTTTGGTACTTTCGAAGTCAAGAAACCACAGTTAAAGAAAGATACAGTTATTTCACTGTACTGTTCTTCCCCTGAATATGTACAGAAACAAGTAAGAGATACAGACAAGCAAAGAAACACTTGTTGTTTCTCATCTTGGTCTGCTGTTCTCTAGAGTATTCTCTTTCAGGAGCAACACTCAGAGAGGGTGACACTGCAGTGCCAAGTTGCCCTCCCTGTACTCCAAGGCACCTCCACTCGAACACCCCCAAATGCCATTTCCTCTTTGTCAGAAATCTTTTGTTAACAAATTTCCCTTTTCATTTTTTTGTGAACTGTGCTTTTCTGGTTTTGTTTGTAAACAAAGAAACAAACAAAAAGCCAGAATGTAGAAAGGCTCTGCCAGAACTCAATTAATAAATAATGAGCATCGAGTGTTTTTGAACAGTTCCTTCTGTCTGAGTCTCACAAACTGACAGTAAAACAGTGTATGACCCTTTACAGAACAATTTTACTATCATACTACATCCTCATTGGAAATTAAGCAACAGAAATTTAACATTTTGAATGGGAATGGCTCATCCAATTTGGTGCAATGTTAGCCACTGGGAAGTCCAGAGAGAAATACACCGTGAGCCTGCATAGCAGGATTTGCAAAGCATCTATCTAGTCCCACAGCAAACCCTCACACAATCTGCACAAAATTCTTCCCCCACTCTGCACTATAGAAATGTAACTAACACTTTTCAACTCACAGACCTGTACTATTTTGCTGGCCTTTCTGCATCATGTGGATGAAGACATAACTTGAACTTGAGTTCAAGCAGTTCTTCGGGATGTGTGATTCCAGAGGGATGGGTATGGAAGGGCAGGAAAGGAGAGTAGAGACATTGTATCCTGCCACTGTAACTGGAAATGTAGGAATGGGAAAAGTTACTTCTGTATTCATACTTGGAAAATGGGAAAAATGGAAATAAAAGGAGTTTAGAGAAGGGGAAGAAGATGAGACCTGCCGGCAAAGTGTGTTTGGTCACCTGGAAAAGAAAGGATGACTAGAGAACACCTTTTGCCACAGAGAGAGTTTACGAGAATGGAAGAAACACACATACAGAGACAACTACACAAGCAGTTTCCAGCATTTTCTTTAAAAATAGTGGCCAGGAGGACAAATTCCCATTCTGCCTCTGTTGGCATAACTTTACTTGATAGGAATACGCCAATTTATACCAGCCATACACCTCCCCCTTTCATTTATAAGATACAGGAGACAAAACGAGTATTAATAATATCTCTTTATGTCCTGGTGTTCCTGACCACACCACCTGTTTACATTTGGAAACTGCAATAAGTGAGGTGCCTGCCATACATGCTAAACTGCCAGGATTCACAAAGGGAGTGAAAAGTCAAGATTTCCATGACTTCAGCCCTAATTTGACTAACACCAGCACCAAGTGATCTCTGTCCAAAGCATAAACACATTCCTTATAAACAACTTAAATCCCAGTACTTTAAATGTACAACTGTTCATCTGTTGTAATCTCTGTAATGAATAAAATTCAATCACATGTACAAGGAAAAGAAATCTGTTTGTTGACAAATCACTGAAAGGAAGCAAATAATGTCTCACAATACTAAGAAACCTGATGACAAATATAAGGGAAATTACCCTTCGAATAATTTGTGCATGATCCTTAAGTTTTGGTGGGCTACAAGGAACACAAACTCAACAGTTCCATTTTGCTCTTATACTGATACTTTAATTTTATATATATATACTTTTTTAATGAATATTTACTCTCTTTTTTAAACTCTTTTAACAGCTTTGGGTGCAAGGGAAAGACTGGATTTGATCTCTTGGATGAATCACACACTCAAGTTCTCTCAAAAAAAGCAGGTGGACAATAAAATAAAAAAAGAGGACAACTTTCCTCCTCTGCCTCTTTAAGATACTGCTGCCTTTCAGGCAGACAGTGAATGCTGCATTCAAGTAACAGAACATGGATTTCTCTTAGTAACTGCAGCTATAATTGTAGCTACTGGTTATACTGCTTCCAGCCTATTAGCGTTACAATTGTCCAAAGTGTAACATTCAACTAAATTGCTATAGTTTCTGATTAAGGTCTAATTTTTTATGTAACAGAAAAAAACCCACCTTCAGAATGTTACCCCTTTCCTTATTCTGCATCTTTGGCACCATCAGCACTAAAAAGCAATACTGCTTCCCCTCCCTTCGATGTCTGGCAGCCCTTTCTTAAACCAAAACACTCTGATTCAGTGGATGCTCTGCCCACTATTACAGATAACATGCCTTTTCCAAATCTGAGTCTCTTAAGGACAATGTAGGGTATCTTTATTTTTAACCATTCACCAACTAGTATCCCATTTAGTATCTAGTAAGAATTGGCTTTTAGCATTTTCCTCTGCTGTATATGGTATTTGCATGCAGTTACTGCATATTACACAAAATAGTGATCAAAATAAATGGCCTATATTGTCGTATTTACTCATACACAGAGCACATATCTTACGCAAGGGCACATTTTGCCTCTCATGTATTTTCATTATGACGAATAAGGCACAGGCATGAAGAATCCGTCCCTCTGTATGGAAACAGCATGCTGGGCAGAGCAACGGCAATAAGAAATCCGACTTTACCAACTCTTATCTCCCTATACTGACAAGAATAAAAAAACTCCTGCAGAGTCAAAATGCTAGACAATTATATAATTTAATGCAATCAGTTACTCCTCCTGGATTTCAGTCTATTTCACTGTAAAGCAACTTTTTAATAGCATTATTATGGTAGCACACCATGATCTAGTCTTGCTCGTTGTTTTTCAGCTAGAATTATTTTTGCCTCTTGCATTTCCTTTTTTCACTTAAAGAAAGGATGGCCCAATAAAAATTTAATGAGAAAAAACAGCACAAATTACAACAGCTCTGATTTATAGGGTCAGATTAGGAGATCGGAAATGTCCATTAAATCCAAACATTACTTTCAGTCTTCCTTCCTGATCATAGTTACTATTTTGCATATTTTCCTATATACTCATGCCATAACATATGGACAGGCCAACCATATCACACTTACCTGCTCTTTATGTAATAGATTCCTGCTATACCATCATCCCATGCTTGCAGTAGTTGTGTGTGTTCTTGTTACCTCATTACTATAAACCATCAGAACAAGGAAACAGACTTCCGTGTGCAGCTCTGTGGCATTTTGGCAAATTTAAGACAGGAAAAGGGAAAGAGGGGGAAAAAGAGGAGGCGAACAGGGGGGAGAAAGAACAGCAGTGCTTACTCTTTCACGTGGGAAGGTATGCCAAGAGGACAACCACAGTGCTTCACAGTAAAGCTCAAGAGATCTAAAAGGTCTGCAACAAGCAGGGTGCTGCATGCTGATTTGGGGTGCTGAGCACCTGCTGTTCCCAGTACAGCTACAGAAAGCAGATCGCTGCCTCACTCAGGATCAAGCTTTCTGGGTCAGAGACCATTGCACTCCCTGCAGCACCCAGAATGAGAAGACATGCACCAGTTGTCGTCCACAGGTGCTTCCAAGCCCCTTCCTCACCACTGTCACGTGCAGGCACCTACACCGCGTGGTGGGGAGGTGACCGCACAGACACTATGACAAAGATCAGTCAGCTCTTCTACTCTTTGACATAGAGGTCAAACACAGCAGCAAGAGAGAAGCCATTGTTTTAGTGATACAATGCTAAGAAAGTAATACAAAAAGTACAAACTTACCACACAATGGAACTAAGCCCAAGTAATCTTCCTCCTCTGAACACTCCAAAGGAGCACTACGTACCCTCAGTAACTTAACTGAAACAAGTCCTCTATGAAGTTGCTTCTCAAAATATTCCTGGGAAGTTTTTCAAGCATCACGGGAACAACTGATTGCATGTGTTAACCTCAGCACCTAACAAGCCTGCATCTTCTCTCATTGAAATCAGCTTCCCTTAATTTGAACAGTAGGAGACCTGGGCCTTTTCTGCTGCTGTGTTCCTCATCAGAGCTCTATAAATGTCACACCTTTATTTTATTAGTGAAAGATCTATTTTATAAATTAACACTAAACACATTTCTGTATGTGAGGTTTTTTGGCCCCTGTTGCGACTCTGAATTCTTGAAGGTCAAATAAAGCGGTCCGTAGAAAAGGAGAGAAGAAAATGCTCTGCAATATCCTTTTACAGAGTCTCTGCGGTAAAAAGACAATAGCTAGCTGATTTGTTACATGGCTTTGAGGGCAGCCGTGAATGCTAAGACCACAGTTAAATGAACCTGGTCATGAAAGGAGCAGCAGCTCGTCCAGTACTGTATCTACGTTAGTTAACTCTTTTTGTGATTCAAGTCCAAGACTTCGTATTGTTCTATTTCCGCTTATTCCTCTGCTCTAGATTCCCTTTGTGACACTTTTATCAATGGAAAAATCGAGGGAGGGGTTTCCAGCTGGGAGCCCAACAGAAAAAAACCAGGAGGTTCAGTCTGGTTTTCTCACTTGCGCTGCAAGAGCCATTTTAGCGCCAGTAATAAAAGCAAAACTACACAAAGAAAAAAAAGACATGACCTGAAATTATTTTATCATCATAAATGCTGCACCGCTCTTTATTCTCCGGTACAGTTAGTCTCACACATTGCCACAATAATTTGCTAGCTTCAACAGAGCTCCTTGCAAATAACCTATTTGTATTAAGGGATGATGTCAGCTAGAATTCCAGGGAAATACTAAGAAAAAGTTAACAGCACCATCAGTCAGATCTACTCTGTCATGCCCTTGCAATTTTTACAGATTTATAGCTGCGATATCACAATTTTAAAAAAGCAAAAGAGAATAGCCTGATTGTGTCCTCTGTGAGAGGTAGGAAAAACATACACAAACAACAACGGAAGGTAACTGGCACACTGGGAGCTGTGCAAAATGGATTTTGCACAGGCACACCTACATGGCTACACCTGAGGTGTCATTACGGCAGCCGTGGTGCAGGCACAACCGCAGCCAGTTGGGTCCTTACATTAGAGTTGTAACCTTAGAAGGTGGTTTTGAAAATGAGATCATTTGCACTAAGAGGATTTTCAAGGTAAGTCAACAGATAGATTTGGTCTCATTTAAGGCCAGAAAAGACTATTAATCATACATTGGAACATTATGGCAGCGCAGACCATTCATCTTGGGAGGCACTTTGTATAATAACAGAGCTCACATAAACGTCCACGAGCACCACTCCACACAGATGACAGGCTCCTTGAACTCTGGAGCTATTTACTGTAGCTATTTTCATACACCACCAAGAAGCCCTGGAAACTACCATCTTCTCAAACAAAAGGACGGATGCCTCAAAACCTTCAATAGGCAATTATCCAGCCATCAAAGGCTCTGCAAGTGTCCCAAAGACAAGGAAAATATCTTCCTCACACATACACTGCCTGAATGAGATGGCTGATCGGGGTACAGTGTCTGTAATGGCTCTGCTGAGAAAAGCACCTTTAGATACAACAGAATTCGAAGCTGCTATCGCCAGAAAGCAGCACCTATCACCCCAATTGCCTAAGCTTGGCAAAGCTGCAGTAGGACAAGAGCAGCAAAGCTGAAAGGAAAATACAAGGGTGGAGAATCAGATACAAAGGCTGTCTGCTCAGACATGGAGAATACTTAAAGATGTGCCTCATGATGAAAAAAAACTGGCAGTCATCATCATCAAATAGCCTGAGAGTTCAGAAGGCACCTAAGAGAGCATGGTATGGTACCCAAACTCCCAGATAGTATATTTTAGCCTGCTGGACAACTTTTAATAGTATTTTCAAAAGGTCATATGGATCTCAGGTACCTAAACCATAAAAAATAGTAAACTAATAAACCTTGAGAACTGACTGCTAGCATTCTCTTGAATCTGTACTGCTGACTTATTTCCCTAATTAAACACATGAACTTCAGCAGTGACTATGGCAAACTCACAGATCTGGGTTATGTCTCCAGCTCCAACCATTTACTTTATTGCCTTCCACAACATAGAGAGCAATTCTCATTAAGTAGTTGAATGTGAAGCAGCTCAGTGGAGAGTTAAGGAAATGCATAATCCAAAACTAATCAAAGGGGGCAAACTATGTGTGGAAAAAATTAATTTAACTTGTGTGAACTCATATGAAGTAACCGAAGGAAGCCTATGTGAACCTAGCAGACATGACCTATGCCACGTCACAGACAAAAGGGACAGGAGGAAATACCCTTGAAAATATGTCTTCTCAGCTCCAAATCTAGAAATCATCACATGAGTAGGTCACATTAATCAAGCTCATCAAAGAAATCTCCGTATCAGCTCTGATCACCACTCTACCCTGTCTAGGGTGTCAGCTTTCATTGTGGCCAATCTCTGAGAAAGACTCCAGAAAAGAAAAAGAAAAAACAGGAAAAAAGAAGGAAAACCACCACACCCATAACTCAAACCTAGTAATTACAAGCCAAAAAAAATGAAGTGAGGGAAAAATTATTTCCTGTCCCTGCAGGTAAGGTTGAAGTCCTGAAGCACTAGATTTGAGAATAACTAATTAGAGATCAACAAGTTAAACAGCCTAACAGGGTCTTTTTAATTTATTAAATATATTTTGCTTTAATCACATTAATTTTTCAGAAAAGTACAATAATCTTTGTGGTTTAAAATGACTTTGTATTCATTTTTTAATGGAGAGTATTTTTATTCATCTAATACATTATCCTTTCCAGAAAATTATCGTACTTGACTACAAGTACTTAACAAGGCGCTAATTAATACTCCTATATCTCCCCATTTAAAACTCCTTTGCGGAATGAGGTCGGAAACCTGGTTTAATGCACAAGACACTTCTCTGAGGCTGAAGGGGAATGGACCCAAAAGGCACCTGTCACCCTTTTCCACGGAGGACACCCCTCTTGAAAACTGAAGCCCAAGATAAGAGCGATCCCTCTGGCTGAGCAGGCAGCTGACACTAGCTCCCTGCGCAGCAGCACACCCCTCTTCTCTGCCGCTTGTGAATGACGAGAAGCAATTCCCCCACTTTTCGTTTAACAGGACGAGATTCACCTTTCCCGCTCTTGTCAGCCTGTGTCCCCTCTCCCTGGGAAGGGAGCTAAAGGGTTCATCCTACTACAGCGTGCTTGGGAAGCCGCTTGTTCCCCCATCTTGCTTCTGCCCAGTGCTGTAACACAGTGACGGGCAGCTCCACCTTCCTCGGCGCAGAAGCCCCGCCAGAGCCGTGGAGCCCTGCCAGCCACTCCAGCAGTCCCCACGCCTCGCCAGGGGTGCGGTAGGCAAATTCGGGTTATGAACACTTCCCAGAGCAGGAGCAGCTGTTTTGGACTCGAGGAACTGCTGCAGGTTTAAAGAGCAAAAGCAAAGACCAAGCGCAAGCATTTCTGAAGCTCTCAGGAAATTTGCAGACACTCACCCACAAACTTCACTTCTGCGTTTGCTAGACGTTGTACACTAATTGCAGTTACCTAAGAGCGGCTCCACGATGGGAGGAGGGGAGGAGAGGAAGGCTTCCTTTTGGCACAGCTTCGTAGTTCAAAGGACACATATGGCCTGCAAACAGAGTGCAGGGGATAATGTAAAATTAAAGGAGGGATGGGACGAAAATGAGAACTCAGCAGGGACAAGCAGTGTTGTTCTGGATCTGCTTGACTGGAATTTAAAATAAAGGAATGGGGGCGGGGGGCCGGGGACGGACGGACAACAAGAAGCCCATCCTTATTTTAATTCCACATCCAAACAGAGGGAGGGACGGCAGGAGGGATCCCAAGTGAAGGGAAGACCTCCAGGGAGCAGGGCCTGAGCACTTCTGCCTCGTCCAGGCAGCAGGACCCGGAGGACCCTGCCCGGAGAGCAGGAGTGGAAGCAGCCAGAGATACAATGGCTTCAGGAAGCGTATCACGACACCTCCAAAGAGACGGCAGGGGTTTATTTCAGAAGAAACAGGCGTACAGTACCAAATCTGCAAGGAGAGACGGCGTGCCTGCCCACAGAGTAAAGCAAGAATAAAAAGGTGTCTGAATAGCACAGGCCCCGATTTGCCTTGCAGCACCCATGTAGCCATGCAAAGCAAGCCACATAAAAGCCAGCAGCCTGTGAGACCGTGCCTGTTCCCACACCGAATCCCAACACCTGCTTGTGGCCCTGCTCTCAGTTAGGGCAGATACCAAAGCCTACCCTTCCCACCGCAGGGCACGTCAAGCACAAAAATACATAAAGAAACAAAACAAAACAAAAACAAAAAAAACCATCCACAACAATCCTCAGTCATAATTTCTACATAATTATTGCACAACAACTACCCGTAATGAGAGAATGAATTTATAACCACACACAAGCTATATTTACCAGTGAACTAGTTACAAAGCAAAACAGCAGGAAACCACAATGCGTGTCTTCATATTAGTTCCTCAGCAGTGGTGCAGAGCAGGGCTGCCCGTGCAGCGGGGCAGGCTCGGCAGGTGAAACCCAGGCACAGGGGCCAAAGAGCAGCAAAGTCCTGTGGAGATGGAAGCTGGACCCAACAAGGCACAAAGATGTCACCAGGTGTTCAAGGGAAGCTATGCAGAGGTGGGGCTAGAAAGACCTGTTTGACTTCAGGGTTAAATAGTTGGCCACCCAAATAAAAACTGAAGGGAGTCTCTCCTCCCAACTTTCCCAGCTTCCACAAATTTTGATCCCTAGAGGGAATTAAAAAAACCCAACATACAAACAACACAGAAAAACAAAAAAACTCCCCACCCCACAAATGGAAGTGCAGTCCCTCACCACAGTCGGGACCCAGGAGGTGACCTGTTCCTGCCCCTACCCCCCCCAAATGAGCAAAATTCAACCCAAACTGGGACAGCAGGATGGTGCCTCAAGAGGAGGCCTGACAAGGTCAGCAGTTGAGCCCCTGCTATCAACTTTATCACTGGGGAGAGTTGATTTGGGTCTGCCTACCAGCCACCACGTACTGCTGAGCTCAGAGGGTCTTCACACCTTCAAACCCTGCCTCTCAGGCAAATTTGGCCAAAACCGCCTCACAGCTTCGGAAGTTACTGGAAGTGCAGCTGGGCCGACAGACTCAAGGAAAGACAGGCAGCATGCTCTGGAGAGCCCCATTTCCATGGGCCAACGCTACATGAGCAGGTAGGGTCCCTGCCGCCAGCAGCAGCACCCCGACCACCTCGCCCTGGCTGCTCATCCTCACCTCCCCCTGCACTAGAACAAACCCTCACAGTTTCCAGGCTGGTGCAAGAGCGATGGTGAGCTAGATCCGGGAACAGATCCTGCTGAAAACATACTTTTTTTTTTTTTTTTTTGGGATTATTTTTGACTTGGTTCCTTTCCCAGACCTGGCTCAGAGCACAACTGCACAATGCTTATGTCAACACAAGGAACCCATCTAATGAGTACCCACGGAGGGGGGCCAGGACTGCTGCCATCGCCATCCCGGCCACCTTGATGAGCTTGTAAAATAACGGCCTACGGACAGCGGGTTAAAAAGTCACAGAGCTTCAGTTAACTGAGGGAGGCAGATGAAAAAAAAAAAAAAAAAGAAAACCAACACGCACACAGGTTACCGACTTGCTGCCATGTCAGGCTGCCAAAACACAGCAAAAGCACGGGGCCTTCCCTCGAGGAAAAGAAACCCTGTGCTCAGCTCCACCGCAGCCCCAACGCATAAGGTCGCCTGACACACACCCTGGGAAAATCTTGCTCCCTACTAGTTCCTAAGCAGGATACGCAGCAAAACGCACACCTCATGAAACACTGGTGTCTTGAAATGACCTATTCTCTTATCTTTTTTGGCTAGGCATGCTCTCCCTGCCCTGCTCTGTCCTTGGAAAGACACCAAATAGCCCAGCCCCAATTCAAGGTGGAAGCGTAAAGGCAAGAGAGAAGGGAAGGCAAACAGGGAAAAACATCTCTCCTTCCATGAACTACGGGTGCAAACCCACCACAACACCAGCGTAACCCCAAACACATGCTACAATGGAGACAAAAATCCATGATTACTACTTCTGGTGTTTATGCTGACCAGCGCGCTATTATTGCTCAGGTGGTAATTAGCGAACCTGTCATGAAAAGAAAGGATGTGTTGGGCTTGCTATCGATCCTTATAGTTCCTATCTGAGTACAATCATACCTTCTTGAAATGTAGCCCAAAAGGGCACTGTTATTCCGGAACTGAGTTGCTTTCGGAAGATGAGTCAAAAGGAGTTCCATGTACCTAGATCTCTTCTTCAGCTTACCGACAATTTTTCCTCGCTTTAACAGCCATGTTTTCTGATCCTTAATTTACTTTCTTTCCCTATTGCTGAGAGAAAGAGCCCCACAAATAAAGAGAAATCTGACTATCCCAGGAAATTATGTAACTAACTATACACAGAGGGCTGTCAAATATGCACAAAGTAAACTAACTGAAATAATATTATTTTTTCCCCTCTAATATCCTTCATTTATAGTCATTGTAGGTGTTACATGTAACAACAGTAAGTGGAACAATTTCAAACAGCACTTTCCACATTGAGACAACTATTCTACATCCCCTTGCGCAGCAGGCAGTTTCTATAGCTCACTTTGTATTACGGCAACTGAGCAAGGCACCTCAAATTAAGCCCAGAGCAGTAACCATTCCCTAGAAGCAGGGCTAAAACCTAGACTAATGAGTGGCTGCGTCTATAGGCACACCAAGTCTTTCTCCCCAGTAAAGTCTGGACATCACTGGCAGCTGGTAGGCAGAAGCACATGCCTCTGACAGTACAACTCTTGCCTCCCAACAGAGGCAGCCAACAGCACAAGCAATGCATGGGGCCAACTCCTGCCCCAAACAAAATGTTGGTTTGGGATGGCACACGTGCAGGAGAGCTGCTAGACACTACAGGGGATGAACTCCTGTTTGCAAAGCCTTGGGAAAATGCTAGGTAAGAAGTCAGTATGTATTGCTATTAGCACAAGGCTCATGAAGATGAGCAGAGGCCTTGATTGACAGCACTGCTCCCCTCCCATTGTTCATCAATGGAAAAGAAAAAACACTAAAAAAACAGTAAAAGACAAAAAATAAATGCATCCCGAGCACCCACTATATTTTATGTTCTTTTTGTCAACAATTACAATTCCCGTGATGTTAATAATGTGTACAAGGACAAATAAACTCAGAGTACACAGCAAAACGCACAAGGAGGAGGTCAGTGCATACTATCAGACATGACATGTCACAAACGCTCAGAAGATAACACAACCCAATAGATAAAGTATCATTCAGTACCAGTCATCATACTATTGCATCTAAAACTGGGCCCAAAAATACATATGAAAACACATATTCCAAGATTGGCTAAAACAATAGTACCAAACAAAACATATGATACTAATTCAAGTGTTACGACAAATTGTCCATTGTAGCTGGAAAACAGAGAGATATGGCTCTGAAAAAGGATCATAACAACGATCTAACAACTGTTAAGTTTTCATATTTAACATACATTCTAGCATATTCTTAAACCAGGTATTTCTGAAGGTAGGAAAAAATATGAGAAAACAGGTTAATGAACTAAATGTAAATAATAAGGAAAAATCAAAAGACATAAATCAGAAGAAATCTGAGCTATGAAAAGATTTTGTGTGCACACGCATGTGAAATTTAATACAATTCCTACTTTAGGTCTCTTGGATCACACCTGTCTGTGTTTTTCAGACCTCAGTTTCAGAAGTTTATTATTTTTTTCATGCATGGTTTCAGAAGGACTGCTGTCTCTTTTAACAGTGAAGTTCTGCCTTCCAATTCACCCAACATATTCGCACTGAATCCAACCAGCTTAAGGTTAACTACAAATACAATGGAAAATCTGAGGTAACTTGTTGCCTTTATTTTCCATTTTTTCTGATGTGCTATTAGGCTAGTCATAATGAATATCAAATAAGTTTTTTTGAATTAACAATTAGGACAAACAAAGGCTCTAATATTTTACAAACCTATTTGATGCAAAATATTAGATATGTGTTCTAGGCCTCAATTTTTCAGACCCTTATTATTGAATTCTGACTTATTTTCAATCCATTAGCACGCTCAACAGCTTATTAACATAAAGCAGAGCCTTGCTAATTTGCAATACTGTTGAGGATACCTACTCTAAATTAATGGAAGAAATCAATAAGTGCATCAATCAACAAAAAGGAACAGAAAAGAAAAATGACAAAACACATTCTGTTCTATCACTGTGGCAATCCTAAATGGTGTTTTAATTATTCATACAAATATCTTTAATACATTAGTAAGTGTGATGTATAGCATATCTACATTTTTTTAATTTTTTTTTTTTTTTTTACTGTCTTGGGTCCCAGTTCAGGAACGTGGTTCCTTTGAGGAATACCACGAGGCATCTGAATACTTTTTTGTGTTTGATCCTACATACTCAAATGCTATCCTGCTTTGGATCCAGAATACCACAAGATTGCTTACTCTCCAGCACTCTCTGCTGAGAGCAGACTCATACAGAAAGTCACGCAATGTTGCACAGCCTGTAACAGACCACACAACACAACCATGGGACAGAAGCACCTCTCCATCACTCCTGCCATAGACAAAAAGCAAATTCCCAGAGCTGCAGCTTGAAAGGGGAGGCAGCCAATATCCCACATCTTGACATCCCACTGAGAAAATGATGATAAAACAATGAGCTAGGGAATATCTTTTGGAACAGAAGCCAGGGTCTAAATTCTGGGCCTGGCTTGCCAAGCCACTCCTTTTTCATCAACACATAAACCTGTGCATCTTCTGTACATAGCTCCCCAGGCTATGCCATTCTCACTCATTCACAGACATGTTCAGGCTGCCCACCCAGTATCTACGTTGTTAGTAACTATACCTCTCATCCCAGGAGAGACACCAGTAGCACAGAGAAAGCTGCAAAAACCATGAGTGAAATTCTGGGTAGAGGTGGAGTTTTTCGAACAGCGATGGTGAGCTTCAGAAGGAAGACCTAAGTGCACAGAACTCCAAAAATACGGCCCCTTTTCAGGTCAGTAGTGCACACAAAGGGTTAATAAACCACTACTGCTTATATTATTTATTAATCTCACCCCTCCCTTATTTATCAATTTCCTTCTTAAGTCCTGGCATCTCTTCTCCATTTCCCTCACAATTTTGGGTCCTTTTCCTCCCGAGATTATCATCTGCTGGAAGTTCCTCCTCCCCTCCGCTGCCCACATCTCAATCTTTGTCCTGGTTCCCTACAATGCTCAGCTTCTGGCTGGGCTCCATGCTCACTCAAATTTATTTATATCCTGCTCTTCCAAGCTTGCGAAGCAGGTTTCCACTCAGCTGCCCTCACCTGCCAGGGCAAGGAGCAGTGCATGGAAGCTGGAAAGAAGAGCTCATGAGCACCAGCCACCAGTACAGCAGGGCTTTGTCACCAGAAACCCAAGGTGGAAATGCATGCCATGCGTCTTATTTAGTTGAAAGCCGAAATGTTTCTGTCTAGGATGTCTGTTTGTATCTCAAGTCACAAAGAAGCCATTAGTACCAATAATGTGTCATTACGGGGGCGTCAGCAGAGACTCTGCAGCTAAGGTTAATTTGAGATGCATAATTTAAAGCAGAACTAAAATCCCTCCACTTCACACTTTAATGACTGAATTCAAATCATTCTTCAAATTTGACACAGCAGCTCTTAAGGGGACACTTGCACTTTTTCCTTTTCTCTTTTTTTTTTGCCAATTTTAAATAAAATACAAGCTATCTATTGCAGAAGAAAAATGTACAGATCCTCCCTTTACGATCACTTTAACTTGTTTCCCCCTCACATTTCTTTTCAGCAGCTTCATACTTCATATATTCATTCTGACATGTCAGAATATGCCTGACACAGGCCACTTCTGCAATTTAAAAAAAAAAAAACAACCAATACTCAACAGTTAAAAATTTCACTCATCGTAACCCCAGGGATTTTGCCAAGAACAGCTGGCAACACTGCCTATCTTAAGTATACCACATCATTTAGGTAACAGTAGTACCCGCACAATTCTCTGTCTTTAGTATTTCTACACTCAACATCCTGCTAAAATACGTAAGAGACATAATCTTTGTTTTTCACACAGAAAACAGAGGCAAAGACAGAAGGATGCTGTGGTTCAACAAGTACTTCAAGCTGGTCCAATTCTCCCAAACCCACTGATAATTTGTTTTGTCAGGCAACTTCCCTGAGTACAGCTGATAAAACACAAAAAATAATTAAGGAAAAACTCATCACAACATAACGAAGCAGCATGATAGGGAGATCTCCATACTGCTGAAGCGGAGATGCAACACCTCTCTAACAAACACCTCCTGCCTTTTAGTGTGGATGCTTCAATAAAGCTCACTTAATGTTACCAAAATTCATAGAAACATACAACGATTTTTGTTGTCTGACACAACTCGATTTTGTTCTGAATTTTCAAGAAATCACAGTTCAAGCACACAGACATTCTTTGGAGAACTGCCCTCCATGCTAAAAATGGCAATGGAATTGCACAAGGGGAGGGAGGAAAGAAAAAAAAAAAAGAAATAAAGAAAATTCCAAGAAAACTTTGACTCATTCATTGTTATTCATCAGGTTTTTGGAGCAGAGAATGGAATGCCATCAAGCTAAAATTGACAGCGCTATTTTCTGATCTCTAAGTGATGTCAATCCTTCACAAAGCCACAAATGCTGAGAAAATTCTTCTCTGCAAAATTCTAAGAATGACTCTTAAATTTTGTTAGTTTGGGGGGAAAAAAAACCCCAGAGCTAAAAGAGGCACTTGAAATTAAACTCCTACGTAGGTGTGCTTTTGAATACTGAGAGTATTAGGCTTCACAGCTTTGTGTTATCTATGACTCAAGGCTTGCTGCCACAGGTGTCAAGAGACCTGGGACCTATCTGGAGCTCTGTAGAAACCTGCTGCTTTGTGGTTTGGGATTGTTTTACTATATAGTAAAAAAAACACTCTCAAAGACAAAAAGCAGGCTTTTGCACTCAGTATAGACGTGAATCTTTTTAGTCAACAGGTTTTACTGTCCAGTTAACTTTCACCTAGCAAAGCAGATTTTTCTGCTGTTTAATTCTTAAGGTTTTCAGAACAACATGATGTCAACTAAGCCTAACAGTCGAAATGGCTTCAATAAAATTCTGAGAATAACATATCTACACTGGCACGCCAACACACTATTTTTAATTGTAGCTCATTAAAGATGTAATAGAAGAATTCACTTCCAGCACTGTTCTGTCAATGCAGTGAGATAATCATGCTGCTATATCATACATAAAGCAATGTTTATGCGTAGTGGTTTAGGTAATGGAATGGAAAGGCAGAAAGCAGTGATTCACTCCTTTTTCTATCTGTTGCTGCAGCATGGCTTTTGCCTATCACAGAGCCCAAGCAGGCACATGGAGTGATTGGTTGATTGGTTTCAAATGTTAGTAAAACAGAGACCTGGAAAATGAAAAAAGGCAAGTCAGTTGAAATGCTGAAAAAAAAAAAATATCTGGATTGCAGATGAGAAGTACTTTACAGAGCAGCGTACAAATGCAGGCCTCTGAGGTAATTTAAACCAAATGCAGACTGAAACTGAAGTAGTTTGGTGAGTCAGCACAGTAAAAGGACACTAAATTACATGCGAGAAAAGTGCAATCCTTTTTGTATAACACACTGTATTTTATTCCAAATTTACCAGAAAACAAATTAATTGTCTCCTTTGTGTTATGCCTCCTTCGTTTCCTTTTGGACGCAACCTCTACCTTCCAGAAACAAACTGCGTGCAGGCTGACTAGCTGTGAACTCTAATGTCTAGGACTTTAATTTCCCTTTCACAAAAATTTCATCTCCAGACCATGACAACGTTAATAAACAATCGTTGGCATGAACGCTACTGACCATCTTCCAAGTTATGATTACTTTCCTCTGGAAATAAAATAAAAAAAAAAAATTAATGGTTAAAACCAAAACTGCAGAGAATCATTACAGGCTCTGACAATAGTAAGTGCCTTCCAGACTCTGCCATCACAGAGGTTTCAGCCACCTACAGCTTGGTGTAGAGCAGGACTTCAGCACTAAATATGCTTACCATCAGTCAAAGAAAGGCTTAGCCTCATATCTGCCTCAAACATTTTTAAAACCATAGCTGTTTTTAAACTCACAAAGCAATTTCCATCTTCATTTTCATCTCATTCTTGCCTCATACTTTCACAAGAACGTAATTCTCTGAAAGCCACAACAATTGCTTGTTCAACGTAGACTACCACTCTCTGAAGTACTTTCTGAGATAGATTTGTACGGACAGACGTGGGTAGAAATGAATAATCCAAAAATATCCACAATACATAATGAGCAGAGACTAGAAAAAAAAAAAATACCACGTACTGCAAATGCAGCCCAAATTGGAACGAATGCCTACAGTAGCAACAGCGCAGGAAGAGCAAAATGTTATTGTGCATTACTGGCATGCAGCCCATAATTACAAAAAATACTGCAGTATTCCACAGTAACAGCATACAATATTATCATTTCAAACAAAGCAGCTGCAGCAGCCTGCCCACAGCAACCACGTCGCAGAGAGCCAGGGGATGAGAGGGCAGCCAGCTGCCGAAGGACTCCCTGTTGCAGAGGGTGAGGAGGCCCCGCAGGGTCGGCGAGCCCTTGGGATGGCTTCTTCTCGCACCCACGGCTCCACTCCACCAGGGCATGAAGGACCGCTGCTCGGCAGCAAAGGGCTCCCACGTGGGCTCCAGCTTGCCGAGCACGCTGCTTGCTCTGTGTTCGGACCCTTGCTGCAGTGCGCCTTCTGCCGAATTTGCATTTTCACAGTGTCTCAGATAAAATAAAATCTTCCCCACTCCAGCTCCCCTGTGCTAACCCCTGTGTTACCCCAGCTCCCCTGTGCTAACCCCCTGTGTTACCCAGTCCCCTCTGACACTCTGCCAACAGGTATTAACAGCGGGCTAGCAAGAGGCTCCCAAGCACTGGTTGACACATGCTGCCGTTACGATGGCTATCACTCGCCTCCCTTAGATGGTGAGCAGTTGCTCCGCTACGTATCAGCAAAACAGGAGACGACATGCACGTGAGTTTATTAGTGATATTCTTCTCAACAGCTCTACCCAAAGACCACCAGCACAGAGCACAGTCTCACCAGGGCAAACAGAAAAACCCAAAAAGTTACAATTACGTCTGTCTGCTCACTGGCATGCGCTGCACACAAATCAGGAGTCCTAGCTCATCACTTGTAGAAATAACATCTATCACATTTGGTTTCTGTATGGATCATGAAAAAACACGAGCTAAGGAGCCGTATGTTTTCTCCAAACTTCATGCATTTGCAGAACTAGCAACCAGAGGAAAAGAAATGCAGAACCCTGAACAGCAAGGTTAGTGGAGAAGGAAACGCTGTTCAAATGGAAGATACAACTCTGAAATTAAGCTTGAAATACACAAACACTGTTTGGGCAGTATCTTTTAGAGATGTTCTAATCATCAGGAAAACTGGTTTTCATACTGCCAACCAGAAAGATGATGTTTTTAGGAGGGAACAAATTAACTGCTATACCTAAATACTTCCCAGTTCACCAGCACTTCTCATCTTTCCCATACCAGCTTTTCTCTGCTAAACACAAAGGGGACTGTAGCATATATATGCAATAAACTGCAGTAATATATGCAGTAGATTGAAATACTGCATTTTTGTATTCTCATAAGCCATTCATTGGCTTATGGATTCAAAGTCCCATAGGGAATGCTGCAAATCCACGTTAAAGTCTCTATGGATTTGACTCTCTTGACGTATGTAACAGATGTGTAAAGTAACACATAACCAGATGCCTGTGTAAAGTAACACATAACCAGATGCCTCTCTAGTAAATGCACAGCTAGAGACTGAAAAGTCCTAAAAATGTTGTGTCCAAGGGCAAAGGATAAGGGAAAGAATAGAGCCCCATATCTAGCAAGGAAAGAAAAGTTTAGGCTTTATGAATTTCTTGTCTACAATCATTTTTCATGTCTAATTCAGCTACAGTATCAGAAGAGAGTGCTTTTTTGGAGGTGGGGAGTCCAGCCACTGTGGCCTGGTTTGCTCCATGCCAGGCTGATCAACTGTTTCTTGGTGTCTCTGAAACTTCAAGGTCCTACCTCCAAAGCCTCCACCATGACTCCAAAGAACTCCATCCAGAAGGGAGGTCTAACTCCTCAGAAGAAAAACCCCTCTGGAAAAAGAGTATATGGCTGTATAACTAATCACCAGAGAAACCCCTCTCCACTCCCTAAGTTGGTGTGTCCTGGCCACAGCAGCTTGGAGAAAATAGGTGGTGTGCTTTCACAATAACCTTCTAAGGTAGATGGGAATGGTGGGTGAGAAAAAGGCAAGACCTTGTTTAAAAACCTTAATTTAAAACTTCTGGCTACTCCCATTTTATGGAGTAAGTTAAAACCACTCTGCTAGAAACTGCATGAACCACTGACTTCAGATCTGGATCCTGCCTTTTGCAAAGCTGCTGGTGGGCTTGGATCCAAGGCTTTAGTTCAAGCTCTTATCTACTCCATATTACAAATGACTTATACCATACGTCCTTTATAATAAATAGCCTCACAGTGAGGAAGCACGCTATTGGCATGGTTCATATTTACATCACTCTTTTGAAAGCCAATGCACATGGTTTAACGAAAGTGTTGGAAATATTACAGCTTTCAAATGTTTTGCCTTACGTGGTTTACAGCCAGCATAGTCAACGGCTGTGTAAGCTTCACCCATTTTCACGGGACGTGCTAAGCGGTGCGAGTCGCAGGTAATGCCCACCATGACTGAGCAGAATGGGCATGTCGGCAGCGGCACAGGCATGGTCACATCCCACCACAACGGTGCCCTGGGCTGTGCCACTGCACTCTCCCGGCTTCCCGCAGTGAAGGTTTCCATTCTCTGTCCTCACCGCCTCCTCTTTACAAAGGCTCACACACACTTACAGAAACAAATGAACAATTCCATTATGTGCCTGGCAGCCCATGCACTTTCTTTCTGATTCACAATAGAGGCGCCCCATTGAAAAGATCCATATACGGGGGGAAAAAAATAAAAAAATCTAAGCAAGTCTCCAGCAAGCACACATACTATCAAAGCCTCATTTCCACTTAACACAAGTTGCTTTGGGAACTAACGCAGCTGACTTGAGGAGAAAACACAAACAAACAAACAACTTCTTTTTCCATTAGCTAGAGACGGGGGGGGGAATAGAACTGGTGCCATCTTTGTTGAAGAGCTCCACGAAACTAATGGTTTAGGAGAGCTGAGGAGCATGGACAGGGGACAATTTGTGACTGATCACTGCCATCTGAACATGGCATACTGACAGCTGAAACAAGAGCAGAGAAAGGCAAAACAAAACAGGCATGTGTTTAATCTGGGCAGGCTCAGTCCCCTGTATTCACTCCCAGTGAAAAATACAAGGCAGGAGAAAGTCGGTCCCCTCTGCCTGCTCAGCTCAGCGCCCACGTAACTCCCTGGCACACACCACAGGACTTTCTCTGGGCACACAAAAGGGGGCATTATTTCTTCACGTGCTGAAAAAATAATCAAGAAGGGGCAGGAGTAGCAGTACAATTTAATAGATCTTAAAATGCGTATTTTGCCACCAAAGAACTTCCCTTTCTTTAATACTCTGCCAATGAGCTCCTGCACTCTCCAATACAAAGAAAACTAAAAAAGGTTATACGATTTTGTGACTGCAACAGAGAGCTGATCAAATGATTATAAAGGTCACACAGATGCTACGAAGATACCTCCCCCTGAACTTCAATGTGCTCTTCCTCAGAGAGCAACAAGAAGGCAGCTGTGAAAGGAAAATCATGCACATTATCCTGGTCTAACATCAGTTTAAGAACAGACAGGAATGAAAGTATTTTGATTTATGCTCTGCAGAGCTGAGGAGGAATGCTTGCCACCAGGAGAGTGGGACACAGAGAAAGCTAAGATGGGCTGAGAGCAATCACACATGCGTCACTGCGGTGCACTTCTCCCTCTCTCACCAGTTTGGCCATGACTGTCACCCTACCCCTGAAACAGGGCTCGCTCCAGAAAGCAAGGCATTTCCCCATCTGAGCCACAGGGATGGGGGGAGAGAAGGAAGGGTAAGAACCGGAGACCCTAAAGGTCGTACAGCAGCGGTTTCAAACAGATTTGCATTAATACCTCATTTCACCATTACAAAAATCACCTCAGACTCCTACTGAAAGAGTCTTGTATTCCTGTTTGGGGTCATAGTCCCTAGTGCAAGACCTGCATGTAAAAAGGAGTTGGCTACACTGATTCGCAAAAGTTTTGAACTTTTTGGATAAATCAGTAAAAATGCCTATGGGACTATTACAATTTCCCAATCAATGGCTCTTGTCCACTGACCAGAAAGGAAATATTTAGCTCCCTGCAGCGAGCCTGTTGATTTCAAAAGAAACTTAATAGCTCTATTCCTACAAAGCAAATACAGAGCAAGCACAAGGGCCGGCTATGCTCTGCTCTCTTCTGAAACCTGGTAAGCAACAAATGTCTGCAAATGCCACCAGCCACAGGGTTTTGATATTCTGCACATTCATGGGATTATATCCCCTGCTTCTTCCATGTTATGTGGGTCTTTTTGATTCTGCAGGTTTCTTACAGTGATTTTGTCTCCTTCAGCACACTTGTGGGGCAGAACAGAGTAAATAACTTGTAACATTTTCTCTTTACTAGACAAAAAAGACTCAGAGGTTATTCTTTTCTGATGAGAAATGAAAACAAAAAAAATGAAGACTGGAGGGAAAAGGTGAGCTTTTCCCTGCGACTCACAATTGCCTTTATTAAAAAAAATTATTAACTCAGGACAACACAATTCAGCCTCAGTCAGGGAACTCTTAGTTCAGCTGCTGTTCAAATATCCAAGCAACTCTAGTTATGAAAGGGGACATTATTTTCTTTACACATTTAACTCAACTTGTTCAAAGACACACTGATGAAGCAATTAAGGCAGACGTATTATTAAAGCTGGTGTAGAATTTACAGGCTCAGCTAAGAAGTTTAGTATTTCAACGACGTGTTTAAACATAAAAATGAGAACTATGTATTTAATACAAAAATATCACTTAAGAACGCTGTAAAATCAGATTACTCATGACATTATCACCAACAGTAAAAGAATTGTATATGCATTTTTCTGGCAGTGTGTTGTATGTTCTTCAATAGCTTTCTTCTGCAGAATTCCCATATGATATAGATCCCAAACTTCGAAATATTTAGGCACATGCCTGTCTCTCAGGGAGAATAGCCTCATTGATTTAAACAGGGTTTAACCCTTATATATGTTAACATGATTGCCTGTTTGTAGGATTGAAACTCATGGGGCCCATTTTCAAAAATATAAGTGCATTACATATTTTACTGCTGTTTCTGGGTTTGCCATTAAAGTTCTCTCCCTCCCTCTCCCATCTGCTTTTATTGCCTTCGATAGAAATATCACGACACTCTGAGGTAAATAATGATTAATTTAATTACAAACTAACTGTAACTTATGACAAGACCCTCCAATCACTTACCTCAAATGAGTGTTTCAAGATGTAATTGTAAATCTCCTTTTTTCCCCTCTCTCACAGGAGATGTTGCAGCCTTTTTTTTCTGATGTTTTGCATTAGAACTCTTTCCCTGTGCTCCAGGATCTTCAACAAAAACAAAACAAGAAACACTCAGAATGAAAATGTCATTTCAAGCAATTGGTGGGTGGCTCAGGGGAAATCCCTGACCTTTCTCCAATGTATATTTCATTATCTAAAGCAAGTGTGATAACTCCCCCCAGCAGAAGCAGCATGAATGCTCTTCTGTGGGCTGTACTTTAAAAAAAACAAAAACAAAAAAAAAACCCCACACCAAAAAACCGCTATTTTAAACCACTCAAAAACATGTTATTTTTAAAATCTGCAAGATAGTACACTACAAAACACTCCTTTAAAGTACAATCCAGTATATACCAGACCTCACAGATTTATGAAGGTGAAAAGGGAAGAAAGCCGAGAGATACGAAACAGAAGAAAAATCATTGTGTAAGCTATCAAACTGTTACCCCGGAGAGCAGTCATCGGTTTTATTATTATTCTTACTACCACTGTTATTACCCCTAATAATATGTATATGGCCAACTCCCTAAATCTTCACTGAGTTACGGTAGTATTTCTGTAGTAGCGGTGTGGGGGACGTAGTAGCCGTGCTGGAGAAGCAACGCAGCATTAGCACTAGAACACCCAGCCCGGCTGACAAGAGAGGAAGGAAGGGAGGAGGAGCAACGAAGCAAATGAGTAAGAGAAACTGGCAGGTCTCTAATACAATCAATTCTGACATTCTCCACCATCACCAAAAAAGGTCTGAAAGGTTTTGAATTTTCAGCAAATACTGCTACCAGAACACTTTCTCACCGCCCCCCATTTCACCCTCCTCCGTCTCCCATACCTGCAGCAAGGCAGGCCAGGAGCCGGCTGGGTATGTAAGCCTCCAAACCAGGCTCTGTCAGCAGGAAAATCCCCTGACTACAAGAAGCAAATGCTGCCAGCCAGTGCAGAGTTCACTTTCCCTCTGAGAGCGCCGTCTTGCATTTGCATGGCCCCTCTGGATTACAGGCATCCCAGTTATTTCTCTACAAACAACTTTTAGGACCAACAACCATATTCATTCTTGCACTCTAAAAAGCCTGAAAGACAAACTGTTCCCAGGGCTACACCTGTGACTGTGCCCATTGAAGCCAACAAACTTTCACAACACAGCAAAGAGCAGGATTTGACCTTGCATGCATGTAAGCCAGACCACTTTGGTTTTCTTCCTCAGCTAGGACAGACAGACAGCTCTGAATAATATTTTCCATTGCTTTTAATTAAGAAACGGAGACATTATCCACAGCCTTCTGTGGCTGTACGTACTTCAGAAAATACAACTTTTCCAAAAGTGGTCAGAAATTCAATAAGTACAGCATTCTACATCGCAGTTTTTTCCCCCACACACCCCCAGAGAAAACAACCCAAAACTCAAAGACCACCAACACACAAATAAGCGGGAAGGTGGGCTTCCCTTGGCATCTGCACAGAGGCTGCACCTACATGATCACACCCTGAAGCTGCTTAGAATACAAACAAATCCAAAATACTCCATTTAAATCACCCTGCCCCACAACTCTACCGTGCTTGTTCTTGCTCACATGGTGTTGCTTGCTTGCTTCAAGGAGCCTGCTCTCACTCAACGTGAGTAAAGGTTGCAACAGCCAAGCCTACAGACTCGCAGGAAAAGGATAAAGCCCTCTAAAGCTGTGACACAAATCCAGAGAAGGCTGGAAGTTCAAAGTGAAATGAGGACACTCTGTCCATGACTCATGCCACCTAGAAACCATTCTTAATTTAAGAAAAAGCGTTAAAGGGATTATTTCACGGACTGTCACCCCGCTGAATCAACTAGGTTCTGCCTCTCATTTTTTTCCCTGACTCAAATACAAGGTAGCCGGGGATTATATTTTAAGATCAAAATCAGCATAAAATCCTCCTGTTCTCACGTACATACTTACATTTTTAATGCTCTGTTTAAAGAGACAAATAATGTTGTTTGAGGGACAGACTCCCAGCTATCCTCCAGGCTTTTTGCATGACCTATAGGCAAATGCTATGTGACACTTCCTGAAAGGCTGAAATAGCTCTGAATGACACTTGAGTTTCTACAGCACAACTAAAGTATGAGAGTTTGGCTCCTAATTCACATTGTCATTTAACCCCAATTTTCCTGTGCCTCAGTTTCCCCCTCCTCCACAGCAACGATAACAGTATTCCCTCATCTCAGAAGGCTGATGCGAGGAACACAACACCCATGCTGATTTCATGGACATTGTGGTAACATGGACAAAGTTAAAGATCTCTTAACTGATGTGAGGCCGAAACTTCATTTCCACAGAAAAAGACCCTGTAAACCAAAATGAGGAGTGAGTCATCAGCCTGTCCCTGTGAAACTGTTTTGCTGGATAGTCATTTCACTAGTACGACTCTCTTCTCCTGGGTGCTCCTAGCAAGTGTGGGGGAGACTGAATGGATTCACTGTAGTCACACAACAGCTTCACAGCTGCTGAAAAAAGGCCTATTGTAGCTCTGCATTTTACTATCTCGAGTAGCATACATTAATTTGCTGTACAGCTTCCATTACCCATCTGATCCTTACAGAAACAGGAGCAGCAAATCAGGGTTTGTCAAATGAAAAGAGATTTAACTGTGATGGAGGGAATTTTCTGGTTTTCTTCAAAACAAAACAACAACAACAAAACACTAAAAATTCAGTGTAACAAAAATACTTCAAACTTGTTCTGCCTTCCCCCCCTGATACCGTGAACCAAATTTCATGATCAGAAAGGAGCAGCAGGCCTGCCATACACACATATGCTCTTCCTGTAGTCACTGTCCACTCATGGCTTACACCTCTGTGCATTTATGATATTTGCTTAGTAACCTGAATGGTATCAAAACCAACTGTGAACTCTTAATACAGAACTATTCAGTCGCATGTACAAAGCCTCACTCAACAGTCAGATAATGCTGGACTTTGCAAAAAAACATGTGATTAGATTTGACAGCCCCTTTCTAAATGTCTTCATTTTTCTCCATAGTGCCTGTTGAGTCAGGGAGGAAAGGACAGTCCTGAATTAGGCATGTTGCTCCCAGCATTCAACTACTCCACTCTCCCCCTTCTGGAGAAATGAATACAGCTTCAAACAAATTAAAGGAGTATTCTGTCAGCTCTTTCATTCTTCCTGGTGCAATAAACGAGGCGGTGTTTGGATTCTCTAGCCCCCAGCAGAGCCAAATGAAGGCACACTCTGAAGTACAAATCTCCCTTCCTCCTCCCATATACACAGCATTAACCCTGCCAGCTGCGAAGAAGCCCCATTCAGCCAGGGTTCCCTGAAAACAGCAGCATATCACACCTGTGGCACGCTGTACTGCTAACGCCCAAGAATTAAATGATGGTCGATCAGCACACCTCGCCCCAAACCGTGGTACTTCCTTCAAAAGCTATGAGACTGCACAAAAATCACGAGGTCTTTTTCTCTGCCTTCTGGCTTCAGAGCCGCCAGAATGCAACAGGTCCTGCGCCGGTCTGCTCTCAGAAGGCTGAAATACTTTGCTTTCCATCAAAGGCCAAGACAGACAATACCCCTTGCTTTGGCAGCCTGGGACCTTAAGAAAATCTCAAATATCACGAGCGTAGCAGCCTGATAAAATGCCACCAGTGGGACCCCTCTTTTCCCCCAGCCTTCCTTCATTTCACAGCGGTGCCTCTCTCAAAAGGCTGATGGAGCTGAACGGATGGAGCTGATTTTCTATTCTAGTCAACTTGTGCATTTGCTATGTTAGCATGAGTTGACTCTGATCAAAACCAATGAAAAACCACAGCAGTGGAAACAAAGAATCAAGTAAAGAAATGAAACCCCTGACAAACTACAGAGAAAGACTTGGCTGGTATTTCTGGATTTGGGCAGGCTTGTCCACCACAGACAGGGCTGCCAGCCTCCCTTGTCATCCCCAGGGCAAGCGGTTCTGGGGTGGGCTGGGAAAAAAACACCGTGGTACTATCACGCGTGACAGGACAGAGCCAAGGCCAGATCAAAGCAAAGTGGATTGCTAAAATACTACCTCATTTTGGGACTAGCTACGAAAGATGGAGAAATGGCAGCACCGGGCTCTCTGCGCACAGGGATGGGAACCCTCCTCCCCAAATCTCACAGGAACGGGCCTGCCGCCCTCCCTTGCCTCTGCCTAGGATCTGGCAGGGTCAGGCACATGTTCCCACTTGGTATGTACTCTTTTTCTTGCCTTCTGCTCGCAAGCACAAACACCATGAACGCCCCTCTTTTCTCAACAGCCCGGAGTGACTTCACCGCGTGGTTTCTGAGCGAGGACTACGGGCCCACACTCACTGCCTACATGCCTTGATACAGCCTGTTTATCGTTAAAAGGTGACACAGAGCCTCGCTCTCCCACTTACCCAGACGGGTGTTAGGTCTTCGCAACTCATAATCACCCCAGCCTCAACAGCCACCGACCTCAGGCTCTCCCTGGCACCCTCTTAAGCACCTCCTTACCCCCGCATCCCAGCATAGCATGAAGGCCTGGGAGAGACGGACTGCGCCACAAGTCAGTGGCCTTGTCCCGTGGCAGGTCACCCTGCCATACGACTGCCTGCGTTCACCCAGGTGCAACCCGCCTTGGCTCCCAGCTTCTAGAAACCAAGAGTGCCAGTACCGTCCACCCACCCTCTCACCAGCCAAGCTGGTCTGGACGGTAACGTCCTTTTGTAAAACTTCAGCGTGTTCCACATGAAAAGCAGCAGGTGAGTGTGTGTCTCTGCTGAAGAGCACGCATAGTTTAGAAACAGATGTTGAGAAAATGAAGTGTGGCATGGTTTGCAATGTCCAGATACATTCTGGGTTCTTCAAATGAAGGGCTCTAGAAAAAAAGAAATTTCATGTTCTTTGGGACAGATGAGTCTGGTATTTTTTTTCCTATTACCTTCTGCTTTATTTACTTAGCTCACCTACCTTCTAGCTATATGAGGTTGGATTTTGAGATGTAGTTGTTTGCTGCTATATAGAAAGATTGAACAAACAATAGTTCTTATACAATTACCTATCTCCAGTGCCACAGAGTACAGGACACTTCAGCAGAAACCTGTGGTGACCTTTGTTGCAGGAAACTTTGGAGGCCTGACCATAAGCCATTTTTAGAACAGAAATTTGCCTAAGCCATAACCAGCTCGGCACCACTGTAGTTTGGTCTTACTTTTTGAGATCAGCAGAACTATGCCAGCAGCCTGGGCAGCAACTATAATCTTCCAGGCAGAGGTAGAAATGCCGTCCTCTGCTGGATTCAGTGAGTTGGTTGGCTACAAAAGCCAACCAGCCTTTTAATCTACTCTTTCAATCAAGAAGAGACAGGACACTCAGAAAGACAAAGCTTTTGTGTAAGTCTACTTCTCCAGACTTTACTTTTTTAAAAAAAACATCGTACTACTGCTTCTGTCATCTCTACTTCCTTTTCTTCAGCACAAATCACAACATGAGCATTTCAGCAAATACCAGGTTTGGTAGTAGGCTCTCTGGGCTGCCAACTGTCAGATCCAGAAAGCAGGACTGTCACATCTGCCAGACTGGCTCTCACACCTACTCTCTAAGGTAACATCATATATTTTTCCAAGTCATGCTAGCAATAATATGACATTACATCTCACTATACCATATGTTCCTTCTCTGTCTTCAGGACACACACCAAAAAGAACCTACATACCTTTAAATAAAGGATGCCCAGCCAGCGTCTTACGATGACCAACAGCCTCAGTTCCATGCAGTATCTGACCACCCTCTTTAATTTAAGGGCGTGAGCACTGTCTCCACTGGTGCATGCTCATGTCAGCAAGTCAAGCACAACTGCTAGACATGGGTCATTACTGGTTAAGCATCTAATGTGCACTTGGCATTGTATAAGCTCCTTAAAGAAGATACAATCCTTCTTTCGGTAGAAGATTCCTCCTTTCTAACTTCTCAAAACAGCCTTCCTTCTCTGAGGCCTACTCACACCAACCTTCCCCTTTCAGTACTAACTACGAAGAAAAGGGAAGAAAGAACATTAAGAAAGAAAAATTATGAAATGTGTTTTAGTAACTGGTACAACTACAAGATCAGATGACTGAAATACACCTGCCTTTCCATCCCTTCATCCCACAAGGTCCCTATAGGGCACAGCTACCTTACTACTGTTGTTCAGATCAGGCATGAAGCAAGTCTCCAGATAATCCATCCTGCCTGGGCTGTTGGTTGCACTGTGGGGTGGTCCTGGAGCACGTGAACTGAAACCTTCTTGGGAGGAACTAAACTAAAAGCATCATGTTCTCCAGAGTGGGCAGTTAGTGGCACCAGACTGCTCAGAAGTAAAAGCAACCCTGATATATGCCTGATGTGAACCTCAGGATCCCAGCACCAAGTTTTTGACTATACAGACACTCTCCAGTTGAACCACACTACTTGCTGATGTAGGCATAATCATAAAAACCAAATATTCTTCTGTCATTCATCTTTATGCCACCAAATAAGAAGATGGTATTATTATATTCTACTGTAATATTGCAACAGTGTAATAGTGACAGCAGCAAGAGCATCTTGAAGCGAACAATGCAGAGAAGAGAGAATAGATCAAAGTAGTTTCAGCTACAATAACTAACCTAATTTCTGTAGTTTTATAATGATGTCTTCTACTCTTTAAAATATTTTCTCTTCATCTTGCACCAAAATAGTAAAGAACGGTTATCAAAGGGAAAAAGTAAAACAAACTGGACAAGAAGACAGAAAAAAGTACTACCTTACCCCCAACCAAACCCCATTAAAAATAATAAACTTCAGGAATTAGTTGTAAAAACAGCCAGCAGAAAACCTGGGGCAGTAGTGCTTTTTTAAGGTGACTATGTTGTCATCTGAGCTTACATCAAATATGCTCTGGCACTTTTTCTCATGATGGATCTTATGTTCTCTTTCTAAATGCCATTAAAAAGACCCCAAAATTCTTGAAACTTCTCATAACTAATTCAAGTAATAAGACAGTCATCACACTTTTTTGAGTGCATGAAAGGCTAAGAATCCTATGACATGACATCTAACTTTCTCAGTTACCTTTTGCCACCTATCAAGAACCACTTGCTGAGTCTATGGAGGTTTGCAGGCCACATGGAGGTCTGCAGGCCACTGGCTGGAAGCCACCTGTCTACACAATCCACCACAGTTGTTGAAAACATTATCAGGAAGGGGAAAAGGATCTTTTCCTCATAAGCTGTTTGTCCCTCACAGTAACAAAAGCGTAACACTCAAGAGTTTCACTGGAAGTTGCTAAGTAATACCTTGTGATGGAAACCTCCCTGTGTTCCCAGTGCAGGAAACCAACTAAACCTCATTGCTCCATCTGTTCCACTTCTGTTAAACAATTCTGGACCTCGTAGACAATTCATGAGTAAGAAGTGACACTGACCGCTGTGCTGAGGACCTGGCCGAGGCCAAATGAAATGCTTTCCTAATACTCAAATACTTCTTGAAAGCTTCTCTGTTCTTCCACGTGCCTTCCACTGGCCCTCCACACAGGAGATGACCCCGAGCTCACTGTGAGCAGGAAGCCCAAGCGTGGAAGAAGTCTGTGTAAAATCCAGAGTCTCACTTCACCACCACTGTCCATTTTCATGAATGGAAAGGGCAAAGTCAGTAGGGGAAGCTGGGCCCTGTCACAACTGCTACCATGCAGTTTGTCCTCTCTCTTCAAAGCATTGTGCATCTGTGTTCGTTTTCTTCAAGGATAATCATTCCTATGCATTAAATCAGCCAGAGACATGGTTTCTAATGTGGTTAATTTTTAAGACGGCACAGCTTTATGCCTAATGCCTCTTCTTGCATTTTCAAGAGCTATCTGAGAAGGTCCGGACCTTTAGTTAACTGCTCTGTGCATTTAAACCACATTCACTAGTGACTCTACCCACAGGACAGAAAAGGTGAGTGGCTGGGCTCTAACCTCCCAGCTCAGCTGCACAGGCCAGCACGATGTTACGTCTCCCAGATAGCCCTGGTCACATCACTCTGTCTTGGGCTCCATTTTCCTCCTGCAGAACATGGGAAACAAGAGTGAAGATGCTCTTGGTTTAGAGCAGGGGAAAGCTGGAAACCTAAAAATACTACACGTATTAGGAAAGCGTGGGAGAAGTAAAGGGATAGTCTCCCTCCTTAAAAGACCAAGTAGTCCCACATGCAGTGGAGTCCATGAAGGCTGGTTTCTTGTGGCTTTGCCTCTCGCAAGGAGGTGACTGCATGCACAGTAAGATGCACATTCTGAGCAAAGCTAGCCCCGCGCTGGGAGCACTCAGAACAGCTCACACCCCAGTGTGCTCTCACATCTGGGGTACACGGGCAAGCCTTTGCTTCACAACGGTCACTAATTTCTCTCATTGTCCTATATCCAACTGCCTGTTTCACAAAACTGCTAGGAGTTCGAGGACTTCGTGATCTCAACCCATCTGTTCAATTTAGCCAACATTACTGCAGGGAAACAGAGAGAGCTAGCGTGCTCCAGAAAGAAAACAAACTAAAATATCTGTCTTGGCCCATGAAAAATGATGTTGAACTGGCAAAAAAAGGTAAACAAATGGATCTGATGTTAAAACTCGGAACTGCAGTGCCAGTTCTGCAAGATTCATTAGGAGGTTTATTTTACTTGTGCTGGTTACTTTACTTAGGCCCAGGGAGGTTTATTTTACTTATGGTGGTTTGAAACACAGCTTTACTTTTACTTACTGTGAATTGCATTCTGCTTATGAATAATATTAGGTATTTTTTCTAGGAAATTAATTTGTAATCTTTCCTCCGTTCCATTTCTTAAACACATCCAGTTTACTA
The DNA here is from genome assembly GCF_929443795.1 of Astur gentilis. Taxonomy (NCBI): domain Eukaryota; kingdom Metazoa; phylum Chordata; class Aves; order Accipitriformes; family Accipitridae; genus Astur; species Astur gentilis. Next base: position 19,382,504 of record NC_064899.1, on the reverse strand, counting down.
TTGTAACTTGTTTGTGATATTACTAAATTGCAACTACAGAAAGTGGGACAACATTTTGTTCCTATGCAAGACAGGAAAAGTGTATCTGTAGACTTAGGTACAGAAAACATTCAAATCTGCTTCAGATGACACAGGACAAGTAGGTGTCTGGGGTTTTTGGGGAGAGGTGAGATAGAGAAAGGGTTTTTCCCCTGGAGGATCGAAACAAGATATTTTCCCTTAATGTGATTCATAATATAAGAGAGATAATGACAACGTTGGGAACAAAGCTAAGTTTACAGAACATTCACAGTGTTGCATATGGCTACATATGTCTCATTAATTTTGGTGAGCAGAGTTTGTAAACAGAAAAAACACCCAAACCTCTAATTTATTTACGATATTGTATCTCTTTACATGCACACGCATGCACTAACATGGGCTATAGTGCAGTCTAATTTCTTCAGCATTTATTCAGACCTAGGACAAAACTGCTTTCAACCTGCAAATATTTGTCATAACAAAGCTAGCACTCAACAGTCTCATTTTCCAGCACCTACCAGCGTCAATTTTAATATTATACTGTCTTTTCCAACATTCCTCGATCTTACACCTCAAGTTTCTCTTCAGGGTTTACAGCTAGTGACTACAACACCACATAACTTTCCTATCACTCCCGTCCTGCAGAAAATGAAAGTAACGCTTCAGCCAGTCTCTGCAGGATGACCGAGGTTTGCAAGGAAACCAACTGCACGACTTTCTTTCAAATGGGCAAAATAGACAACATCCTGCTTTCAGTAACTGCTATATTACTAAAAAAAACAATGATCATTACTTAATTGCTTTAAAAGAAGTAGAGCAATGTCTAAAAATTTACAAACACACCTCCTTGTACTAGTCCCCGGACTTATATTTTCTGCTAAAATGCATGTGCCTCAACATATAGGTAAATATTTAAATTTAATGTAAACTAGACTAATCAACTTAAGGCTTTAAGCAAAAATTAAGAGATTTTGAAAATCAGCAAGGACCATTATGCTCCTTTAGGCTTATGCTAATCCATATGATAGGCCATACAATTTCAGCCTAAAACCCCCTCCATAGTGGGAATCACCCTTCCATTGCATATGAGTGAGTAGCATCGAGCTCAAAAATTTGCAATGTAGCATTTTCAGAAAGACATCCAAACTCTAGAGAAAGATTCCGTCCACCCGTGAATATACTACTTTCCTAGGTCTTTCCACAGTTATTACCAGGATCTTCTCATTATCATTAAAACAAACTGTTCATCACTGTGAAAGTGAACTGTTCCCCCTGCTCTCCGAAGTTCCAATGAGTGTGCTTTTCATCAAGCATTAACACACATATGTACTATAGAAAAATGCTTAATTAAAAAAAAAATATAATCTCACTCTCATTTGAGTATTTTTTCAGAAGTGCTTTCCACATATCTTAAAAACTTCCTTAAATTAACATTTGCTATTTAAAATTTGTGTCTTTGAAAAGTAACAGCAGCTGATCTGCATACAAAAACATAAGATATTTTAATTTGTTCCACCTTTTTGGAGCACTGAAGATTACTGACATACATGAACAAACAGACATGGATTCCCTCCACTTCATATCCCATCAACATCATGAGCCACCTACTGGAAGTGGGAAAAGACTTGTAATTTGGGGTTTTTCCTGCATTATAAGGTTTTGCTGCAAACTCTCCAGAATGAGCCAACAAGGCTCTTTCAGGCCCCAAACCATTTATATGCTTAACTTCAGGGGCTTCAGGAAGTGAGCAGACTGCTCAGATTTGCAAGTTAAACACCCGCACAGCCAGAACCATAATCCAGGCCAGGCAGCGGTACCACTATTAACTGTCTGGAGGAGCTGAACATGTCCCCTCTGCTCCTCCAGCTCTCCCTCTCTTTGTATTTCCAGGACCAAGAAGAAGGATAAATGGGCCTTCTACTATTTGTACTTATCACCTGTTAGTCACAGTAGTCTGAAAGGCAAGCTGACACATTCACTCATTTTTACTGCTTCCAGTATTTACAGTATTATTTCTCTAGGACTGTGAAGTAGCTGCCAATTCTTACTAGAATGTGGCATGCAGAAGATCATGTATATGAAAAAACATGATCAAACAATATGCAGCTCATTAAAGGAAGTTTACAACTCCATTCCCTGCCCTAATACTTTGTTTTTATCTCCTGGAAGTATTTAACACACCACCTGATTAGGTTGAGCTGCTTTTGTATTTTGAAAATATAAATTATGCTATCAGTCATTCATTGTATGACAGTAAACTTGCAATTACACAACTCTGCAAGCTCACGCAGTGCACCAAGGCAGGCACAACCCAGCCCCAAGTGTCAGCACAGCACAAGACTACCCCATCTTTACTGATCTTAAAAGAAAACTCTGGCAATGAAACAGCTCATGCTCTGAGGAACGAAGCCTGGACTGGCTCTAACCCTGCACCAGAGTAAGCAAAGCCATGTCTCTCCAGTTTGCCTCTGCAGGCAAGGTGAGAGGGAAGCGCTGGCAGAGGAAGGAGTAGCTGGCACACTTTCCTAGGTGTGTAACGATGCTACCTTAAGACTCATCTCCCAGAGTTGGGCATCTATGCTGAGAAGTTATTGGACCCCAATCCTATGTTAAAACCTACTGTCATTCTTTCTCTTCGATTTCCTCCAGTTTGCTTTTGCGCTTACACTCCTCACACGGAGGAGCACTGAGGATTCAGTCCTTCACACATGTGCAGGAGCGTACATCCAGGGTGTCACCCTTGGCTGCCAGGAGCAGGATCCAACTCTCTTGGACTGTGATGCTCAACATAATTTGCCTTACAACCACTGGGAGAGACAGGCAGCTTAAGGATCTTGAGAAATCTACCCTTGAAACTTTTACATTCGTCCTCATTTCTACCCTTCATACCACACTTAAGAGGAAAGCCTCTCCCTACACAAAACCAGCAATAATGCTTGTAGCAAACTAGCAAGCAGAAAAGTAAGAAATTACAGTGTATGTATAATATTCACACTGCTCAGTATTTATTTCCAGTCTCACATATCTGTTGTAACACAATTAAACAATTCCCCCAATGCTAAACAGCTGGTTTCCTCTCTGTTGGTGTGATACACTATCTTAATTCACGTGATACTGGATTTGCCCAAGGCTGCAACTGATTCAGAAAGCTAGCACAAATGCCATGTCCTATTTAAGATCCAAATGAGGCTTTAAAACATTAGCCTAAAGCTGCACAAGCCTCATGCCTGACTCCTTCAGAGCAGAAAGCATCATCTGAGCAAGCCTTTCTGCCCTCAGAAGTCCCAACCTAACTGGTCAGCATGAGTGGCACAAGACAGGTAACCGCAGAAGACTGCTCTTCTCCATCTCCTCATGATGTAGAAGGGAATTGGTGATTGGTCCTGTGCAGATCTGCATGGCGCCAGCGATCTATTTATACAGCTCTAGCAGGCTGAAACTCTGCATAGAAACTGCAGCCATCTCTTGAGCTCTCAAACCTAAGAGGGGTGGATGTCTCTAATTCTGACTCCCATGGTGTTCCCTGCAAAAATGACAATCATTTCAATTTTGTGTGGGGGAGAGCTGCTGGTGTGTTTTGTATGTCTTTCTCTACACCAGTTTCAAGATTCTTACACCCCAAGGATTATCAGCTTTGTCACTGGGTTTTAGATTCCACATCTGTGGTTTATAATATAGCCAACCCCAGTTAAATCCATGATAACACTTCTCCACTAGGTCCAGTTAGTCAGTAGACACTGTGACTTTCTCTCTTCTTTGTTTTCTTAAACAAATTACAATAATAAAACAACAAAAAAAATCATTGAGTCATACTATATCCAACTGTCATTTGTAAGACTTTACTGTATTATTAGTCAGAGCTTCTGATGACAATATAACCCACAAGACTGAAACCTGAGTGGTTTATACATGTCATCAGAGCCTTAGATAAAAATGCCACCTTAGAAAGTGGGAGTATTTAATTTTTTATAATACTTCTGTACTAGTATAAAGCATTCGCTTAATATACATCCAAGATTTCTTTTCTTAAGGTATTTGTGTCTGTTTGATCTTTTACAAATATCTAGTTCTGTTCTTCAGATCTAATAGTGCTGAGTACTTTGAAGATGTTTTGCTAGGATTTATTAATTAGAATTCCCACAAACCTTTAGGGTTTGGGGTTTTTGTTTTTCTTCTTTTCTTCTTTTTTCCAAACCAGGGCACAGTGTTGCAAATGCAAAATTGCAGTCCCCTGCGTCTAAATACCAAATTATTTTTATGAAGAGGCATGGGTTAGTCATGTTACTTGGTAACAGCTGCATGGCATAGTGGCTGGTACTAGGTATCGGTACAAACACATATCCACAGGCTGTAAAACAAAAATGGACAAATTCTCAGTTTCTGTAGAACAGCTAAACCCCACTGAAAACTGGCTGTGAAGGAAAGCTGTCACTCAAATTCATCACAGCCATAGTTGTGCAAATTACAAATGGTTGTAGAGTATCAGTAATCACATACCAGAACTTGATTACTGACTTTCCTAGTGTTGAAAATTCTCACAAAAATGGAATGTCATCAGAGCAAAACACATTAAAAAAAAAAAGGTCACTGGAATGAAAACTGGAAGAATCAGTTTTATGGCAGTTTTCCATTAGCTTGTATTGCTCCACTGCGGCTTCGACATATTCATGTATGCATGCATGCACATGTATGCACACACAATTTTGGGAAGCAGAGGACAAAGAAAGAAATAGGTTTTATGAACTACGAAAGAAGTAGAAATTAAAGAACTGATTCAGCAAACCAATTAAGCACATGATTAATTTCAGTTATCTTCAGTGGAGCTTGACTACAGTTAAAGTGCTTTGTTGAATCAGGGTCCTGAAAACACAGTGCTCCTCAACCCGTTTATCTGATCACAGCTTTAGGTGACATAAAACACTTGAAAGGGACTACAGGTAAAGAAATGCTCAGGCTTAGCAAACTAAAGCCTTGTAGGAATTCTACTAGTTAGGAAAAAGCCCATAGTGGCTTCGTAAATTTTCATCACCTCTAGCAGTTTTTGAATAATGCAATGGTCTTTCTGGCAGCTTCATAAAGCTGTAATCCGCACAAGAAGTTCTACAATGTCTCAGCACTTCCTGGGGACTCGGAGCAGTAGGATAGCCTTGCAACACAAGCAGAGATTAATGATTTTCTAATGCACAGTAATAAATAATGTATCCCCCATAGTACATAAATTAAAGCTGTAATTCCATCCCAGTTCTGTGATGACACCAGAAGCCCAAGATGGAATTTCAGCCTCGTTATGACCAGTCACGATACACATTATTCCTAAAATTATGTTCTGAGAGTTGATAATGAACTGAGAAGTTCTGAAGGCATTACCAAAAAGAAGTGATGTGTAATTATAAGCAGAAAGCAAAATTATTAAGTCAGATATTGCTTGCAGAACTTGCTAAAGTAAGCAGTAAATCTCATCCCTGAAAAGCCCACTCAGCATATTCGTAACAAGGCAAGCAAAGATCACTACTACTATCAAAAAAAATGAAAGTTGTTCTAGTACCACAGAGCAATGCCCCCATCATAGTAAACGGAAAGAAACTCTATGTTAAAGATCAGGTTTGTACATTACAGAGTCCTTAAAATGCTGAATATAACTCCTCCTACAACCATGCATAGTATTTCACTCGCAAGTCAAACAACTATCGTACAGGTACACAACAAGAAGCATAAAATACCAGGACAAAGTCACAGTATGTCCCAAATCTGCACTCCTATTCCACAAGAAAGCTACTGAGCAAAGCAAAATGCTCATGATGAGAAGTGTTTTGTCTTTCTGATGAATATATATATATACACGCATACAGTTTACGTACTGTAAACTACCTAAAAAATTTTCATGAAGAACATGGCCCTAATATTTTTCCTGCAGACATTTTCAAGAAATCTTATGAAGACTCTGAAGGCATTTTACAAGTCTAACAACAAGCATTTTAATGGAAGTAAGTTTAGAAGTATAAAGACAGAGAGCCAAAACAATCATCTATTTAGAGTTAACTGGTATAGTCACCCTGGACTTTGGTTATCAATTCCCATGATTTTTAGCAAATCCCACAAGATTTCAAGTAGTTCTGGAGCCAGTTTTCTTTCAGAGACAACAAGAAAGTAACTTTCTGACCATCTTACACAAACAAGGCACAAAACTTTACAGGATCATCCATGGCCTGGAGTGGTTCCAGGTTCTGAACTTTTTTGCATGGTATTATTCACAAATTTATCCCCCACCTCCCTCCCCTTGATAATGTGAGACTCTAAGTCACACTCACTCTTCCTTGCGCTTCCCCACAAGCCACCATATTATTTGTTCCTTACCTCCCAACTCTTCCTCTTTCCACTTCCCCTTTTTATAATGTTAGATAGTGTTCAAACCTGAACACCTGGACTTATGTTTCCTACATTCATATTTGAGCACCTTAACAGCAATGGTCTCATATTCTAGAGGCCACTTACCTGGTCATACCTAGTGATTTTTCCGTTCTCTTTTAATCACTCTGATAACCAGCAAAATTTAAAATCTGAATATAACTATTTATGTGCCTGCCTCTGCATTTAAGGACACATTTTCCAAGAACCCATTTTCTCCCCTTTTGCCTTTTGTGACTATTCATACAAACAAAAAAGTATCAAAAATAATGAGAAAAGGACAAAGAAAGCAAGACAATCGATGCCTAAAGATCCTTGCCTCCATGGTATCCCTAGAAGAAGCATATCATCACCTCTAAATAGCAACCTGAAACCTACTCAAGGGACTTACGTAAGTCGTGACTCAAGAACTAAAGCAATGAGTGTCAAAACATTCAAAGACACAGTACCCTCTGCTCCTAGTAGTAAAGGAATAACTACTGAGAATATGCAAAGGAGATCTTTGCACTGGAGAAAAACAGCAGCAAAAACTTCTTAGAGGTCCATAGAATCACAGAATGGTTTTGGTTGGAAGGGATGTTTAAAGATCACCTATTCCAACGCCTCCCCTACCATGGCCAGGGACATTTTTCACTAGATCAGGTTGCTCAACGCCATGCATTCAAAACCATCCACACAAGCTAAGCTACACGCTTCAGTAACAGTAGTAGACTACTAGAAAACCTACAACCAGATGCAGTCTTGGAGGTTTCCTATGTCTCAAGTAACTGATGTAAACTCCAGAAAAAGCGATAACCTAACACCCAATGTATGCCTCCATCTGCCTTTTACTAGGGACTCAAGCAAAGAGATGGTTTTCTCCAAGATCTTTTAGCTAGTAGGTTAGAGTGCTCGTGAGATAATTTTCATAAGGAATGGCAATCTAACATACAGACTAAAAGGTGACCCTGTAAATAAATGTCAGCTGCAAAATCGAATACCTCTCCTGGTCTGAGCTGAACAAACACTGCTATATTGACAATGTAAGCAAAATACTGAGAAGAGAAATAAATCTGCAATGAAAAAGAAAGAAGGAGAAAACCTCTAGAAGTAAGTGACAGGGAACATGAGGGGAAAAGGGCACATGGCAAACTTACATCAGTGCAACTCTGACCGATTCAGGCTCTTCCCGTGCTCATCACTGCACCATCTGTGCTTAAGTATAAATGGAAGGGTTCCCTATCACATTTTCTTTCTTTGTACAAATATCATATTCACATTTATATATTCTGAGGACTATGTGACTTATTGATTCAGAAATTAATCTAAAATGATGCTTATATAATACACACCATATTGATTCACAATCTCATTGTGCTGGTCATAAAAATACATTCTAGAAATTGTTGTTCAGAACGCTTTTCTTGCAATCCGGGGCTTACATTATAATACTTGCACTCTAAATTTAAAAGACATCATGTACACCAAAGTCTGAGCACTAGCCTGTTCCCCGGTTTTCCCTCCTTGCTCATTAGCTCAACACACAAGACATGGGCGAGGACTCACACCAGCAGCAGTGAAAATTTCAGTACTTGTAACCCAAGGAGGGGAGCAGGACTTCAGAACTGTGTAATTACAAGAAGAAAAAGTATGATTAAAGAGTCCCTATTTCTGACACAGCACAAGTCAGAAGAAACACCAACGCTTGTCACAATGAACAGTGTGGTGAGGACTTCCCCAGCAATTCCATACCCAGAGATGTGGGCTTTTCACCACAGAGAATTCAAATTTCCCTCCTGAAAAAATGAAGAAGGAGGAAAGAAGTCTTTTTTTACAACATTTTAAAATTATTTAACTCTACTAACTTAAAAATACTCATTGCCAATGAGTTACTGGGTTGTTCCAATACAGGCATTAAGAATCCAAAAGCAAAAGTTCTTGCTGCCCTTCAGATTACTGGTGGTGATTTCTTCCTGACAAAATATAGGACAAATTAACATACTGCTAATGCATACTGTGTTAATTATTCTGAAGTGCCATGTAGTAACCCTGATGGAAGTTCAAATTGTGACAGATACAGATAGAAACAGTATTATACGTAGTTTAAATTTGTATTCTGTCAAGTTTGCAGCTATAGCATATGACGACTGCATTGTGAGGCTGCGTTACTGCCTAAAATAATCTCACGTTATGCTATTAGATTAAATACTCCCATGAGCTAAAACACTGTAGAGGGGCGAAGCTCAGAAAATCAATTAACACTGTTTTGTAAACTTCAGTATAGCTCCAATTCTCCGTTATTGATACCAATTCAATGAACCACATTTACATTGTAAGCACACACCAGGCTTAAAAAGTCAACTGGTTAGTGCACAGTGCTGAGAGTGCCGTAGGGAGGGCAGACACTTACAGACAACACGCTGCCAAAACAAAGCTTTAATTTAGAGGAAAAAATTCTGGCCTCCGGAGCTGTAAGAACCGCCCCGAGATAGGAACTGGGAGTACATGGATAAACAGAAGCAATGCTATGAGTCTACACAGAGTGATTTCCAAAACTTATCCTCCCACAGCTTCACCAAAAAGCCACTGGGTGAGCTAAGCAGCAGCAGCCAGTTGCTGTTAGGGACTCCTGCAGGGCCCCGAAACCGGGCAAAATCCCGCTTGCTGCTCAGCCCCACTACCCAGGACACCCAGGCCCAGCCTACAGCCCATGGGGTGCAACGCTGACCCCCAAAACGCCCCAATCCATGAGCTGCCTCACCCCAGGACACCTCTGCCTTGGCTCCCGCAAGCCCATAGCAAGTCATGGGGCTCAAGCGGGGTTTGATACCGAGCTTCTCTGAACACAGCAGATCCCACGGCAAACGGTGGGTGGACCACCAGAGGAGAGCCAGGGTCGAACCTCTGCAGCTCACGCTTGCCGAGGTGACACAACGCATGCCTGAACATAGACACACCTAATCATATAGACCGTACATATAAGCTCTCGCAATAAAAACTCGTTTGCGTGCATTTACAACATACAGTCTTATTTTTTGGTGTTGAAGTTTTGTTGCCTCCCCCATGCTCCCAGCACAAAAAAAAAAAAATTAAAAAAATTTCCATTGGCTTTCCTCAATCATTAACCATATTAAAATAATAAACATTCGGGCACCAACGCTGTTTAAACAGCCTTCTCTCCACCCAAAATCCACTGGCAAATATTTTCACATATAAGATGACCATCCCACAACCCTGCTTTTGAATGCTAATCTAAACTGAGTTCTTCAAGCCAGCACGGTAAAGAGTTACTCTTTGGGAGGGGGAGCGCAGAAAAGAAATGAGAGAGGGGCCTTTAAGATGAAATAAAAATAGACTCCCTTGATCCCACCACGACATGGCCCAGACATTCTCCCTGTGGGGGAAGAAAATGTTTCTTACTGCAGTGAGAGTTTTTATAACATTTTCTTCTTTTTTTTTTTTTTTTTTTCCTGTGCAACTTTGCTTCCTGAAGAATGCTTTATGTAAAAGACATGACATTTGGCAACCCAGCTCTGCTGCTTTGTGAAATTCTTTTGGCAAGTGCCCTATGTGCTGACTGCATTAAGCACATCAGTTTATTTATTTATTTATTTAGGCAGAAGTCAGAGGGAGCAAGCCATACAATTAACGCACAGCACAGCACTGCTTCATCCAAAAAAATGGGAGAGGAGCCAGGGAGGGAGGGGCCGGAGCCTCTCCTTTTGGGAAACCTCATGATGGGAGAGGAGACGGTTCTCCAACCTCAAAGTGTTGCTGCTGCTCTGGGGCATATGCAGTGATTCTTGGATCTCAAGGCATTTAGCGAACATCAATTAATTAATTAATTAAGCCTCAGTTCCACAACAAAGGCAGGTATCATTACACACCTATTTTGCATATGGGTAAAACGAGCCGCCGAGTAAACCTAAGCCTGTACTGCCCTTGCCCGGTGTCCCGAGGCAGGAGTTGCACCACCTCGCTCTTGCAGAGGTGAGGTGAGATGTGCCCAGCAAGAACCAGCAGGAGGGCATGGCATCGGCCCCCTGCACACCCACGCTTCCTCCCTCATGCCCTGAGTGAAACCAGAAAATGGAGAAGTCTCCACACACCACCGTCTTCCCAAGGGCGCAGCCACGGCGCATGACTGCGAGGCACAGAGACCTCCACCAATAAGCGCCGACCTGCTTTGCAACACGTCACGTTGCCCGTGACGTGCTTCAGCGCCATTCGCGCAAATCAGAGACAGCACCATGTATATATACCATCTGCAGTCATGTTCTCGCAAAGGGAAGACCTCCAAGGGTCAAGGACTCTAGCAAGCAACCCCTTTTTCCTACTCAGATGCCACGCGTTGGGCAGGAGGGCCATACATTTGTGGTTTGTAGTTATGGAGCGTATTACTTCAGGCTTACAAAACAAGACGCTTCTCAGAAACAATGGAATATTTTGCTTATGATCGTGATCAGCCCCATTTATTTACACCAGGGACCAACAAAGCTTGGCAGCACACCACCAGGGACACCAAGCAACAGCAAGTTCACAGAACCATGAAGTTTTCACGCTAAATAGGAAGGAGAAATGGGAACGGGAGAGGACACGACATAGCTGCCCAGAGACTGAAGCCAACAGCTGGCCAGTCCCACAAGCCTGAAAGGGTAAAGCTTCTGCTCTTACCACATATCCCCTGATATTTCCAGGCCAAACTGCTAGCAGCGAAGGGCCCAATCCATCCAAGGCATTGTTCAGCACACACACCACGAGGGAAATGCTGAAACATGGTCTGGTGCTTTCAATGGGAAGGAGCTACCAAGTCTCTAAACAACGTGACCCCCTGCAGATTGGCTACAGAAAACACTTTTCTACATCTCAGAGAGGTAAGACAGGACTGGAGAGTCTGCTTGACCAGGTGGTGCTGCTCCAAAGGCTACATCCAAGGGCACAGACAAATCTATAATGCACTTAGCCTTTGGAAAAGTTTTAAGCAGCTTGGTCTAAAAAAAAAAGTTACATGTTTAACATTGAAAAGTGTTTTCTACACACAGGTCTAAAAGAGACAGCTATGTGTTCTCATCATTTGTGTGCACCCTGATAAAAAGTCTAATTTTGTTCCTAGAAAATTGACATAGCAATCTAAACCTGCCTAGTGTTTTGCTAGAATATGAGGAAAACTTTTTTTCTTTTTAAATAAAAAAATCTGGCATTACACCCCCTTCCGGTTCTAAAACTTTCCTAGATTTTCTGTCCTTCGTTTCCAGGCCAATTTCTAGGATATCAAAGTAGTTATCACGACAGCAACATACAAGCCCAATTCTACAAGATTTATTCAAGGAAAACAGGTTGCTACCAGACTGCCTGTTTCAGCAAAAGTTTGACGTGACCAACAGCTGAGGACTGTAAGACACAGAACTCAGCATCAGTTTAACTGTACAGCAACCTTTGCCAACCATCTATCCTCGGTAAAGCATGTATCAGGCTCTCCTTTGAAAAGGATTTAGGAATCTCAGCAGTGAAAAGGGCCGAAGGGACACAAATCTGTCCACAAAGAAATCACTGGCAGAATTCCCCTCACCTGAAGCAAGGAAATACCAAGCCTTCAGTAGCACAAATCGATCATTCTCTTCAACTTGGAAACAATACACTAGCACTTCAAGTGGGGATTTCAAGCTCAGTGTACCAAGTTACGGACTGCCCACGCAGGATGCACACCTTGGTCTACAAGCTGATTCTGGAAGTAGAGGCCAGAAGCAAGCAAGGGAAGCCTCAGCACAAGTGTCTGAAGCTGTGGACTCATTAGCCCAGCACACAGGCAAATTTGAAGTCAAGAGGCTTTGGATCCATGTGCATATACTACACATCAAGATATATGAAAGATGCACATGATCTCCCAATGCAAAATTTCACACCAAAACATAAACAAACATGCTTTTTCTTTAAACAAAGTAAACAACTAAAAATAAAAAAATATTCCCCACCAAACATATCTGTGAAGGCAAGTAAGAGGAACTAACGTATTTTAGGACAAGCCTGGCAATCTCACAGGTGCACAGTGCAGAGATGCTATGAAAGATGAAATTACACAGCTTAAAACTTAGTTACAGGTGGTTTACTTGAAGGGAAGGACAAGATTATGACAGAGGGACAAGACTTGGAGGTAAATGGTAGGATAGGACAGAACACATGAGAGAGGGACAAGACTGGGTTGGTTTTGGCTTGACACTTGCCAAGTGAAAAAACAAGTGTGAGTCATAATAAAGGTAACTCAAAGTGTGATGTGACTGTAATGGAGAACTGAGCAGACCACACTGCATGAGTCAGCAGCACAGATAAAAAGGGCGATAAGAAGCAGCAGATGGGACATGTCTTTCCTAAAACAATGCTGCAGGACACGGGTCTCCTTTGCTCTAATGAAATGGTCGTGCCAAGCTGCCATGCGCTGGCTCGTACGCTCGCAATCCCGTGAATCAAAGAACGCCATGCACAGAGGTTAGAAAAGCAGCAGGCAAACAGGTGCAGACAGATCCACGTGCAAAAAAGCACAGAAAAGCAAAGCCACAGCACCCCCCCCCCCCAACACGCACACACCCTGACGAGCACCCTGGGACACCACCCCCAAACCACTCGGGCAGCGGGGTGGGGAGGAAGAGAAGGGGGGGAAGGAAGCTGTTGCTGGGATCATGGCATTCAACCTGGCCGACGGCCAGTTCTGCTGTTCCTGCTAGTCAGACTCTGCCTTCCTGGTGGGCGCCGAGGGCAGGAGTCTGCAGCATTGCGGCCCCCCTGGCCCCCTTCTGCCTCCGCAGCGTGCACCTGCAGAGCCGGGAGGCAGCCACAGCCGCACAGCTCATACCCGTCTTGAGAAGGCAAAAGAGCAGCTGGGGCTATTTGTAGAGCTATGCTCCAGTACACCTGCAACTCGGGTTTGAAGCTCCATCTTTTTGTTCAGGATTGCAAACCCCGTTTTGGTGTGAGATCGGAACATTTAGCCCCGAGAAATCAAGCACCATGTTCTTGGGTAGCAGAAACCATACAGCCATGTGCAAGGCCACATTACCTGCAAAATGCAGCTGCTGCCCTGACCACATAAATGACTTGCAATGGTGGTTCTTCGCCATCAGGATCACTACTTGCTGCACTTTTGAACCTGGTCAGAAAAGACAACAGCCCTCTGTCACGAGCTCAAAAGCAGACAGAGACATAAGGCAAAGCTCAAATCGCCTTTCATCTCACTTCTTGGCTGAGGTAGAATTATACCCTGCCTGTGAGGGGCAAGATGAAAAGTAAAATGCTCTATTTTTAGACACAAAATCCTGCTTCATCAGGTTCATCTCATTTCTAAGAAACAAACCTTGGCAAAGGTCTGCATTTGAGGGGGATGAAAGATGACTTGTTTCATTTTCTTTTAGTGCAGCTCATAGCATGACTAGCATAAATCTAAGCAAATCTGCTTTAGCCACATATACGTGCCAGCTGTTTTATTTGAGAGAAATAGTCCCTATATTCTAGCAATATATATATATATATTTCATTTTTCCCAATCTGTCCTGCCAAAATAAGCATGTTGTGTCCAAGTATTTCAATGGAGTTAGAAGGTGTGTCTATTCCCCTCACTCCAAACATCCTTATTTATAGATTTCAAAAGTTGGCAGGTATGCCGAGGAAGAGCAGTTGCTGAGCCTAACACACTCTGCACAGCAACAGATCTGTTTTAACAGATTAACAGGCAGAGAGAGAGAGAGACAGGAAAGAGCTGTACTTTCCTTCTTTACACATGTCCCTGCTTTCAAACGCAGCTTTACGGAGATAATGACAGTAACTGTGTGTCTAAAATAAAGCTGGACCGAGAGCCAAGGCTCATGCAGCCCCACTGACAGCAGAGCTTGGCTCTGCCCTTTGGTCATGCACTTTTCTAACCCGAGCGTGCGCCTTCCAAGAAGTAGGTAGAGGAACTGCTCTCCTACGGACATCACGAGCATTAGTGAAGGGGGAGGGCGGTCAGCCTGTAAGAAAAACAGTGAAGTTAGTTTTCATTTCCTGTCGGTTTTAATCTTGTCTAGAGGCTTTGCTAGCTGCTACTTCCATTTTCTGGCCTGTCTGCAGAGGAACTGCTTCTTCACTCGTTCGCAGAAGGTCCCTCTTAGCTGTCTGCAGTCAGTGTCTCTCGTACTCCTAAATCCACCCCACCCTGCCCACCATTCGCTGGCTGCAGCAGCAGTGAATCAGTCTGCAGCCACAAATCACTGTGTTGGCTTCCCCCTTGTAGCTCTATAAACAAACATGCCCCTGATTACAGCTTCCACTGGCAATCTGTTTTAAAAAAAATTTAAAAAAAAAAAAGCACAGGATTCATGGAAGCTGATACACAACTGGTTTTTTTCAGAGTCTAATCTTTCCATTACCCCTTGAAGGGTCTGGTCATGCAGAAACACCGTTATACCCATTTTACTGCTGGTTTTCGCACTCCATGGGCTGCTTGATTTTCTCTGAACTCATGATGCAAGTGCTTCTATATATTCTGCAGGCAATTCCTGAAATGCACTGCTCAATTTGCATGTGGACATAGAGCGCTGACTAACCTGAAGACAATTAGCAACATCAGAACTCAGACTGAGGCTCAGCAAGGGCTGCCTTGTCCTCAGCCTGGAGAAAGTGCTGCACCTACATAACTCCCACTACAGGGCTCTTGGGCCCTCTGCACGGAGGCTGCTAAACAGTGACAAATCGATGACAAACCATTACTGATAGTTCTGCAAAAAGGTTCCTATGGCTCTTGGCCACAGTCCCCTGGCAATAGACACACTTCTGCACATCCGCTTTGAAAAGGAGCCATTACATGCACTCATCCATCTGACCCGAGATGCAAGACACAGGTAGGCGAGGGTGACACACTGCATCAAAGGTGGCCGAGGATGGGGGTCAAGCTAGGAGAGCAGAAGGGAAAGATGTATGTGATAGAGAGCAGAGCTCATGTTGCTAACAGTTAACCAGCACAGTATGTGCCAGGAGCAATAACTTCTCCCTCTGCATGAACCGTGACCAGGAGCAATGCCAGAGAGTGTGCACAGCAAAAGAAGTCATGGCTAAGAGAGATGGAAGAGAGGGAATCACCTGATCCTCCCCCCGGTGCACATCTCTGAAGATTTATCTCAGCACCACATCCTTAATTCCTTGCCCAGTTTCCAAGAACTGGCCTTTCATAGACACGCTAGAGAAAGAAAATGAGTTTGTCTAGTATCTTTACTTCCAGCTCATGTTTGCAAAGCTCCCTCAGAAGAAAACTGCCAGACTCCACAAGTGATCAGTGTTACCACACTTGATCCATATGTGCCTTGAGCTTGCTGCCCCTCCTGGGACCAACAGCCATCACTGCAGCCCTGAAGGGATGGTGGCACTACTTTTTACTAAAAGGTGAAGTAGCGTTTTGTTTGCCTTTTCCTGGGAGAAATTATGTAGAATGTCAGAAAACAAAATTACTAACTTTATTCCTAAGATCTCTCAACAGTGCTCAGCCTCATCTCCTCGTTTACAACTGGATGAATTTGAAAGGCAGAGTCACTTCCGCAAGATCTAAGAACGTGACTGGGAACACAACAGCAAAGCCCCAAACCCCATTCCTCTCCTCTGTCTGCTGTGCAACCCTCTTCTCTCCTGCTGGGCACAGTGGAGCTAGGTCACCACCTTCCACATACAGACTAAAATGCAAGTGACTTCTCTCTCATGTGTTTATGTATGTAAATTAAGACATATTTTAAACCAGGTTGTGATGATCCATATTACGTACAAATACTGCATCTATCGAAACCATTTGAATCCAGCTTTTTTCTTTTAAGTAACATTTAGAGAAGGATGTGTTTGCTGCTGAAATCTCGAAGCAAATCAAACCTTGGAACTGACAGCAGTTACTGACTACACTTCTTAAACCAGGACTGACTGACATCCTACATCAGCCTGCAGTAGCAGTCTCTTCTGCCAGGCCAGAGAGACGGTGTCGTCATCATTTCAGTGCATTTAGCAGGCTGAGTTAAATGCTTAGCTCAAACATCAGAAAGGAACTGGAAGTTATAAAGGTAAGAAAAGAAGAGTTCAAATAATTTCTTAACGGAAGTGATGTGCAACAGTTCACGATCTATGAGTACCAAAATTCTTATCTACGATCCTGTGACCAAAAAAAAAATAAAATTTGACTTAACTACAATTAACTGTTCCTTTTAAAAATGGCTTAATTTTAATGCAAAACAAGTTTAATTTTTTTTTTTCCCTCCTATTTCCCAGCTCCTATTTTAAGGAAGCATTTAGTTATGTGACAGAAATGTTGCAAAATTTCCTTTTTGTGCCTTTTTGCTGAACATTTATTTTCACGTGAATGTAGCCTGAGACAAGTCACATGCAAAAATATACTCTAGTAAACAGTGAACAGAAAACGCACCACTGATTAAAATAAATAAATAGAAAAATTAGAGACCCACAGAAATCTATGTTGGACCAGATTACTGGTGGAACATCTGTAGAAATATAATGTAGTCTAAAAAAGATATATAAAATTATTTCAAGTACTGAAAGCATTCCCTTCTGTAAGGACAATAACTAAAAAGAGTAAATGTAAAACAAGATTTAGAAGCTGATTATTTTAATAGTTTTCCTGCTTGCTGATTTTAGTCACAATTGAAATCCGCGATTTAAGTCCCCCTGCAGAACCCTCCACAGGAGGAGCAGTGCTGATTCATTTCTCATGAGATGGGACACTCCAGATCATGAAGAAGAATGTTAGTTTGCTGATGCATGGCAGATACACTGGGGCAGACACAAATGCACGCTAGTATTTCAAATTAAAAAAAGGCAAGAGGCTAAAATACATGCACATATGTGCACGTGTGAATGCATGCCCTCATTTTGTTATCGTGCTTCATCAGGACACAGACCAGCACAGCAGCAGACTAGGAGGAGGGAGCTTTTGCAAAGAGGTAATGGCCAGCAACTCTTGAGTGCTCAGGGCAGTTCTTCCAGATGCAGAAGCACCAGGACTGGCTCAGCAGCAGGTTTCTTGGCATAAGCACAGCACTGCGTGGCCAGAGCTGCAGGGCTGGGGACATGAAGGCGTGGTAATGCCTGCCCGCTCAGGGTTAGCGTGGATCCTGCCAGGATTACGATAAGCCTTGCTAAATCCGTGCTGGGCACGTGGTGACTCTGCACCATCCTCCACCAGTGCTCCTAGTCCCAGGATGACAGTGACAAAACATCCCTCGGGGCTGTCAAGCCGGGAGTTGCGCTGAGCCGGAGACAAGAAGCCTGGCTGCTCTCACCAGACCCAAACTGCCTGGCCCTACCTACTCAGGAGTCCCTCCTGCAGGTGTCCTGTAGCACCTCCACCACCCAGGTTGCTCCCACAGGCTATAGCAGCACGGACCTCCTCTTCCCTGCCCTGCACAGCAATGAGGACAGGGAAAGATGTGTTTCAAAAAGAAAAATACTTTTTTGTTCTATAGCAGAAAATGAGTTAGAAGGCTTCAGGGGACCTGCAGAAACTTGCGAAGTCATGGAGGTGATCCTCCAGCGAGAACAAAAGGAGGAAAGCATCCATGGGGACACCACAAGCCATTCCTCAAGGGAGGAGGTTACACTACAGGGAAGAACCTCTCCTTTTCCCCTGTGCCACCCCCATACACTGAACAGTAAACGCATGGGGAGATGCAATCACAGTGGCTGCAGGAGCTGCCAAAGTGCTTTTTGGCTTAAGAAGCAAAGGACAAGTTTGAGGTTTGTTCTTCAATTGCTGCCTCATGCACTTAATGTAACGAGACCACGGAGAAGAATAACTCATGTATATAGATAGCAATAAGGTAATTAAAGCCTAGTTCTTCTCAGCCTGCTCCCCGACTCCACATAAAAGAAGTAACAAGTCCACAAACATCTAGGTTGAAAATACAACATCATGCTCTCGTGTAAAACTCCTGTGCCTCATAGACTACTGCTGGCTTTACTATGGCCACGCTATGTATTAGCGGCTACTGATTGTGTTTGCACAAGATTTCAACAAGCTGAGCCAACCGACATCACTTCCTCTATTTCTGTACAGAGTAATATATTTACAGGAACAGCCTTTTGAAACATTCCAGTAAAATTAGCTTACTCACAGATATTTTTTTTTAAACTAGAACAGAGAGCAGAAGGATATCATCATCATCGCTTTTTGCGCATAAATCAGCTGTCTATTTACCACTGATACGTTGCAATAATGAATTCCACTAACTTCTGAGTTATTTGTTCAGTTATTAGAGATGACCCAAGTTCACAGGATCACCAAAAAAAAAAAAAAAAATTCCTTCATTATTTCCTGGGAAACGACCTTCAGAAGCATGTATTCCACCTCCTTCCCCAAAGCAATGCCCAAAATATTCCTGGAGGAGACTTGTCTGTTTTATAAAAACCTCCAGTAATAATGCTTCCACGACTTTCTCAAAGGCAAATGACTGCAGCACTAAAATACCCTTATCACTTGAAAGCTTTTTTAAACATTTACCCAAGTCTTGCCACCTTCAAATTAAGCCCATTTCTTCTCATCCTAACCCCAGCAGTTGTACAGTTTATTCCCTTCCTCCCTGTAGGAACCTTCCACATACTTGAACACTGCTATCATGTCTGTTACTGGCCTTCTCCCCTGTAGACTAAACAATCCCAATTCTTTCATCTTCTTTCCCAGGTCATGTTTTCCAAATCTTTGATCATTTTCACTGCCTTCTCCCTGGATGCCATCCAGCTGGCTCTTGACTATGTTATGCCCCAAACTAGATGTTGAGCCATTTCCAACACTGAGTGGAGTAGACAGGTTATTTCGTGCCTTTTCTTTACACACCTCAAAACAGCGCTTATTTCGAGGGGCAGGGATGGGGAAACTTTATTCCTTGTATGACTCCCACAGCCTCAGGTCCACGATCCCCTTCTCTCTCAGATGCGCTGTCCTGCGCACACAGATCAGGCCCAGGAGGAGTTGAGACGGGGCTCTTCTCCACCGGCACTCACGATGGAGCTGCAGGGTCACCAGCTCCAGGGTCGGAGCCGAAGCAGGCAGGAGAGGGAAGGAAAAGCTGCCCGCTCAGCAGAGCACTGGCAGCCCAGCTCCCAGGGGACAGGAGAGCAGGACATGCTGCAGGCTGGTTTTCTCTGGTGGTCTGGGAACCAGCTGTGATTTTTAACACCCTATTCAACTAAACCAGGCCAAACTGCCTCCAGCACAGCCCAACTCTAGCTCACAGACCTTCTTCTGTAGGACCACTATTGAGTCAGCCGTTCCCCATCCTGTGTCATGCAACTGGATTTTTCTATCCCTGTACAGTGCTTCTAAGTTTGTATCCTGGTGGGGTTTTTTTCCCCAAAACCATTTCTCCAGTTAGCCTGGGCAGCTCTGAACTTTAGTCCTGCCCTCCAAGGAGCCTGCAGCCCCCCTCCATGCTTCTTATCCTATGTAAATTTAATAACTGGTCTCTCTGCTCCATCAATCATTTCAATAATGAAAACAATGAGTATTACCAAAGCCAGGACAGACCCCTGGGGAATCTCACTCACTCCAGTCTTGCAGTTTAACAGCAAACCATGAATAACTACTTCGAATAGTGCCTGTGAAATTCTGTGCACCCACATTACAGACCAGCCGACCAGACACACAGCCTGCTTCAAAGAAAGCTGTGTTAGAAAGCATCCAGAGCCCCCCATTAAAGAGGGACTAATTTCTATCAGACAGAGCAGTCCAACTACATTGTCATAGGCACTGTTGGAAAGTCTTTGCTAAACACTGCCATAAAAACATAATGCATGCTGATAAGAGGAATAGGAGTTGATAACCAAGACTTAGGATGACAGGAAGAACTTCACCTTACTGAGATAGCAGGACCCTGACTTTGCTTCCAGCAAGAGAGAAGCTTGGAAGAAGCAAACTGAAATGCAGTATAAAAATGACAGGAATTTTGTACCTGCCATCAACAGCTGCTGACTTAGGAGTTAAAGAAGATACTATCACAGAGGTGTGGGTTTGGGTTTTTTTTTAATAAAAACAAAACATTTTCTTAGCTGTTCCAGATGTTTTTTGAATCACATTCCTTACTTCTCCCTAATAGCCTATCCTGCTCAGGGATCACAAACAAGCCAGACAGACAGCAAACACCATGGCTCCCAAAACCCAGATTAATGCTTTAATCAACCACTGAAAGGAGCCCCAGCCCCACACCAGCACTAGGAGAAGCAAGTGGCAGTGGCTGGTGCCTGAAACAGGGAGAAAGGGTAAGTTCCATGGAAAGTGAAAGGTGAGGCAGCTTTCCAGCACTGGCTCCCTCTGCTTGCCAAAATAGCAATGCCCTGCCCACGCCTCACTCCGACTTCTGCAGAAGATGCGCCTGCTTCCCAGGAGAGTTTACTCTCACAATGCAGATGTGCTTCACTGAGGCAATCGCATTCTGTTGCGTAATGTGACCCGGAATTAAACAGTATATGCTATTTGGTGCATTTTTAAAATGTAAACTAGAAGTTACTGCGGAGCTCAGTGACGCTGCCAAGAATGTTAACACTATGATTTTAGCAGGGAAGAATATATCATATCCTCCCTCCTCCCACAGCTTACTCTTGAGTCGTAATTTTGCTAAATCCTTTTGTATTTGTCAGTAAAATACAAAGTCACACAACTGTGTGACATTCATTTTGATCTTTGCTGACTGTGGGTATCATCACCTCAGGACCTAACGCAGCCACACCAGCGGAAGACACAGGGTAGCTCTGAGAAGAACCTGGCAGGTGACTGCACCAAGGTGCACAGAATTGAACCATTCACCTCATGTCCTACGGAACTGGGGTAAAAAGAAAAAAAAAAAATTAGAAACAGAACCCACAACTAACGATTTCCAGTCCCCTAAGTGAACCGGAAGGAACAACACTGCAGATGCTGAGGCATACTTTGAATATGAATATACATACATTTATATTCTTCTTATAGTTTCCAGGAGTTGCACAATGCCATTCCTCTTTATAGGAATACAGGTCTTTTCTAAAATATATTATGCATAACCCAGTTTTCCATAGCGGGAAAACTCACCAAGGGAATACTATTTGCTCATACCAGAAATGTATCTCAAAATTACAGTAATTTATAGCCTCATTTTCATTGACAAATGAAATAATATCATTCTCTTTTGACAAATATCAGTACACTGAAAAAGTAATGAATAAATGCCTATAAACAGGTATCAAATAAAGCCAACTATCAATCACTGCAACAAAATTTTAAGTAAATCATACATTAAGTAAAAAAAGACTTAAGTAAAAACAAGCCATAAAATCTGAAATCAAAACAAAAATCTATCATGCCAAAGCAGAAAAACACAATTCAGAGCACTAAAATACCACAACCTGTTAAATGACCAGTCATCTAATTGTTATTTGTAAAGCTCCAAGTACGCTAAATGAAGCGAAACGTAGAGATTCAGTGAAGTACTTAGGCATGTGCCGAAGTACATCTGTATTTTAAAAACTTTTTTTTTATGTGACAGAGAACTTAAAATTCTGGAACTGTTCATGCACACCTCTACAACGATTTCTTTTTAAGAGACAGAAAATACTCAGAAAGCGATCTGCACTCTCCACATTTTAGTATTACAAATCAAATCAGCATTCAGGCTAAACTGAATACATATTTCTGGAGACACATCAGAAAGAACCCCAAGGATTAGTCCTAACACAAAAGGATGAGGGAGTTGCCTGCTGTCATCATGCCAATTTTGCAGAACAGAAGAGTTAGCAAATGAGGCATGAAAAGATGTGAGCAAAGAAACTCATACCTGCAAAAAAATGCAGCAATATTAGGTGTGCAAGAAAATTACAGTAAGTAGTATCAGGCCCAATCACAAGAAATGCTGACCAGCTGAAAGTCCTTTTGGCCTGGCTGGAAATACATAGCACCCTTAAGGCTAGTTAAACTTTTAAGCTGTCCTAATTTAATGCTATAAATTAAATTTGAATATTCAGCACTTAACTTTTTAAGGCTCTGACCAATCTGAATCAACGCTAAGGCACCAGCACTAACTGAAGCTCTAGCTACATCAAGAAAATCTTCCCATGTGCCTCCATTTCTATCTGTCACTGTAAAGTAAAGGATACAGTTCTCTCTTCTTTTAATTTCTTATAGTGATAGTAGCATCAAATGTACCTATGTTACTGCTTTAGGGAAAGCTCAAAAGCTCCTGTTTTGGGCTTTGAAAATCTCTTGTTAATGCAGCTGGTGGCTTTCAGAGTGCAATGACAAAGGGAGAGCATTACTGAAGCACGTGGGTGCATGCACACACATGTGCAGGGAAAGTGAAGAAGAAAGAGGCACACACTATATATTGTAACTGTAATGGCAACTAACCACATTCAGTGCAGATGGACAGTCATGTTATGAAACGACACAGTTGACTCAATGCTACCACGTTTAGCAAGGTGGGCTGACAGGGTTTCATATGCCAAAGGCTACCTCTGGAGGAGGGGGAAAGCTGAGGTGGGGATGAGGAGTTCCACACCTGCCTGGAGATACCTTAAAAATCACTTTAAATTAATCTGATACATAAGATTCAACAAAAAAATAGGGAAAATAAATTAACTGAAGAGCAAAAGGTTTAACTTACTGAATAAGACACCACTTTAAGAGGTTTCCCACTTTCCCTGCTGTAAAGCACTTCTGAAAAATTCAGCCACTGAGCTACTGCTTTTCTTGACCTTTTCGCTGAAAGAGAACAGAGTGAAAACAGGAAAGAGCTAAAATGATATGCAATAAAGGTGCTTCATGTTAGGAAAGTCTTTTGAGTCACTGTTGCAAATTCATTCTGTGTTGGGTTTGCTAATATAATGCTTGCTAAAGACTATCCATTAACAGCACCAGCAGTCAAAGCGAGTGTAATTGTCTCAGCTGTTGCAGCAACACCGTATGCACCATATCATGCAGCTATGTAGCATTTGCATCTGTTGCTAGTTTTCCACACCCAAAAGCTCACTTCATGTCTTACAACTGATTTATAATGCCCTGGGCCCCAAGGAGATTTGCTCTTCTGATTGCCCTTTTCTTAACAATAACACAAATAAACATGGAAATAAATCTATTGTCTGAGCTACCCTTCCACTAATTTTGTTCTTTGATGGTTTGGTTGATTTAGTATAGCTAGGAATCAAGAGTAAAGTGGATCGCAGCTTAATATAGAGTGTGGTTAATCTTCCCTTTGCATAATGCTGGTACACTATGGCCCAAATACCAGAGATTTATTTGATGTGTACATACTTTCAAGCATTAGTAAACAAGTTGCAGCCCATTATGAAAGAAGAGCGGATCCAAACAGTTGTGAAGCTCTTTATGTACTAGATTGACACTGGCAGTGCAATATACTTATATTTGCATGTGTACTAGCTTTATAATTTTGGAGACTATTTCACCAAGAAGTATCATTTTTTAAAATATGACTAAAAATATGGCTGAGATCACTTCCCATGTCCTGATGCCCTGCTGTCTGAAGCACGACAGAACTGGCAGAGAGAGGCACAGTCTTCTTTTTTTCTTTCTTTAATTGATTTTGTTCCTTGTAACATAGCCAAAAAGAGGAAAAACATATACTAGAGCCTCACAAATGTATAGACATGTTAATTCCCATGAAAAAACAAAAAGCAACTCACTTCTCATTTCTTATTTTTCCATTACTTTAAAGAATATGCTACAGAACATACAGAAGTACTATACCAAATATCACAGAATTTTTTACTTTACTAGACCCATCAAATAAATTATTATCCTACATTCTGTAACTAAAACATTTTTGTTGTTGTTCAGGTACTAATTAAAATAAATTGGTCCTTTAAAAGCTGGTTGTAAAAGCAAAATATTAACATAAAAAAATTATTTTTAATAATGCAGTTTCAAGCAACAGTACAGCGGAAGCACTTAAGTACACAAAAGTTACTTTTTGTAAGTGGCAGTGCTTCCTGGATAAGAGACCCAGTGGGACCCTATAGTATTTTAACACACAGAGGCAAAACCACCCAAGCTGTACTGTTAGGTATCAATAAACCACTCTCACAATACAGCGCATTTTTTCTACCTAGTAGAAGAAACATGATCTCACGCTCAGACACTAGCTTTAGAGGACAGTACCTAACTCCTTGCCCTCTCACATACATACATGATTTTCAGCGATTCCCCCAGTGTTTATACTACCCTCACTGATACCCCAAGTAGGCCACAACTGGACATCATCAGTCATTTGCCATCTCTGGCCTAGATTTTATCCTGTTCTGCTCTGAACACTAACTTGAGATTTCTCAGGAACAGTTGCCTCTGTTTCTTCCCCCCCACAATAAATGAAGGCACGACAGAGATGGAGAGAAAGTGGGGGCTGGAGGGGGAAAGACCTTTCAGTCAGACAACAATTCAGAAATCTCATCTACAGAGATGTAGAAAACCTACAGTCCTGGAGCGAGCTCTTCAGATGAAGCCTCAAATCTTGGTGGCAACTATCAAATGGATATAAAAGTATATGCCTGTGAAGGAGGTGCTGTGAGAACAAACACATCAGTGACTGAGAGACACCAGGATACCACAAAAGAGTAACACAGTAAGAAGAGAGGATGCCAGTGTCTCAGATAAGCAGTTATGGCCATGTTTACTTAAACTGTTCTGCTGAGTTGTTCCCATTTCAGGTAGATAACTTTGATTTAAGGAAGAGACTTGCAGTTCTGTCTTCATCTTTTTTTTCCTTCAAAGCATGAAAGAACTTCCTTTTTCAAAACCAAATTAACAAAGTTTATGTCCAAACCCTCTCAGTCCCAAAAATCTCAAATCTGAACTCTATTAAAAGCAGCAGTTAGTGCAGCCAAATGCTCCAACACTCAATTTAATAGCGTACAATATTTCTAATGCCCCACTGCCTGAAGCCTGTGATCTGGAAAACCAGCCAAGCACACCCACCCAAGAGCAATGACTGCTGCAGGGAAGACTCTTATCTCCCTTGCCTATGGCCCTCTGCCACTGCTGGCGTAACCAGACCAGGGACTCTCCAGCTACAGGCAGCAGGCACACAGACCACCTCTCTGGCAGGAGGAAGCCTGAAGGAAGGAGACAAATTAGAAATCAAAGTTGTGCCTAGCATGTAAGCATACAGCTGCTCTTTCAAACTTAAGGTCCTGCAGTTTTATGGGTGTGTTTTATTATTCGATTTTATTGGACCCTCCTTCTCCTAGCCCACTGCTTCCCTCATTTCACTTGGGGTTCCTCCCATTTGTTCCCATCTCACATCCTTCAGGCTAGAAGATTTCTCAGATCACTTCCCCAGTTTGACTACTAACAAACTCAATGGAAGAACTCACTTGATGCCAGTGGGGACCAGAGTAGGCATTTGCCCCAAGCTCAGGTATGAGCATCCTGCACACCCAGCAGTACTCCTCCCTAGTCAGCCTAAAGGTAGCTTGGGAAAAGCATTTTGATGCAGGCTTCACACTTGCCAGTTGTGACACTGGAAAATACAATTCATGCTGTCTCCTGACAAAAAGCCACACCGCATGTTCTTCTATATAAGGCGTACATGTAGGAAAGTAAAAATATCTTTTCTAGTTAGTTATGCAAAGCAGAAACAGCCTCCTGCTACTACTACAGCCAACTGGAAGCTAAAATGATACTAATTGCACAGTTCACTTGAACTCCAGCAAGGCTCCATGAGTCCTAGCACAAAGAACGCTGCCTGAGCGATCCCCCAGCGAGCACCTCCCTGCCACAGCACATGGGCACGGCCCACCAAAGCACCAGGGGAACACACGCTAGGAAGGGCAGGCAGCTTTCCTGCCTGCCCCGTGGGCATGACCTGCCGCTCCTCCTCTGTCACCCTGCACTGTGGCACCAACAGGCACAGGACAGAAGCAAGGCCATCCCCATCCGAGCGAGAATTTATTCCCGTAAGTGGCACAACTCTGTGCCCCATCTCAGACTTTTCTAAGCATCAAACCTCCTGCTGAAGAGCATTTGCCACTCTCTTGCCAGCCTGACTGCTCAAGATGAAGCAAAGTTGCGGATGACTCTGCAGCTCGTTCCACATTATCATGCCAGTGGGTTGATGTGAATTCGCAATGAAGCAAGAGAGGCAGCACGCTCAGATATGAACCAGGCTGAACTTTCAGGACTGGTTTCTTCTGTTTCAGGCCCATCTACCGGGCGTGGAGTGGAATTTTTATAAAGCTGTCAAGAGATAGCGTAAAAAAGGAAAAAAAATATTATTTGCATATATCTAAATAATGAAATGAGGGGGGTTTCACTTCCACACTTCAGTATCTCAAAAATGGCCGGGGGACCATTATCATTTACAAGGTCTGACGAATGGATGGATTCCCACAAACACAGACAGTAACAGTTTATTCTCCTTCATAATGGAAACAAGCAGAAAATATTTTACTCCAAAGAATGCTTTTTCCAGCAAACTCTCAAGTTTCTGAAAACAGCCATAACTACAGTACTGCTCACAGAATGTTTGGTAACTTTACAGAAGATGCTGTATGTTAAATATTAATTTTTAAATAAATTCACTAAGCTACCCTACTGCATTTTCAAAGTCACTCTATTTAATTACTTTATTAGATCAATAAAGAATTTTGGATATCAGAAAAATGCACATATATTCAAAGAGAAAGACAAAGATATCAACTGACTCAAAAAGGATAGGAAAGAAGCAGGAGAAATGATGTGAAAATGAATAAATGTAATTAATAATCTACAAAACAATCAGCACACCAAAAAGATAACTTTATCATCTCACTTCACCTGAGGAAAAGTTGAGCAGGCTTTCAATCTTTTTCCATTTGCAAGCTCCCTAAGGTTTTCCCAGTAAAAGTGAAGCCTCCACAGAGCAACTAACTGGGCACCAGCTGACAGCCAGCTTGCTTTCCTGAGTCACTGCTCTTCAAAGGCAAGCTCTCAGTCAAATGGTTCACAGACCACAGTCACTGGTCACTATTGCCACCACAGAGTACAAACTAAAAACCACCGTTACACTGCAAACCAATTAACCAACGTAACCAACAATGCTCTGCAGCATGCAGCCTCCAGCAAAAAGACTGCAACAGCGTGTACTTTCACTGCAGTCACGCACGCGTGGTGCAACACCGTCATCATATCCATGATACCACGTCGTATCCAGCTACCCCAAAGGGGCAACGTCCCTAGAGGGCAGAAAATTTTGGGTTACAGACATCACACAACATTGGGGGTGTATTTAAACAAATACCAGGCCTAGCAATTAACTGCCTTAATATTTTCCAGGTATCCTGAAACTGTGCGGAAGGCATGCGGGCTCACAGGCAGCCCCCACACGCCTCATCCCTATTTCTGACCCACGTCCCGGCTGTACCACCAGCATCGGGCACCCGCAAGCACACACTCTTGGGATAAACCTGACCCTGCAGCAGCTCGAAGCAGCGGAAGAAACCCTGCGAGGAGCAGCCGCTGCTCCAGAACGCCAAGGAAAGGCAGCGGGGCTGGGGTTCAGAAAGGCGGGCAGGTCGGGGGGAAGCGGCCGGCCTCAAGCACGCACCCACGGGTGCTCGGGGAGACACGGGTGGTGGTGTTCGGCCAGGGGCAAGCCCAGGGCCCTCCTTGACCCCAGGGGCTTCGGGAAAGGCTGGATAGGCCCCACCACCAGCACGGCTCTGCCGTGCAGCTCGGCCAAGGGTGGAGCGGGGCAGGGGGCAGGAGACACCCCTGCCCTGCAGCCCCCGGGAAAGCCAAATGCCCCAAATGTGGTGGACTTGCTTAAGGTGGGGGATGGATTTATCACTAAAGCTAGCGGGATACCTACAGGAGTGAGATACAGGTATAACAAATGCATTTCTATTTAGCGCTCTTTATCACTCAAAAATCCTACAAATGCCGTACACAAAGCAGCTCACCAAAATGCAACAACAAAGGGCAGACGGGGCAGATGGGAAAAATGAAAATCTGGTCACCACCCCCAGGCAGCTCCCCATCCCCCAACAGCACACAGGCAGGTGAGACCCCAGCTTTCACCGTTTCAGGTGAAAGACCCCAGCACTCCCATAACCCACCCCCCCCCAGTCTCCGAAATGTCCCCATGGGAAGGACAGATGTCAGTCTGCTCTCCCAGGGTTTGAAGCCCTACCTCCCAAGGGTTCACATGTAATTAGGTAGCACTGACCAGAGGCATGAGCAACTTATTTCTCCTTGTCCAAATAATGCCAGGTGAAACATCTCCAGATTTAACTACATGAGGCCCTCTGGTCTTGTACACACCTCTTCTTAGCCATCAATTTTTCTAAAAGGCAGGGTAATAAACTGCACTCGGGGAGGCAGGGCTATTCAGCTAACAGGCTTCAGTAATTCACAGGTATGAATGAACGGGACAGCAATAATGTTAAAAAAACCCCAACTTTCTGGGTCACAGTCCTGACTGCAATGTTTTAAAATCACTAGCTGGGAAACTCACTCCCCAGATGGCTAATGATTCAGCTTTGAAAGCAAATATTTAATAATTATTTAGTAGAGGGAAGTTGTGGACAGTTACACCTCAGGGTATTTCCAGAAATGACAAGTATTTTAAAATGCAAATTCACAAATTCTGCAAATTCTGCAGCATACATAATTTGAATATCTAGTGTACATCCTGGCCATATTGCTAGCAAATACCACAGTGCAAACAGTTTTTCCAGGACTACATATATCCCCAGTGACACGTTAGAATGTAGTATTAAACAATAATACAAAGATAAAAGCATGTTGTATATGGCATGCTTTGGAGCAGTTACCATATGCTCTGTCAATAATCTATGGATTAATAGGGCCCTGATGTACAATAACATGTTGGCCACTCACAGCTCCATGGAAGATTATTCCATTCACCATGAAAGTTAGCTGAGGATTAGGCATATGTCACAATTTTTCATTCATATTTTTAACTTGGTCAGCTCTAAGATACTACAGTTGGGTATTAGGGTTTTTTTATTATTCTTATTCTTTAAAGGTCTGATCCTAATTCCATTAATTTGCACTAACATCAAGGGAGCAGGTTCAGGCACTAAATTAGAAGATTAATGTTATCTTAACAATTTACTTCTGTGACCCTAAGAGCAGCTATATTAGAGCGTTTTAAAAAAAAAAAATTCATTTAACCTATTATCCTACCACTCACAGCAGACGTAGCTGATACTTTGGGAAACACAGCATGTATAGGATGTAAAAAAAGTAATTTGTTTCAGTATGATTACCCCCAGTTTGGGTTGTGTTTCTGGGCAGTTCAAAAACAAGATTCTTTTCTAAATCTTGGTGTTAGGAACAGACAGTAAAATAGATCTATAGAATCATCTGCAACAGCAGCCCATCTCGTAACAGGCCAAAGTCTCCTCAGTATTTTCTTGGTTTTTATTTAGAACAGAGGTCTGGATAGTCAGGCGGACAGCTAGCCACAAAATAAAATGTCATTTACTAGTTACAACCTAACCCAAGGTGTGGGAGATTCACCTTCCACTCTTTTTAGCTCTAGAGACTCCCCATACAATCATTAGCATTTGTGCCTGGGCAAAATGACTTCAAAATAGTAACAAAATGGAATGCTTCCAGGACAGTATTTTCCATCCACTCTGTACATGCCGTGAATCACCTTACAAACAGCACAGCCCTGCAGAGTAACATCTCCATGTGCTACTATCTTGTCCAGGTCTCCTTAGTGAAAATGAGATTGTCCCTAATGAATTCAACAACTCGGGCAGGCTGAAACACCATTGGCATCACCTGGGGGTCAGGAGTCTGCCTAGTCTGTATGTGCACAGCAGCAGCAGGGGATTTGCAGTTCTTAACAGAAGTGCTGTTCTTTCACTCTTTGGACAGGAATGCTGACAACTGCCAGGGATCCAGGATTCCCCAACATACCCCTGCAAAAGGTACCTCAGAGGGGTTATTTTTCTGTGTGTAAGGTTACCACCGCTGAGACACAAAGGCACTGCAATGGTTCTAGCGACCTGCCCGATTTCTCCTCCTACTTACAGTGGGTAACACGCAGCTAAAGGGAGCTGCTTACACTTGGCAAAGCAGAATGGTGCCACTTTAGCATAAATATGTTGCAGCACCTACAGCTATGAGTATATAAATATTTCAGAAGGTAAACTGTATTATGGGTTTGGTGGGTTGGTTTTTAAACACATACCTATCTTTTTGTCTGGTAAGCAGTTTGTGCAGAAAGGAGTACATACATACAAAAGTATGCTAAAATTGCATTTGCATTCTAAAGATAAAAGTTACCATTAATCACATCTGAAAATAGGAGTCTGAAAGTGCAAGATATATTTTTGAAGGGAAAAAGAAGTCACAACTACCAAAACACTTTCAGAAAGGAGGCTGACAAACTTTTCCTTCCTGTCCCCCAAAAAAGAAAACTCCTTTAACTAGCTTGCACATAGCTAAAAAGCTAAAATCAAACTGGCGCAACCTATGCCAGCAGTAGAAAGCCAAAAATGTGCTCTACATACTCCATGATAAGGAATTTTGAAAAGCAATGTACCTATCAGCACTATCACTAGCTAAGTGACTTACCAAATTATCTACATAGCAACATAATTGCCAAAAGCTATCAAGAAATTTATCAACAGTGGGGTACCATCCACAACAACACTGCACTACACAGAGCGGCAGAACAGAAATATTCCTGTTCCTCATGTGGGCCTGGCTTTCGCTGGCCTCTTCTGTTTGCAAAGTATCATTAGCGATTTTCACCAGTCTCCATCTTTATTTTGCACCCTCTTTGGGGGAAGTTTGTTACACTGTAAAAGCAAAGAGGTCCTCGGGCTCCATCGTGTAGGTAGGCTGCAACTTACTGTGTATTTGTATGTGAAGTGCTATATTCTTCTGATCTCACCACACATTTTTCTAAGAACCAGGCAAGCCATAATGAACTTAAACGAAGGGACTGTGCAGACACTTATCTGCACACAGATGTGGGGAAAGCAAGCTTGCTTGTTAAAAAGGCAAAGTCAGCCCTACTTTATGCTTAGAAAAGAAAGGTGTCTCTCTAATAAGGTAACCCATAGCCAAATCTTGACATTACACAAGATAACTTACAATACATCTCAAGCAAGTTTAAGAATGGACAGTAAAGACTATACATCCCCATGCATCTTTTCCTGAACCCACATACACTCATATATTTGTACAAGCGAATCCAAAACACTTTGTAGCCCTGTGCTACTCACAGAATCATGGAATCATTTAGGTTGGAAAAGACCTTCAAGATCATCAACTCCAACCATCAACCATGCCCATTAAACCATGTTATGGAGTACCCTGTCTACACGTTTTTTGAATACCTCCAGGGATGGTGACTCAACCACTTCGCTGGGCAGCCTGTTCCAATGTATGACAACCCTCTCAGTAAAGAATTTTTCCTAATATCTAACCCAAATCTCCCCTGCTGCAACTTGAGGCCATTTCCTCTTGTCCCATCTCCAGCCACCTGACAGAAGAGACCAGCACCCAACTCGCTACAACCCCCCTTCAGGTAGTTGTAGGGAGCGATCAGGTCTCCCCTCGGCCTCCTCTTCTCCAGACTAAACAACCCCAGTTCCCTCAGCTGCTCCTCACAAGACTTGTGCTCCAGACCCTTCACCGGCTTCATTGCCCTTCTTTGGATGCGCTCCAGCACCTCAATGTCTTTCCTGCAGTGAGGGGCCCAAAACTGAACCCAGGACTCGAGGTGCGGCCTCACCAGTGCCAAGTACAGAGGAACGATCACCTCCCTGCTCCTGCCAACCACACTAGTTCTGATGCAGGCCAGGATGCTGTTGGCCTTCTTGGCCACCTGGGCACACTGCCGGCTCATATTCAGCCGGCTGTTGACCAGCCCTCCCAGGTCCTTTTCCACCAGGCAGCTTTCCAGCCCCTCTTCCCCAAGCCTGTAGCACTGCATGGGGTTGCTGTGACCCAAGTGCAGGACCCGGCACTTGACCTTGTTGGACATCATACAATTGGCCTCAGCCTGTCGATCCAGCCTGTCCAGATCCCCCTGTAGAGCCTCCCCTACCCTCAAGCAGATTGACCCTGCCTCCCAACTTGGTGTCATCTGCAAGCTTGCTGAAGGTGCACTCGATCCCCTCGTCCAAATCATTGATAAAGATAGTAGAAGGGGGCCCAACAGCGAGCCCTGAGGAACACCACTTGTGACCCGCTGCCAACTGGATTTCACCCCATTCACTATTAAACTTTTTGAGACAGTCTTCATCAAATAGCAAATGGGAGAGGAGGGGGGAAGACAGAAATGACAGAAAAACATCTCTTTGCTTCCAACTTTACCTGTATAGGGATATTCCCAAAACTGGAGATAAAATACCCAAACCTGAAAGGTAATTTTGCCCCAGTTTTCATAAGGCATTTTTTCAACCTATCTGAAGGGGTTTAAAACTTTTCTGTCTTTATCTGATCAAAATGCTGTCCTTCCTCCTGCAGTCCTGGCATTCTTTGTGTTGAGACTGTTTCAGTATCAGTATTAATATTCAAATGTCAAGTCTGTGACACTACATTTCCGGTGCTATTTAAAGCATTCAGAACAATTATTATTCATGAAATATTAAACAGTAAATTTTTGCTACCTGCTTACAATTTCAGCAGCCCTAGCTGTGACAGAACAGCACTTACACCAGTCATATGCAATTTTACATAGAAATGTATTGTTCAGCTTTTCTAGCAGTACTCATACATTTCCCCAAATTGGCTTTTTTTGTTTTTAGCAAAGCTACACACTTATTCTTTTTCTGTGCCCCAAACAGCAATTGAATTTATAGTATTTAGTATTTCAGACTTTTGTTCCACATATATTCCCTAACTGATAGCAACTTTAACACATAATGAATCACCAAGCTTTTTTATTTCAATATTTATGGAATAGTAATTCTCTCTTCTACCGTTTCTACTGCTCTTAAAAAAAAAAAATCTTTTATTTTTGCTTTTTTTTTTTTCCTGTTTCAGTACTTAGTTGAGTCTCTTTCTTTTGTAATTATCTAGACTGTGGTTACATATCTTTGGCTATAAGGGGTATTTTTATTATAACATGCAGGTGTCTTCAAAAGCAACATACATCAGAGCTGCACAGCTGAGAATGCACTGAATTTCTACTCCTTCCTACCAAGTTGCCAAGTTTTGGAGAGGCTTTCATAAATAGTACAAACTGAAAATAATGAATGCCCATTGCTTTATACAGAAAGGTGCATGTTAATTAGATATATACATTTTTCTACTTAGCAAAGAACAGCTTTATGAGGAATGCACACAAACCACATTGAGCTTTCCATTAATAAACAACACTACAAGCTACAGATCAAAATGAAATATCCCAAATAACTCAAAGAAAGCTTTATTTTCAGCATATGGCTTGATCATGCCATAAAGTTCTTCAGTATCATTGTACAGGTCAGTTATTTCCACTGTTCTCCCCTCCAAAACTGGAGGCTGATTTCAGAACGTGCATGCTTCTTTCAGTCTTAATTAACTTCACTCCAAATTTGAGCCAAAGGGGTCTGATCCTAACCCTCCAAAAGTCAAGAGGAATGCCAGTGGGAACGGGGCCTAAAACAACATGTCTACAGTAGTCAACAGCTCTGAGTTGTATAAATACTTGCTAGTATCTCTATACTGACTGGTCATCAACATTTCCATTATAATCCTTGTACTTGGGGACATCTGTATGTTGGATGCTATCCATACTTCTCTCCAGCCAGCTGAAAGGAATTGGTTTTGAGTGATACAAGGCACTCCCTCTCCTCAGGAGACCTGCAGACAACTAACAGAACCCTCATTTTTCACACAAATCAACAGGATCCTACCATCCTACCTGCTTTGCTACAATGTGCTTTTACAGGGTCATAAAAGGAAGCTTTGGTTTTGTTTCAGGTAATCAAGGGCTACCAGCTTTTTCATGTAGTATGTCATGATGTGAAATAATCAGGGCTAGAAGTGCAACAATGAGGTTTAAACAACAGCTCATGAATAATGTGCCCTGCAATTCTTCCATCATTCTGTTTACACTGTATTGAGAGTTATAAATGAAGTAATAAACAGCAAAATCCAGTCTGCCAAAATAAGGAGCCTGTCACAAATGCTTTTTAAAAAATAGCAGGGGTAATACTAACATCACAACCAGTATTATTCCCACTCCAATCAGTGAAACCGTCCTTAAATTTGATCTCCTGTTGCACCCCAAGGACTGCTGTGTTTGTCTACAGAACCACAGCACTATTATAGCTGAACTCGTTATTTTAAAGTGTTTGAAGTACCTTGAGCATGATTGAAAACACAGAAAAACAAATTCCACTGGACAATACGCAATTTATACTAATGTTAATTAATTCACATTCACAACATAAGCTGAAGCTGTTCCAAAAAACCCATTATGGTATATTCTGAGAACAAGTACTAGGAGCAAAACACAAAACTTGTCTTAGTTTAATCAACGTACCAACTTTATACATCCTTCTACAATAAGCCTGAGTCCTCCATCTCCTTCCTGCTCCTGGAGGGATGCTGGTATTAGGCCCACCAAACTGCATTGATCAAGAATCAGCTCTGGAAGTAATTCTCCATCTTTCTGCAGAAATGAGTTGTTAAGGGGACCAATATTAACAACTTTTAGGAGCGATATGGGTAAAATGTGAGTGGAACTGCTTCATGCCCTAGCTGAGAGGTCTAGCTGAAGAACAGGCATACACGTTGCCCTAAGCTTTTACAGTAAAATATGATTGTTCCTTCTCTTGCCCTTCCAGGACTCCTCCGCATCTACTCATCCATCTTCAGGCCTCCCTGGGCACCTGGAGGCCAAACCACATGACAGACAGGCATTTGCAAGATGGTCCTACCAGCAGCCCCCCCTGAATTCCAACTGCTTGCCCACCTAAGTTATAACCCTGCTGAGGAGAATTTGCCCCGAGACCCCAGAGCACTCCGCTCTGCAGAAGCTGGGCCAGAAACAGCGTGACGGACACCAGTAACACGGCACTAAGTGAGGTGAACCCTACGTGGAGGCTCATAGCAGGCTCTTTCTCCAAGGCTTAAGCTTCTCAGCATTTTATCTGAGGTACGAACACTCAGAGCTTATACATTTATGGTGACAGGTGAACAGCTTTGCTCTCAGTAGTAACCACAATTTCTTTTAGAGTCCTGAACTGAAGTTAAGAGAAGACCCAGGTCAGTATCCACACATCACAGCCTTTCTCAAACACAGGACAACAAAAAAAAAACAGCAACAAAAAGCCCAGCTACAGAGTAAACCCCACTTACACGCACCACAAAAGCTCTTATTTTCCAGGCCCATCCAAGAACACAAATTGTCCAGAGACTGAATACCGGCTCTCCACAAAGGATCTCTGAGCCCATCAGAGTGTCTCAGCTCCCTGCCAGCCTGCCGGCTCCAAACAACCTGGCCCTTGCATGCAACAGAACTGCCCTCAGCCAGCTACAGCAACACGCTTAGCATCCAGACAGTGGCTTCTTTTCATTCCATACCTATTTGTACAGGTCTCTCTAAAACACGCACACTGAAACTTCACCAGTAGGAAGGGAAATCAGTGGCTACAACTGCAAAACGCCATGTTGCTAGCCAGAGACGAAGAACGCACAATCCGATGCTGAATGACTGCCAGCGAGGAGGAGTCCCAGCTTAAGGCCTCAAAACCGCTCGGAAAGCTGTTGCCTGGCTGATTACGTCCCTACCAAAAGGGCAAGGCTTCAGAGCAGTGTGCGCAGCAGATTAAACGCGTGGCTCCCAGCACTGCCAGCAGAAGCTGCAGATCCCAACCACCACGCGTACCCTGCAAACGCACCCTGGTGCGTACTCACGCCGTAATGTGCCTCTGAGCTCCGCTCTTACAAAAATAATAGCCTTATCAGTGAAACTGTAGTCCATGGGCAGTGACCGCAACACGTGCTAAACTCCCTCTGAAAGGAGCTGGTCCATAAGAAATTTTAAAACCAAGTGAAGGATGTGGTAAAACTCCTAACAAAAAAAATAGTAAGGGCAGTGTCTCTCAGAAAAAAAGGGACAATTTGCCATTTGCAGTGTGTACAAGATGTCTTCATACACTTTCCTGATTCCTTGCCAGTAACTATTCAAAAAAGACCACTTAACAAGCAAACAGGTCTTCAGCACAACAAATAATAAAAAAGAGAGCAAAGCTTGTGCTATTTAAATATCATGAAACATTCTGCTAATCATGCACAGATGGAAGTACAGACGCTTCTGCCAGACGCCTTGTTCAGAAACTTTGCTCTATTTTTAATTATTTGATGCACAGAGGACCTGTTTGCTGATTAAAAGGGCACTGCCTTTAAAAGGACTCCATCAATATGGAGTCTAGTCTTGTTTTTATTGGAGGATTTCTAGTAGTAACTCATAACTCCGAGCTCCCTGCACCAATTTTTATAACCTTATAAGCATGTGGTTGGGTTTTTTTCAGATGCTTCTCTCACCTTGGGAAACTGCCTACTTACAGGAAAAGTGAAACTAACTATACTCAAGCTATTGTGAAACACACTGAGTAAATCCATTTGGAAAACGTGTATTTTCCTCTAATATCCTGTAGTTTGTATTTTTTTTGGTGTTACTTATAACAAGAAGGGGCATCAATTTTCAGATAAAAGCATTATTTTTGACAGTTTTCCATTCAGTCAAAAGCTTAGTTTTTTGAGAAAACTTATCTCCAAAATTATCAACCAAAATACTTATTAGTTTGGTTTGTTTTTTTTTAAATCTACTATAACCACACTATCATTCCAATAGTCAGTTCTTGGCAAAAATATAGTGATACACACACAAAAAAAAACCCACCCTCACATTTTTTCACTTCATACCTTCTGTGAACTTCACTCATTCAGTGGGTGCTTCATTCCTGTACTTCTCCATAGCAGTCCAGGAATTTTTCCCTCACTGAAGAGCCTCACTCAAAATGCATACCATGTTCAATTTCTTTTTCTCAATGAAGTGTTTTTCAAACATTCTTTTTTGGTTTAGCTTACATTTTATCTTGAAAGTTTTGCAACCTGTTACTACAGAACTTCACCACTGGAGCAGAGTCACGGTATAACAACAACCGGAAGCCCAAGGAAAACTGTCCAGGCCGTTGCTTTTGTCCCACCAGTATGACACATGAAAATTGTACTGTATTTTTAAAGCTTACTAACGTTAACAACCTGAAGTGCTGCTATTAACAGAGTAAAAGAATCCTTTGATTAGAAGACCACATGATATGATAATAAAACAGTGACCCCATTATCTTATGAACAAATGACCCAAAGGTGGTGGCTCCTGGCTCATGCTCAGGTACAGAGAAAACAACTGAATGATATATTTTTTATTTTTTTTTTAACAATGCAGCATGTAATATTGTACAAATACATGCAACTGATTTCTTAGAGACCAGCTGACAATCCTGAAAAGCAAGATGCCTGCTGAAGAGACACTGCAGCTGGAAGCCAGGGAAGACTGGCAGGGGCATGTGGGACTGAAAATCCAATGTTCAGCCAGGGAAACGGGCACCCACACTGAAGCTTCAGAGAAGAAATAACGGGGATTTTCCCATGAGGATAAGGGGAAGGCTGTATGGAGTGAAAGGCTTGTCCAGGCAGATCATGGGGGTTGCAAACCTCAGAATCCAGCTATGACTAACAAGGAAGGAAGACAGGTAGATGAAAGAACATTCAAATTTGCAGTTCTGCAGAAAATTACTGAGATATTGAAACCCTCTGAGCAGAAATGGATTTTAGACACACAGAAACACACACAAAAAAATCAAGCCAAAGAAAGGGCCAACACACAATCAAAGTATCGTGCAGGTAACAAAGCTGGTGAAGGAGCCGTACAAGTAGGTCAGATACCCAGCAGTGAGAACTGCTGAGCACGGGAGAATCTCAGTAGAGAAGGGGTAAGAAGAAAAATTAATTGGCCAGCAATAAAAGCATAAAGTCTGGAAAAGGTTAAAATGGGACAGAAGGATGAAAGGGCAAAACGCTGCTTGGGCTATATAAAGGAAGATTAGTCTAATTCACCAACACATCCACCTGAAGCACGGGAAGGAAAGAAGACTGATGACACTTGACTGAGGAACAGTTTTCATTCCCTCTTCACTTGGAGGATAAGCCAAGCGAATGCACAACTGCCATATCTACCAAACAAGTAGCGTCTGATCAGCAATGCTGATCTGCCAGGAACAGCTCCGAGTCCAGAGGGCCCCAACACACCCCGGAGATCGCAGGCCAGATCCCATGCTCCGTCACACCACATTTACACCCATGTGGTTCCATTTAAACTGTCCAAGTAACTAACGGAGGTGGGAACCTGATCCCTTATTCCACCACAGCCTTTGGCTGAGTGCCTTGGTGCGATGCAGAACACACACAGTTCCCGTTAAACAAGATAAGGAGCATAAAAACCTGGTTGCTGCAGCACAGGCTGCACAGCACTACTGGTTTCATAGAGACACACCAGCTGAGCTGTACAAACAGCACCAAACACTGCAGCAGAAGTGCGTCTTAGTTTGCATTTCTTCCATTCCAAACAGCCAACGTGACATTCAACAAGTTCGACTCCTTAGGTAACAGGGGCGTACTTGACTGCTACTGTTTAATGTATTTCAGATCCTTACTATAAACCTTCTAAGCACCTCAATTTTCCTTAGGGTGCTTTCTGGCTGTAATCTAACAGATAACAACATCTGGATAGTAATGTCATGTAACAAATGTCGTATTTCCACTCAGGAATTACTTTAATGCACTCAGTCACTACACTCTGCATTCCCCCTGAATCTGCTGCTGAGCTGCAATCAAAATAAAACTGGTGGTGACCAACAAATGGTAGGACGTACCCATGCCGGTCTGTATCATTCTCACAGCTGAATGCCAGGCACCAGGACTGAGTTATTCTGTCAGCTTGTGCAAATATGGAACAAAATACAGACTTTTACTCCTTTGGTCCTTCTGGTACTGTAGTATCACATATATTTTAAGACACTATATAACATACTTGTGCACTATCCAAATAAACACACAGTGCAATTTTAAACTATAGATTATTGGTCCATAACATCCAACATCCTCCTCTTTCCCCATAAAACAGAGCACAGATCTGCTACAGAGACGGCACTGCCATGTCACTTATCTCCCCACAATTTAATTAATCAACTGTCAAGCTCACAGAGGAAATCACAAGTGATTTCCAAGACTGTGTCATTAACAACAAAAATATCAGGCCAGATCGCAGCAGAGATCCAAGAAAATTTAGCAAGACTTCTAAGTAGGAAAGCTGAAACTCACCCCCAATTCAAAGAGGAGACAAACAAGACCTAAGCAAAAAGGTGAAGCAGCTTCTCGGTTCTGCAGACGAGGAAATGCAAGAGCAAAGCCTTTGCCCAGATCCACCAGTTTGTCTTTGGCTATTCTATCACCAAGTGTTGCTCACAGAGAAGTCATGCTAACATAGACCAGGGTAGCTGGTGGGGAAAAAGGAAGAGAGAGTCCAGGGGAAAGAAATACAAAATCTAGGATGTATTAGTTCTCTCATTTGTAATGAAGTAGGGGGGGGAAGGTACTATTTCATTTGGGTGTCAGGGAGACAACAACAGTTAGCAGCAAAGAAACCTCCACTGTATGTTCATGAGTTGGGTTTTGTTTGTTTTAAACCAGATGCTTAAATCTCAAGACATTAGTATGCAAATAAAAAATTGTATTAGCTGAAAGATCACAACATTCATACTGTAGTCTTTTACTTGCATAAATATTGATGGAAATACCAGTATCTGTGTCTAGGGCCAAACATCTTACTGAAAAGTTCAATCTCAATGACAAGCAACATTGTCTCCCCTTGCTGAGGGAAGAAAATACCTTGGACCAAA
Organism: Astur gentilis; assembly: GCF_929443795.1. Lineage (NCBI taxonomy): Eukaryota > Metazoa > Chordata > Aves > Accipitriformes > Accipitridae > Astur > Astur gentilis. The sequence continues at coordinate 19,342,187 of NC_064899.1, read as the reverse complement.
TCTGTACCTCCTTAGGCACAATCTCTTCTGAAATCATAGGCAATGCTGCCCGAGTAGAGTCTCAGTCTTCGGCAAAATGCTGCTAAGCCCAAAGAGAAAGGTGAGCAGAGGGTGGTTTGGACAATTCACAGGTGGATGACCACCACTGCAACCTTTCCCCTCTGAGGAGGCGTTGAAGACCAGCCCAAATCACCATCTAATAACTCTTTGTTTGCCTCTCTAAAATGAATCTGACATCAGGGCTCAGGATACAGGTCCCTCCACAACAGCTGTAATGGTATGTAGAAGGATCTGTTGAGGCACAACTCCCAGGTGTGTAAGCAAAACTTTCAGATCACAGGTGGGGCTTTCTGCTCATGGTCACACTTTTCTGATTCTTATGGAGGACTTCTGTTTTCAGTAATGCCTATACAGCACTACCTGAGATACCCCAAGTCATTAAAAAAATGTAAATAGGAAAAAAAAATAATTTTTTTAAAAGAAAAATAATGGATCAATGACCTTCTGTTGGGTTTTACTTGCTTATTTTATTATGCTCCCTACTTAGTTAATTTTATAAATGTAAAATTTTATGTATCGTACCCTCTTGCAACTCTGTTTTTAAAACATGACACGTTCTGTAGGAAAAAAAAATCCAAGAAGCAAAATGGAACTTATTTTTGTATTAAATACATTTTTAAAACAATCACCAAAGCTACAGCAAGCATACAGACAGATAGAAAGTAATCGTGTTCATATCTGAATTCCATACTTCAAGCCACCTTTGATCAACTTGATTAATATTCATTTCAAAAGATTTTATAGCTGGTGTTCTTTATGAACACAATTAATCTGTTCTGAATTCTGTGTTTCATAAAATTACTGTTCCTCTGATTAATTTTACAAAACCCACATGTAACTATGTACAAATGCATTTTTCTCATTGATAAAACGAGCCTGTGACACAGCTTCCAGTACTGGCCAAGAGATATCATTTTGAGTATCTAATAAATCAGCAAGCCTGATGATGCAATGTCATGTGAGCTAATACACAAAATACTACACTTCTTACTCAAGTAAAAGAAACAATACCCCAATTCTCAGCTTATAGCACTGGATCAGCTAAAACGCAGCTCTTCAGGTATCAGTACCTGTAGGATAACACCACCAGCTAGTCAAAGTGACTGTAGCTGACCCATGAACCTTCCTCTACTGAAGCCAGGAATAAAATTTTAATCAGATTCAATAGCATGGTTTCACACGGTTGAATTTCAGAGACACTGGATCTGAACAGGACCCATCTGACTCCTGATCTGCAAGGGAGACTCACTTTGACCTCACCAGGACTGCCAGGAGCAGGCTGATGTCACTTCACCCCATAAATCCCCTCGCCTGGCACTGTAGCTAAGCACCACTGAACTCAGGTACCCTCTAGGAACACTGCGATGTTGTAATTAGCAGTGAGACTTGTAATGCATTCCCCAGCCAGAAACAAGAGTTGCTGTGGCCACTAGAGTAAAAGAATGTGAAAAGGGATTGGGGAAGAACAAAAAAAGACAGGTAAGAGTAGAGAAAACACAGTGAAAAATTATTTAAGTATCTCATATTAAAACAACACAAAAATCAACAGCATCAGCTGAACTATCAAACAGATATTACAATAAACAGTGGAATTTTTTTTAAAGAATAAAATTTCCTTTAAATTGATTATTTCAGCGGAGAGGTGAAACGATACGCAGAAGATATCTCTGACATGAGCTTCTGCTTCTTAATGTCTAAATTATGTTAGGTTTTGTTTTGGGGTTTTTTGAGAAATGATGTATTTAACATTCTGCTTGTAGTGCAACAGTAATCTAAACCTCTCTTTTATTTTTTGGCAAACGCTGCCCATCACTCACTTTTAAGTTTACCATTAACTGTGAACTGTTAACATGTCTTAGTGTAGTTTCAATGTTCCTATGGCAAGGCTAAACAGCATTTAGAAAACAATGATATCCCCAGGCCCACACTGTAGTTTCTGAAGCACAGATTAAGCACGGTATTCTGCTCAACAAGCTCATCACTGTTAAGTAACTCATCAGAAAATAAAGAGGGAATTATCAAATGGGAATTGCCAAGTAATTAGTTCTCTGAAGCAGATGACATACAACTGTTAAAGGGAGGGGCTTCCCTGTTAGTCATATGTCAGAGTAGAGCCTACTAATCTGTAAATAAAAATGCATTACATATGATTAGGGCTATGGGTTTTTAACTGCTAGTGGTACATGAAGAATGAACTTAGAACTTCTTCTAGTGTAATAATCTGCTAGGATTTTTTTTTCTCTTGCACACAATGAATTTTCAAACCATTCTGGATCTACTTGCTATCAGACTATCTGGGGAAAGCTATGAATATGGCACAGTAGCAGGCACTGGATGCGTTCAGGGGCCACAGAAGAGGAGAAATGCATTTACTATCACATTAATTTGAAAAATCAGTCTCTACTCAGCTACTACACATGGCACTGAAAAGGAACTGCACCAATGAGAAAATATTCACTAGCACAACATTTCTGAGCACAGTAAAGAAGGATTAAGACTGCTTTTTATAATTATCCTTCTCCACTAAAGCCTGACTTACTTTCAAGTAGCTGGCCTCACAGAAATGTTAAATTCACAAAACTACAAGGGCCTTCACGCGTGGGTACCTGACAAACAAAAATGTGGTAACAGTCACAACCACACTCCAATACAAGCAAGAAACTCTTCAACATTTCTACTTTATATAGAGCAAACAGTGACTCAATAAATCCTTAAGGCAGGTTTACTGCTAGTCCCAAAATGGGTTGATCACTGCTAAGTAACTGATCAGAAAATAAAGAAGGAATTATCAAACTTGGGGTTTGCCTCCATCGCAGCATCTCACCACAAAAAAACCCTCAGCCAACACATTCAAATCCAGATGCTGTCACTTGGGCTAACTTTCTACCAAAACTTTACCCCTGGCATCCAGGGCTAACTTTCACCCAAAAGCAGACCCCTGGTATCGAGGCATGGCAAAAACCCCCGGCACGCCCCTGCCCAAAACACACAGCTGAGGGAGAGGGCAGGAGGAGGGCACGCACAGATGTCAAGGCTCATACCCCACTGCACGTCGCATCTAGTCATCTCACTACTTTCGGCCCTCAGCACGCAGAAGCTCTCCGTCTCTCTAATACTTACGCTAACATCCGAAAGCCCACACTTTAAAGTAACGCTAACAAGTTGCAGTGCGTGGGATAGCAAGCATTTTATCCCATTTGCAGATACACCTTTTTAAAACAGAAGTTGGAAGGTGAATCAAATCTCAGGTCGTGGCTTATATCGCATTAGGAAGGCGAGCCTTGTGTTTTTATGTAGACAGATCACTACACCCAACTCCATTTACACTTCAGACTGTGTTACAAAACTTTCAGTCAGTCAGACACCAGACCCTCAACATCTGCTAAAGGAACAACACAGCAAAAACGTGTAAGGTCACGGCTGAGGTGACAGTGTAGGGCTGAGGGACCGCAAAGCCTCATTTCTAAGACATCAGTCTGCACTCACATCACTTCATTTAATTTACCTTTGAGTTACTCACACACAAAACAAACAACAAAAAATTATTTCTAATTACTATCCAATTATACCTATTTCACATCTCCATTTCACTTGTGCTCTTAACACATTAAAAATCTCCATCACCTACCTTCTTTTAGCGCTACAGCCATCCTAAACCTTCATAAACAGGATGAGAGGGAAGAAATAAAACCAGCTATGATAAAAGGACACCAATATGGCAATCAAAAAGCCACCACTGGACACAACAATATAGACATGGATTAGCTCTTTTTATGTTCGCTACAAAGTATTTTCAAAGGGCAGACTGTTGTCCATTTAGATAGAGCAGTAGCCAGAAGTCTGCATAAAACAGAAATTATGTCTTTCATAAAAAATAAGCCACATTAGGTAGTGTACAGACATACTTAAGGAAAATTCAGAAGAAAAAAAAATTCTTACAAATGGGCTGTGGCTGTAAATTCAAGCCGGTATTATAATATGATTAATAGATATCAAGTGACTTGACAGTGGAAAAGATTAAAAAGAACTCTTTAATTGTTAAAATGTCCAGTGTCTCATGCAAAAATCCTCTTAACACAACTGTTTAAAAGAAAGCATTGAGTCATTTGCCTACGTGGAAGGAGGCAGTGCACACTCTGAACAAGTAACAATAACTCTATGTTTTGTAGAGCAGGCTAAAGCTAATTACAGTCATGATAAAGAAAAAAAAAAAAAAGCTGTATCTCCATTTTTTAAAAATTTATTTTTATTAATCCCTGTGCCCTTACTCGGACAAGATGCTTAGGAAGCTCTACAAGAACACTGCTTGAATTGGAAGGGTAAGGACACCTGGAGCTCACACACAACAGCGACGTTACTGCCTGAAGCCACGCGATTCCACACGCAAGTGAAGCCATGAGCACACGTGTAGGGCCACTGGGCCGAAAGTCAGGTTTCTGAGATCTCATTTTGGGTATTACAACTGTGAGCTCCTGCCTGTTATATCCAGTGACAGAGAGAACATTTGTAAGCAGGCAGTCTCTAGGCCAGTAACTTCTATTTCATTTATTTACTTATACAGTGGGCCTGATTTTGATTGCTCCCTAAAAAAATAAGAACTAGCTAATAAGGCCAACAGAGGTACCCCAAACTCAGTGATGAACATGTCCAACAACAAGAAAAGAAGCCAAAATAAATCTGATCTAAGGTCCTCAAATACAACACTATGCTTCAAGCCACACTGGTACAAAATAAAAAAAAAAAAAAAAAGGCAGTATAGTACTATATTCCTGTCATGCCTCTGCACCAGACTTAACTAGGTTACATTTTTTTATCCAAAATGTTTGCTTAACATCCAATATATTCTTTGTCTTGCAATTGCAGGAAATGCCAGATCCTAAAATATTTGAGATGACTTAGCAATACACTGTGGATAACACAACCTGATTATTCATAGGATTTGACCAAGACACTATAAACAATTACTTCTTCTAATTAAGACATATAAGCCTTTCCTGGAGTAATCACTTCTGGGGATAAATACAATTTCATACAACCCAAGCTAATTCTGAAAAAAATGAAATGCTTTCTGGAAACGATAATGTGATAATAAAAAGTTTCCTTCAATTCGATCTCCCAAGTCAATAGCAGCTACCAAGACAGTTTTCTTTCAAAACAGAAAGACAAAATGTGTCAGCACACAGGCACTTTGGTTTTTCACTCTCAAGAAATTCTTATTGCTCTGAAGAGATATAGTGGTTACAATCCACCCCCACCATTAAAGCTCATTTGTAAACTGTAACAGGCATGTCTTTGCATGTAACTACTTGCTTAGACAACTTCCCTTTAAAGCACAGCACCCTTCCTGCAGCCACAATAAAATGTCAATTATGTGCTGCATACTTTCCTATGCCATGCTGTGTACATTAAAAGTATTCTGCAATGGAGACTTTCTGATCAACCCCTCCAATAGAATGCTATAGTAATTAAGTTTTCTGGCTGCATAAGAAAAAAAAAAAAAAAGCTTTGATTTTCTGCAAGTAACCACTACATTTTATTTTTTTTATTTAAAGACACAGGCAATTTTCTTACGACCCTTTATCTTTTTTTTTTTTTTTTTTAAGCATTAGCAGTATTGCCAATCCCAAGCACTCAAAAATCATATAACCAGTCCAAAAATCCAGGCTGGCTTAATGACAATCAGATTAAAGAAATAAAACAAAAATTTATGTTCTTTTTATTGGCAGTATGATCACTGAGCCTTGCAACTTGGTTTTTTCAAGGTATTCTCCACAACCATATGGAAAGGGGAGAGAGAGAGAGAGAGAGAGGACAGGGAGAGCAGACTGATATATGTGCACTATTGCATCCTGTCTGGCTACAGCATTTCAGGGACAAAAATCAGAAGAATTGAAAACATTCCTTAAACCAAAATAAAAGACACCCAGGCACGTCAGTAGTGACTAATTATCCTGGGAAGTATCCTTATGCCAGACGAAGTTTAGTGCACAGGAGGAACTCGGGACACTGGAAAAGTCAAGCAGGCTGCAAGCAAAAAGAACCACTAAAAGCGTTCATAAAAGTGCAGGAAGGATTTATACAATTTCACCCTTGGCATCTTACAACAAAAAATCAAAGCCTGTAAACTTTTCCATTCATACTATCATCTTTTAGTAACTGAATATGCTCTGACCTGAGGTGAGCATAAAACCACTCATCTGGAACCCACTGTCCTGTAAGTCACCGAACTGAGTCACTAGAGTTAATGGAATTTTTCTGATGAGAGTTTCTCAAGGACCTCTACTGCCAGGCAAGGGAAGTACAAACATAACACGGGTAGGTAATCATACAGACACCGGTAAAGTGTCCACGCTGCTTAAAGCCCAGAGCAGACAGTGTACTCGTTAGAGGAAACAAAAAGCATTATATTCTCACCTTATTGGCAGTGCGTATCTGTATGGTGAAGACAAAAATGAAGGTGGTCACTGTCCTATGGGGTCAAGAATAAATTCACAGCTTGTATTGCTTGCCCATCTGGCTTGGCCTGCGATGTGACTGTTGATCCACAAGTTGAGGAGATGGAAATCAGAGTAAAAAGAAACAAAAACACAGTTAAGAGTCAAACAATTTACAACATGCTAAGACATCCTAATGAAGATTGAGAGAGAATGCTTTTGCTATTACTTAAGTACAAATAAACTATAGATTTAATCCTGCAGACAGAGCACGTACAGTAGAGAGCAGAGCCCATTTATTCAAACTGAGTGCTCTTTTCCCAAATGTGATCTTAATGAGGTGAAGAATCATAAGCGACTTGAGATGACTGTCTTCACTGCCAGCAGAACATATTTTATTTGAGGAGGGGCATCATCCAGAAAACATACTGCTGCAGCTACTACTATCAGGTAAAAAACAATCAGCTTTGGGAATGTGACATTACCTTCTGCACTATTTTGACATTAATGGTGGCATGCTAAAGTCAATGCATATTACTACAAATTCCCAAATAATATAAGCAAAGGAAAACTCTACCAATGTGATTTTTTTCCCCTATTTCTGTATTTTTGCTCAGTAAAATTATGAAGAGCCAGCATTGAATTTCTGCTGACATCATGTATTAAACAAAATACATTGTGTTTTTTCACTTGGAATCTCACCAAATATTTTTATCACTCTTGGGACAATAAAAGGATTTAGTGGGACCATTTCTCCCTCACTGAGCAGCATTTTTGTTGTTTCAGTTTATGAGCATACTTACTTATTCCTATTTATGGAAGGATTTACACACATACTTAACTCTAGATAGGTTCAATCAATCCTCATTCAACAAAACCCTCACTGGGACATGTACTAAAGTAACTTTGCAGACTGGGACCAATGCACAGAGATCTGCATGTGCTGTACAACCTCAGTTCCTCAGACTACAACTTTGAGGAGAAAAAATGAAGCGTTACATTCTCAATACATGCACCGAGATCAAAAAAGACTTACAGTCATTGATTTGGGTTTTGTCTTTTTACAAAGGTTAGAAGGCTACAAAGTTTCTTACATTTTAAAACGTTAGTCATGTATCAGCTCACCCAAAACCAAGTAAAATCTTCAACCTCTTTATATAAAGAATGTGAACCACTGAATGAGACTCCAAAATAGAGTGCCTTTCTCCAAATACCTACTTATTTATTTACTGTCTTGCATAAAAGTAAAATGAAAGGATGAGGTCAGGATTTTCAGTTTGCAAAGCTAAGGCTATTGAAGCCACTGTAATATAGCACACCATTTCTTTGCAATGAAATATTTACCTGTGCCAAACCTGTCCTACTTCCGTTTCTCGTGCTAATTACAACTTTATTTGTTAAAGCAGAGTTGGTTACAGCAGTCTCAGGAGAGGCCTACAGTTAAATCTGTTACCTGCACTCTGTGAATTGTACACACCGTACCTGTACAGTCCTCCAAAGCAGCCAAATCATTCACAACTTGTGTGTTTAGCTAAGGCTGACACACAGCCCAACTTCACTCAAGCAGCATCAGCGTGAGCTGCCTCACACGCTGGAGTAGGTTTGCAGCCAGCCAGTGCTTCAGACCATCTATGCAATTCTGACACGCATTTCCTTTAGAGCCTGCCATACTTCTTTATTGCATTTCCCCTTCAATTAGTACACCACAACAAAAGCAGCACACTCTATGAACAACGACAATGATAATCCTGACTACCGTCTACTAAGATGTGCTGCTAAACTTCAGCAAGGGGAAAATTAGGCCTTGATTTTGTTTTACTAGCTACATTACTAAAACAATTACTTTTAAATTCTAATGTTTAAATCCTGACTTGCTTTTCAGGTGACTGCATTTAAGTGTCTATTTTCTTAATTAACAGGAAACTAGGCCACTGGATCTATTACATAAAAATTTTTGTTAAGTGAAATTCCAGGTCTCTTGTAAATGTCTTTTAAAACAAGACTAGTTTTTCCAACCTTTCTAAATAAATTCAATCAGGCCAGAAGGGCAAGGAGAAAAGTCGCGCTGTTTATTTTCAAAAAGCCTTTTAACTATGTATATATGGCCTTTTTGAAAATAATTACTTTATAACGCTCTTAGTCACACAGGTAATTTGTCTTACAATAAAATATGTATAAGCAGCATGTGGCACACAAAGGCTCACTCTACAGGAGTCGTCCTGCACGTGGTTATTTCACTGTCTCCAGCCAGTCCTCCTAACAGGCTCCTCTGTTTCAAGCCACCTCCTTGGTACGGAGGCCCAAAACAGAGGCGGCCGTGCGGAGCAGAGGATATTCTCTCCTAACAAGAAGGGCGAGTTAGTCGAGGCACTTAAAAGCTGCACTTCAGGCGTAGGAAACTGCCCGTGAACTCCCCATCCCCTCGCCTCTCCAAGGAGAAATGCCTTTGCTCGGCAGGCAGGCTGAGACCTGCAAACTCGTCACACCGAACCCAAGACTGCCAGCTGCCTGGCACCGCAAGTGCTAAACCACCGACAGGCATTTCTCATTACCTCCTCCAGCTCCGGTGCTTCACCATCAGAGCGATTAAAATATCTATTTTACTGATATATTTCTGGATTGCATTATGTTCCAGCCTGGTACTACAAACACTCGGGAGCTGCGGGTGCTGATGATTTCTCATCACTGAGACACAAAATCCTCCGGGCCAAGTTCAGTATTAGTGTAAGTGCACGCAAGATTAGTGACTGGAATAGGGGTGTTAACCACTTCTGCAGACGCGTAACACAGCTCCTTAATCAGGCAAAAATCCTATTTAAGCCCACAATGCTTTTTGCCATAAAAAGATACAGAGAAAATAATGGTGATACGCAGCAGATCACTTTCTGAGCTCTGTTACTCTACTACATGCCTGGATGAAGTCCAATAAATGGAGTTATTCTAGATATACACCCATGTAAGTGGCTCACAATCCCGTCCCCTGGAGTCACTCCAGATTTATGACATTAGAACAGAGTGTCAAATTTGGTGTCTTTAAAAAATTACACCTACGTTTGTGAAAAAGTGGCTCAAAAGAGCTGTGTCCAAACACTGGGAATGAAGACAAATATACATTCCTTGGTTAAATAAATTTCTAAGAGCAGTATGCAATTTGAAGCTAATCAGACTGCATATTTTTTCAAGGTACTACTAACTTTGTGGCAGAAAGTCTCCTGCTCTATGGCTATGATATTTTTATGAGCACAAATGCAAAAAAAAAAAAAAAAAAAAAAAAAAGGAGACAAATAAATACCCATGTCAGAAACGAGTTATTTACTTATGAGAAAATTGTTTTTAATAGCATATACTTAGTTTTTATCATGAGAAAATAAAGTCGGCTTTCACCTAAAACACAACAGGGCCTCCACCTTGCTAAGAACTATGAGGAGGCTTAACAAACCTAAGAGACAACAGGGGTATCAGATACAACTGATTTTAATTTCACTGGCCAGAAGGTGTAAAGTACAGTACATGAGTGGAGAACAACAAGCCTGTGGCCTAAAATATGAATGCTGGAATGGGAACGGTTACAAACTCACAAACACCGTTACAGCCACCAAACAGTTAAACCAGCCAGCCAGCAAAAAGGAAAACTCCGAAGAAACTTTTATGCAAGCTTTTATAAGCCAAAAGCATTTTTAAAAAGTACCACACCTTTGTTAATTTACTAGTAATAAACGCAAGTGGAACTGATGACTTGGCTAACCTGCTAAGCGTGCCACGTACCGTCGTCCCATCTGCCTGACACTACAGCAGGCAAAGAACACCCTTTCCGAGAAGTTCAGCCATTAGGAAACCACCACCAGCATCCTTCAATTTTCGGCAAGCCCGAGGCGGTGGCCGTGCCGGCCATACACCACCAACACGGCACACTCAGGGCTGGTGGTAGCCCGGTGGGTTGCCCGCCAGCCGCACACACACCTGACTGGACGGTGAACACCATCTGTTACCATGGCAGCCTTGATCTAATTACATGACTGATCAGGGCTGGAGTAAGCGCGCTGAAAGCCTACACCGCTGACATGTCGCTACGTGATGGGAGAGACAGACGGACAGGCGAGCGCAGAGGAAAATCTATCAACCTCTGCCTTATGTAAAAAGTGAGGAGATTACAGCCACCCTTTAAAAAAAAAAAAAGAAACTGCTACCCATAAAATACCGGGCTGGTTTTACGAACAAATTAGGTGCAATAACATGCAATTACAACTTACTATTATCTCGCAGCATTGCAAAAATAACTACGGCGTAATATTTTCCCTGGCCATTCTCAATTTCCCTCTCCCTCATTCACAACCCTTGCTCCGTAGCATAAAACTGAACCGTCCCCATCACCCGAACAGAAACAGATTAACGCAAAGCCAGGATTTTCCTTTAGGTGAAGGCTTCATTCGAAACTGAAATTAAAAGTCCTTGACTTCTTGGTGTGTAAGCAGAGTAACTCACTATGCCTGACCACATCTGACACGTAAAGTAACCATTACTGCGTAAAATACATAACCGTGAGCATTAAAGGTTGAAGTGTAACCTGTGTTACAAAATATGAATTCCTTTACCATATGAAAGGGAAAAGGTCTCCAGCAAAGGTCATCTACCTGCACCCTTGCCGATCTCTACACAGAAAACATTTGTGAGGAGGGAGGTTTTACAAACCCGAATTTCTTCGCCTGGGCATAAACAGGAATGCTTAAAATTTTTCCCCAATTCTATCCGGAGTTTGGGCTCACGGGGGAGAGAGATGCTGCTCGGAGGAGTCCCTATTACACAGCATACGGTAAACAAAATAAAAATAGCCTGTCGCTCTCGTTGTCTACACAGTGCATTATATAACGGGTTTCCGACTTGTTTTCTTTTCTATTATTACTCTTCAGCAATTCCTCCTCTTCAATAACATGTAAATCGCTCCCAATTCTGTCATTTTATTATTATCGCTATTACTATTACAGTAGGAGCTAACGTTTTCCAGCACGCTTTAATTTAGACTTTAATATTCTCAGAAATCGCACTGACGGATTCAGCACCCACGAACATACAAGGGGACATTTATTTGTTTTCTGCCGGTAAATTACGGTGCCTTAGGAAAAGAAAAAAAAAAACACAAACAAACAAACAAAACCCCAACGCCCCCACCACCACCACAACGCAACCACCCAGCCCGACCCAAGCAAACCCCGAGGCGGAGGGGGAAGGGGGTCGGTGAGCGGCGAGAGGGCAGCGGCCGCCGCTGGAGGAGAGCGGAGCCCCGGGGCGGCGGCGGCGGCGGGGAACCCCGGCCCCGCTCCCCGCGGGACGCCGCCAGCCGGACCCCGCGACCACGGGCAGGCACCGGGGCGGGCACGGCGGCACCCCCCCCGCCCCCAACCCCCGAGCCCTCCCGCCCCGTCCCTCCGCAGGCGCTGCCCCTCCCGCCCCCGCTCCCCCGGCCGGCAGTACCGGGTGGCGTCTGCAGCCGGCCTGGGCCCTGAGTGAAGCGGAGCGGGGCTGCTGCCGGGCACATCCCAGCCCCAGCGCCGCCTCCTCCGCCGCCGCCACCGCCGCCGCCGCCTCCTCCTCCTCCTCCTCCTCCTCGCTTCATTCACCCTCCGGCAGCCGCCCAGCCCCGTACTACATACGCCGTGCGGCGCCGACCGGCCCTGCCGGCACCCGGCCCCGAGCTGCGCTGCGCCCCGCCGGGCCCGCCCGGCGTACACGCACCGCACGGCCTTCCCCCCCCCCCCCGCAGCCACACGCACGCACACACACACACACCGTGTCGCCACACGCACGGCACACAACGCACAGACACCGCACCCACACACACACACAGACGCGCGCAGTCTCACACACACATACATACATACATACATACACCCCCCCCCGAGGCCGCCGCGGCTCGCAAAATGTCCCCCGTCCCCGCGGCTACCCACACCCCGCCCGGGCCGCGGGGTGGTGGTGAGGAAGGAAGAAGGACCCGGGGGGGGGGGGGGGGGGGGGGGCTGGGCTGTACGAGCGGCTCCTTCCGCGGGGCCACCGCGACACCCCCCCCCCCCCCCTCCGTGTCCCCGCATCCCCGCTCCGCTCCCTCCGCCGGCGCCCTCAGCCATTTCGCGCACCCCCCCCCCCCCGCTCCCTTCCTCCTCCTCCTCCTCCTCCCTCCCCCGGGGCCGAGGCCGGGCCCACGGCGGCAGCGCCGCCGGGCCGGGCCGGGGGCGGCTGCAGCGAGGCGGGTTGTAGCCCCGCGGCGGGGTGGGTAGTGCGCTCCCTCCCCCCCCCCCCCCGGCCCCGTGTTTTTCCAGCTGGAAATCGCCGGTGGTTTGCAGTCTAAACAAGGGAAGAAGCCGAGGCAGGGAGGAGGGGGGGGGTGGGGGAGGCAGAAAGCAGAGGAGGAAGAAAAAGGCACTTACTGTAAAGTGTCAGTGGAGGTGGGGTTGGCGGGGGGGGTCAGAGAGAGACTCGCACACAAATGTCTTCCTAGCTGATCACGGGGCTTGGGTCTGCTTTTTTTTGTTTGTTTGGTTTTTTTTCCTTCCCCCTGCAGTGACACAGGTCCGGGATGTCTCCACCACTGTAGTAGAAATGATGTCTGCGGTAACAGCTCTCGCTCCCTCTCCTCTCTCCAGCATGTAAATGGGTAATAGAAGCCAAATATGGAGCAGTTGGCTGCCTCTGCAACAGCTCAAGGATCCTACTTCATGCAAAAACGGGGGGGGGGGGGGGGGAAGGGAGAGGGGGGAGGAGGAGGAGGAGGAGGAGGAGGCGGCAAGGCAACACTCTGGCAGGCGGCCAAGAGAGCCACACAGATTATTGCATACGCACAGCACCGCCGGGCCAAGGCGGCCTTAACCCTTTGCGGAGCCGCCGCACGCTGCCCGCCGGGCGGCCGCGAGGGGCCCGGGGCGCGGGCGGGGACGGTGGGGGGGTGTTTGGGGGGGGGGGGGGGGGAGGGACGGGGGTCGCCTCGCCACTTACCTCCTTCTTTTCCTTGTAACACTTCAAAGGCCAGGCTGGCTCTCTACGGCGGGATTAATCCCTGCGCACGCCGCTGTTCCACAGAAGTCCCCGGTCCTGTGGTAGGCTGCGTCGCCGGGATCTCAAAGCACTTTGCAGGCGGAAAGAAATGAGCTAGGGAGGGGAAGGAAAAAAAAACCAAACACAAAACCCAACACAAACCCCAACCCTATATTGTTTAAGGGGGACGGAAGAGACAGCTAGCAAAGCGTGCTGTCCTTCAGAAATGGCAGGGAATGCTGGTTTAAAGGATGCATGAAAATCAGTTGCTCAGTCAAGGCTGGTCTGTCTCTCTATGGGAGGAAATAAAACTGTGCGGGAAGCCAGGGAATGCTCTGAAGCAGCCTCTGCGAGAGTCAGAAGAGGGTGATTTTATTTAAGATGCCATATTGCATTTCACTGTGGAGAGCTGCAGAGTGATTTAGAGCAAGAGCCTGCATCCCACTCCCTTTTTCTGAATTAGTTTTATTTATCCGGATCCTTGGCATATGCTTGAGTTGCTTTGTAGAAAGTACCTTCCACTTCATTCAGACCAAAGAGGCTCTGACTCATACCGTCACTGAACTACAAGACAGGCAGGGCTGAACCACGCATGTTTGGGTACTAACTCCCTCTGGATTCCTTAGCACGCATTTCATCAAAGATCCCCTCGCATCTCTCCCAGCTGTACGCAGACCACTGTGAGCCTCTCCCAAACTCGCCCCCAACCTAAGGCAATTTACACTTCTCCGGCGCTCCAGCGTCAGCTCGTTACTCTCCTACTTCTCTCAACACGGGTCTCTGCAGTGCCATAAACTGCAGTGATGGGCAAATAACAAGCATGGATGCAAACCAGAGACCAGAGAAAATATCCTCCTTCTGGACTGGCTCAGCCTGGTCTTCAGGTCTTAGAAGAAAAGACAAAACATCAAATTACCAAGCCAGGTACAAGGTAGAGAAATAAAACAAATTATGGAAGCAATGAATGGGAGGAATACAGCCAAAGGACAGCAGGCTGCTATGCTTGCATGCAACCTGACAGTGGTCCTTAAGGAGCCGTTCACACTCTGCTTTGGCATGGGGAAGGGAGGTACAGCAGGGAGAAGGGCTCTCCCCACCCCAAGGACATTGCAAGGAATGTTGCATAAATACCAAAGACTGCTAGCTGTGGGGTCACAGGCCTTTCAGAAGGGCCTCAGATGTGCGCTCCCTGTACCATGGCCATCCAGGCCAGGCTCTTTATTGCACTTTGCACCAATTTGCCACAACAATAAGCTCCAAGGTACCAGGTTTCTAGTGCAGGTATATCTCCCATGTGTCCATTACATATTAGCATTAGATTTTAGCATTAAATCTAGCATTAGAGTCTAGATGCAAAGTACCCTAGGACTCAGCCTGTCATTATGCAGATCAGCAAAGTAGTCCCTTCTATAAATGACTGTACTAGTTCACTGTAATTGCTAAAGAATGTAATAACATTGTAAGCTGCAGTGCTCTTGATGTAGAGTTGATACTGTAACATAGAGTAGCTTTATGAAACATAAGGATCTTTTACCACAGCACCTTTTGCATCTTTAGTTCAGGTTCACTATGAAACCCGACTTCATTTTCCATTCTAGGAGTGGTCTGGGGACAAAAGCAGCAACAGATGCTGCTTGATGTCTGGACAAACGTGCCACTCAGCACTATGAGACAGTGAATCTACAGCAGCAAAGCAGACAGCAAAATTATCTTCACCCAGCTAATGCAAGGTTCATTGATTTAATAAAAGGAACCAAGGGAGAGAGACAGAGACTGGAGATTACTGAAAATCAAGCCCCAGAGAAGCTGCAATGGCATCATCAAGGTTCAATTCTGAGTACACAGCATTCTCCTGTCTGCCACCTTTTTTATTCCAGTTGTACAGAGTGTTACCTCAGGAGAAAGGAATCTTTCCTTCTCAAACGTTCACCTTGCCAAGAGGTGTGGCACACGCAGAGAAAGAGAAGCCACATTCATGCTGAAGCAAGCTTTGGGCAACTTTCCCTTCTGCAGCAGGCTCATGTAAGAGGCTTGTGTATTCCTCCACTCTGTGGCTGTGGTGTTTGCCACAGGACCCACACTCCAGGCTCTAGGCTTTTACATCTTTGTCTATGTTTCTGCTTCAGAGTTGAAAAGAGACCCCTAAAATGCAAGTCCATTGTAAGTCAAAGCAATATTGTCTTCCTGAGCCAGCAGGCAGCCTTAACCCATGGCTTTGGGAAGCACCACAACTGCCACCAGCCACCTCGGGTTCATAAGCCATTCCTCACCCCCGTTTTGACTTGATACATGTTGCTTGCATTAACAGAGAGAGATGAGGGGACTGTGCCTCTACAGACATTGCATGACACACAGGATATACCCCCATGTCACAAGCCGTCCTTGTGCCTCTGCAGCTCCCCTGCTGAGGGCCGACACTGGGGCTCAATATATTCCCTCCACAAAGAGTACCACAAAATATGGAGGTGCCGGTGAAGGCAGAGGGGGGTGGGAAATGGCACCTGAACATGACCTTTGCTAAATGGCCGGGACAGAGGTCCATCTGTATCTATCAAGGCAGTGCAGACTATTGAAGTGCGGAACTCAGGTAGAAGAGAAAGTAATTTGCTGCGGAAAGTAGACGTGATTTTACCTGCCACCAGGATAGTTCAGACAACAGGAGTAAAAAGAAGCAACTCAGCAGTGAAGCAGTCAGGTCCTGCTCAAGGGCTACCCCGAATACCTGCAGTGCACTCTGACAGCAGCTAAGAGCCACCCTAAACCCCATGACCTCGCCCCCTCTGAGGAGGGCATATAGCAAGGCATGCATACACAAAAGTAGCAGCAAACTTCCAAAACAAAACTCTTCCATTGCAGACCTTCCTGCCCCTGGGGAGAAAAAGAGAGCAGAGATACGCGAGAGATGCTAGCCAGCTGGTTGAGCGCAGTATGGACAGGGGCTCTGACTCCACAGTGGTGAGTGGGACACAAGAATCCACATTGGCTCAAGCATTTTTATTTACTGCTGGTGATGTGCTGCTGAAACCGATATGACTCCCAGCTGAGTACAGTCTTGACCAAAAGATATTAATCAATTTGACATGCAAGATATGCACTGTCTAGAAGAAACTGTCTTTCAATCCACTAGTTGTAATGTGTCATCTACACTGGATGTTTTATACAGTTAATATTATCTACGAAAAATGGGAGAATAAGAGGCATAAGAAGTTAGATATTTTTTTTTTTAAACATTCACATTCAGGGAAATCCAGTGATTGATGATGTATTGAGTGTGAAAAGTAATTTCACAATTATTGATCATTACAGTCTTAAGTCTTCAATTTGTCATAAAATGACATTGTTGGTCTCATTACAGCCTCTAGTGGACAGTAGTAATCCACTTCACAGACCTGTCATACAATTTGCTCAAATGACAAGCGTTATCAAGGTGGAGGTTACCCTGAGAGAGCATGAACATACAGTCATTCTTATCCCCTGGCAAAAAGGATTTTTGAATACAATCAAAGGTTTCTTGTCATTGCCCGTAAACTGCCTTGCTTTACAGTTCAGGTATTAACACTGGCTTGTAAATAAACAGAGAACTTCTGCTATTAATTTCAGCTTCAGACAGTTTTCATAAAAACTAAATTAATCTCAAATATTTTTATAACAGAAAATATTGGTTGCCATGTTTTTGGCTTAAGTGAGATGTTTTTATTCCAACTCAGAATCTGCCGACTGTCCAATCCACCTCCTATCTATTTATAGCCCTCTCACATTCAGATAATTTTTGCTAATGCAGTTATTTTCATTATTATTTCGGACGTATACAGCTGATTTAAGGTATTTTAACAGCTTTAACAAATGAGCAACTATAATTTGGATTACAGCTGGCTTATTAAGGTACGCTTTCCTCAGGGAAGTTAAAAATGTACACGATCTGAACAATAATGTATTTGGAATGTATTCTTTAACTTGAAGTGCCACTTGTATGAACATAATAAAATATGACTAACGTCTTTATTTTTTGTGTATTCAGTGTATCTCCTGTCAGAACAGGGATGTTGATGATGTTCTCCAGAACTCTGTGATTGTTTTCAGATGGCAGGAAATTAGATTGGTAGACACTGAGAGCCAATGCTGTCTCTTTAAAGCCACAAGTATCTCATGCAAATTAACATTTAGCGAAATGAGAGCAAAGCATTCATGAAGACTAAGCAAGTATATAGTACTACACTGTGACTCAAAGAGAAAAATGGTTTAAAGTGCTGAGGTCCTTTGCAAGAGAATTCAAAGGAAAGGCTGCCGTTAATTTATTTTACCACATTGTGGCTAGGTATGAGTTACAGGGTTGCTGAACAAATCATTATTTGTCATGCCTTATCATATAGGTAATGGGATATTTAGGTAAAAAAATGTTTACCTTATCATTGTCTTGATTTTTTAAAAGAAGCAATCAAGTTCCTCTTTAAATAACAATAGCTTCAATAGCTTTAAAATAACAATAGGTCCTTAGATGCAGATCTGAAATAAGATACTTTGTTGTTGTTGCTTTTTTTAAACAGGGAAAGCAATTTATAAAGGGATTAAGAAAACTGATGAATCCTCTGAAGTCTTAAAATCAAGACTGATTTACTCTTTTGAGTAAGTTGTCTGTCAGTTACAGGTCACTGATCTGGAAGAGAGACCAGCTAACCTACCAGTGACCACACCAGGATGGACCACAGCCACAGTTAGCCCCATAAGCTGTTCCAGCAGTGACCAGTGGAAAATAAGTGCTAAGCCCTTCTCTAGAGGTGCTTAACTGGCCTAGGCACCTCTCAAGTAATAACTATTACAACCTGTTAGGTGCTTTATGGCCTGTGGGCTTAAGCTGTCTGAGGTCTCCATCCACGTGCTGGTCTCCAGGTTATCTCCTCTGACGCTGCAGTTACCCCTACGGCTGGTGTGAGCAGAAGGGCCAAGCGCGAATGGAAACTAAACTGCCGTCTTATTCCTAGAAGTGATCGCTTCATGGTGGGGTCAAAGTACACCAGCAGGGCACAGGGGGAAAGCTCTACTCTGTGGAAAATGCTGGGTTTCCAGGGATGTCAAGGCAGTGCTGCTAATGAGGATTAACATTCAACCAAAATGACGGTGCAGACCTAAGAAGAATTCACTGGCCGCTTTCTGGGAGAGGGCTTTCAGCCGATAGCAGGGAGCAGTCAGAGGCCACAAGCCCTTGTAAGAGACATGTGTTGTCCCTTTAAATCATACCTGGTACAGAGACTTATCTGGGAGTTCTCTTGCCAGGTTTTTTTCTGTCTGTTAAGGGCGTTATGGTCTAGACAGATTAGATTAGCATCTATAGTGTAAACACTTAGGGTTGGGAAATAACTTCTGACCATTCTTAAAGAGTCTTACCTGCATATAGGGGAGTGTGGTTTCTAAAGCCTGTTACAATCTCTCTGATCAATGCTATACATATTTTTGATAAGTGCAATGCATTTTCAGGAGAGGAGGGGAATGGGCTAGAATGGGCTGCTTACCTCTTTGAACAGACCTAGGAACTGAAAACATGGATTTTTGACTCCTAAGTCCTTTAATGGCCCTAACTGAGCTGTTCTGGTCTATTGAACAAATCCTTCCTACCTCGTGGATTGTTGACCTACCAGACCTTCAGAGTCAATGTGCTCAATCCTGCTGCCAAGCCTGCACGTTTTGTTCGTATGCTAAACATCTTTATCTTTTGTTGAGAAAAAGTGCAACATATGAATAACAGCTATTTTCTACCCTTACTGTCTCCACCTCTTCACAAAGTATGATACACACGGGCCTTGGCCCCAAAGCTCTCGTGCAAATTCAGAACTGAAGTTTATCAAATTCAGCCAATATTGGTAAATCTGGGCTCATGCCTTCATTTCAAGGCAGAGATAAGTACAAGTTGCTTTATGTCTAAGACCAGAGTTATGTTGTATCTACACTTGCACCGTACAGTCAAAAAGAAAACTAATAATTAATACAGTATTAACCAGAAATATAGTACGAGTCCTGAAATACAGGCATCTTTTACACAGAAAAGAGCTATATTTCTTTGTTTTCAAAAGGTATCGTATGCCACAAAACTGCAGTCACCTGCAGCACAGGAATGGCAACTTTGAGCGGTGCATAAACATCAAACAAAAATTTAAGTGGGATAATTTTGGTATGAAGGAATTTCTACATCCCCTTAGATTTGACCCATTGTCATGGTCAGTTGGAAAAGCCTCAGGCAGAGATGGGCTGCAGGCATGACAGTGAATTGCCTGGAGGGTAAGAAGTCCTCAGCCTGCAAGGCTTTGACCAACAACCTAGGTGAGCATGGTAAACATTTACCTTCCATCCGATTACAAGCTAAGAGGGTATTTTTCCTGTTTCTTCTGCAAGGTCACAGGGATATGTCCAAAGAACTCTGAAACTCCATAGTTTTTTTAAAAGTGACAGGAAGCCTGATGTAGGATATTACTTTAAATTAGAGTTATTTCTGCCTGTGCAGACCATTTTGTAACTAGACTGGCATCGCTTTGACTTCTTACTGCACAGAGGCAGCATCTTTCTCTCAGAGATTTTCCAGATCCTCATGTTCTTTCTTTACCCTTCAGCAGAGGCCTTGCTACTAAAGGCAATAATTGTTCCCCTATTGGCTCTCTTTCACCCTGCCCACTTTTTCCACAGGAGACCTCCCATTTATACCTGTCTTCCTACTTTGGATCTGCTCTCATATCATCCTCATATGATCACATATTTATACTTAAGGTAATGAAAGATACCAGTTCAAACCTCTAGAAGTCCTAGCACATAGAAATTACAAGAAAAACACAACAGTGTGAAAGCAGTTTTGTCAAAAGGAACTTTGCTGGGCACCCAGGTATACCAGAAACACCTGCCTACTGAAAGCACGTCTTCAGCCTTCTCTCAAAGCATGTGTCTCTTGCCACAGGGCCTCTCCAAAAATCGTAAAATTCAAACCCTTGTGAAGTGTAGGTGCTATCATAGGGATAGACTTGCTCTTGCATGGATAGTTCTGCCATGGGGTCAAGTACAGCCAAGAGAGTGGAGTGGACACCTGGGGCAGGACCATCTCATCACAAGCTGTTCGTACTCAAGACATGCTAGTTCTGAAACGGTTCCTCACTACAGATTTTTCACAGTTTATATTCTCATCTTCTTTGCACAACAGGACATAAGAATGGCCACACAGTGGTCATAGGAGAACAGTGGTCATAAGCAGATGCTTAAGGAGACATGAGCATTATATACTACTTCCTCCACACCCTCTCTAGCCTCCCACTATTTTCAGCTTAAGGGACTTCCTGAGCAGGATGTGGTTTCTGCCTATTTAGTAATCCTCGGTGGATTTATCTTCCAAGGCTTGTACAGTCTCCTCCATCAGCATGTGTAAACTGTAAGCATCCACAAACTGCTACGTCACACTGCACAGGTCAAGTCCCTGGTGGAAGAAGAATCACCTCATCCTGCCTGCTTCATTCAATGCTCCCAGCTCTTGCACCGAGACAGAGGATGGCCAGTCCCTACCCATACTCTCCATGCTACCCAGAACTTTGCAAACATCTATCATATTCCCCCTAAATTATCCTTCTTCCAGTCTGGAAAGGTTATTACACAAACTGATATGTTAAAGACTTCACTGCTTCTGCTGCAATTCTAACCTGGTTTTGAGTCTCTCTGTCTTGGTCTGAGTCCTGTGACATCCTCACTCCCTCCGTTCTTCTGCCTGTAGAATAGGGATAGTAAAAATTATCCTTTTATCTTGTGGAACAGTGGTGAGACAGTGAAGTACAAGTATTATTACTGTTAAAGCAATACAGAATATTCTCTCTTCCCAAGGCTTAGCCAAGGACTCAGAAAAGCAACAATTCCACATATCAAGGAGAAGAGAAAACAGTATTAATATAAACAAAAATAAACCCATGATTCTATCTACATTTTTTTCATACTTGTTTAGCAACACACACTGACTAAAACCCTTCCCATTTCATAAACTATCTCTGTCAACCAACCCACTCTGGTGCTAAAAATCTGAAGTGATAGGACATCTCCCACCAACCTCAGGAGATTATTTCACACACTTATATGCATAACAGGTCTGAAAAATACAACATGCTACAAAAGTGGGATTACCAGATGGTTTTCCTGCCATTTAATCTGTCTCTTCCCTTTCTGTGATACATCTCATTTCTTAGGACATAAATATTAAGTCATTTCTCTCCCTTATTTGGCCCATCTTCAGCTAGGTGTGTAAACCTGGTGTCTGATTTAAGGTGTACAAGTTGTCCCGTTGTCTTAATGATTCTGAATCATACATTTAAAGTTAGCTATGTGCTTGAGGGTATGTCTTCATGAACATGTTAATGGTGAGGCAGTCAAGGGTGTGGATTTATGGGACACCAGCTACTCTGCAATAACTGCATGGATGAACACCCCTTGCCTGCTGGTAAATGCAAAGTGGGTTAGCCTAGAAAGAGTCCCAGCCAAGATGACCTGCCTCCCCACGATCGCTTTTGCTGCTATTCTCCGAATACTGCTCCTTTTGCCAGTCTGTTCCCAGCAGTAACACTATGCCCAGAAGTAAACATGACAGATGCATATAGAGGCACTACCACCTCCCTCACCCCCAAAGTGATCCACCTTCAGACACAGCTCAAATCATATGGGGTTTTTTATACACCCCTATAATCTTGCAAACTGAAGCCATATTTAAGAGACCTTGTCTCCCTTGCTGCATTACAGCTTCAGCCCTTTTTTAAAGTTTATATAGTAGGATATATTCTTTGCAGAGTCTTCATCACTTATCATACAGTCCTCTAATTCTGGAGCCCCTCTGTTTCCCTCTGCTGGTTAAAAATGTATGGCGGGGGTGGGGGGGGGGGGGCGGGAGTAGGGAGGGTGGGAAACGGCAGGCAATTCCTCAAATAATTCTCATAGTCAAACCATATGCCCAATGTGGGAGGAGGGGGCAGAGGGGACAGAGCTCGCAAGTACTGTATATCAGTGGTTGCTGCCCCAAAGACATTTCTGAGAGCCTGTAGGTATTGTTACAAAATGTATATACTTTGCAGGGTCCTGTGCAGGGTTTATCAGCTGTACAGAAATTCCTGCATAGTTTATAATCTGGGCAAGCATCCCAGTCCCAGTGTTGTCTCTTGCTAGAGTCTCTTCAGAGTATCAGAGGTTCCCAGGAATGCTCCCAGAAGCTTTTAGCTCAGTGCAAGCCACTGCCAATTTGAACGGTTTCTTCAAGTCCCTTGTAGCGATCATCCTGAAAACTGCAGAAGAGGAGTTTGCAGGCTCTGTAAGAGTACCTAAAAGGCTCAGCTTCTACAGGAGTCACGGTTTGGCCTCTAAAAACATTTATCTGAACCAAGACACATTATCTCAACTTTGCACACATTTAAGGTCTCTCCAATGAGATCACAAAATCTGCGTGATGTAGCTTGAAATGAAAGCCTTCTCATGAAGGTTATTCTGTTGGTGATTTCCTAAAATCTTTGTTTATAACCTAATAATCCCTCAGATCCCTAAATGAGGATCAATGCCCCTTTCCTGTTTGAACTAGATGCTCAAATCAGTTATATGAGGCCAAGTTTCTTCCCCAGGCAGTTTACAACATAGGCACACAGGTTATGTTGTCTGCAGTAAATGATGCAGTCAAATACTCCATTATTTGACGTATCTCTCAGAATAGTTATCTCCTGAGGAAAGACTGCACACTTGAGACCAGCTGATTTTTCAGAAATAGCAAAAAAATCAGTGGGGCAAAAAGTTAGATTTCTCCAAAGGTGAAGTAACAATGTTTCCTTATTTTAACCTAAAAAAAAAATATAATTTCCCAAAAACAAAATTAAAGAAGAAATTCCAACAACCACCAAGGCCCTTTTATTCTTTTTCTGAAGAACTGTAACCTGATATTCCCTACTTACTGTGCTTTCCGAGGATTCAGCTATCTTCTTACATTTTAGCATCTTTAATGCTTCTTACTAGCCAAAATGTGCATTGGGTTTCTTAAGTTCCGGTATGTTGCTTCCTCTGAATCTGCTACTCTTGCAGTAGCACTTTCCCTTAATAGCATGCTGAATTCATGTAGTTTACAGTCACCAGTTCCCAGATTCCTTACAGTGCTCAAATCTTCAGTGGACAGAAAGATAAGATAGGAGCATTTACCAGCTTGAAATCTCTGCTCTCTGGAAAACAGACCAAAAACTTTTTTTTGCAGGACTTCAAACTCTGAATATCTGTCTGTATAATTAAAATCTGGATTGTTAAAATATACTGAAAATACATTTACCATGAAAATGTTTCACCTATTAGTTATTCCACTTCAAACTCTTCAACTCTGAGGTGTTACTGTTTTGTTTTGTTTTGATGTTTGTTCCTTTAAAGCTAACCCCAAAGAATTTCACTCTCACCCATTGTGGTTATTAAGCTGTAGTTTGCCGGCATTGTAAGTATTTGTGATATACAACTCTCTTCTGCTCTTCCCAGCTTTTTCTTGTATATGTTGCTTGATATCCCTTCTATATTGATATTCCTGTTAGGAGAATTAGCTCACTCTCATTGGGAATGCCCACCAGATAATCATCTCCATCACTTGGTAACACTGCTCCTGGTCTGTTGTATAACTCTTGTATAGGGACGCTTGGCATGTAAATACTCTCCTTAATCTTCATCTTTTGTTTCAAGGGTAAAACAAAACAAAACAATAACAAAACCTCCTTTATTTTGCATGCTGGGAGCACATGCCATTAATATTAATTAATTTATTTATTTAAAGTTGGTAAAAGAATTTGCTCTTAGGCTGGGAATGTGACTGCCAAGTTTCCTGCCTGCAATTTGTTACGGCTCAGTAGTAAACTCCTGAAAATAGGAATTTGAAATGGAAATAGTGACAGGCCTTTTAACTATGCTATAATAAGC
Source organism: Astur gentilis (assembly GCF_929443795.1). Classification (NCBI taxonomy): domain Eukaryota; kingdom Metazoa; phylum Chordata; class Aves; order Accipitriformes; family Accipitridae; genus Astur; species Astur gentilis. The sequence goes on along the minus strand of NC_064899.1, from coordinate 19,317,738 downwards.
AGGGTGTTTTATCCTGCATACTGTATGTCGTTACACAATGGCAGCCTATCATAATGTGCACGGAAAACAAACAGGGTCTCTTTAGATCGCTCTCCTGGCTAAAACCGGGCAGACAGAGGAAGTAAAACAGGCCGAAAAGACAAAAGACTAGAAGGTCAAGAACACCACACCCAGACCTAAGCCCTTCTGTTACGCAGTGGAGCACAGGGATCTTAGAGAACTTGTACTTGAATAATTTGACTTTGATCAGCTTGCCATAAAAAAAGAGGTGTAGTCTGCTACATTGCTAAAGGGGGTAAAGAAGGAGACTTTCCCTTAAGTCTTAAGCTGCAAATTAATGTACCCAGACTTGCCCTGTTATGCAGAACAAAGCTCCAAAAAGTATCTATTCCTTGCAAATGTTTCTTATCTGCCTATAATAGTACATTCCGTGTAATTCTACATATATAAAACACATGAAAATTAAATCTGGTTTGCGTACTAGCTTTCAGCATCAGTTGAAAAATGTAATTTTTCAGAGTTGCTGAACATCCAGCATCCTAATAAGTCAGTTGAGTTTCTCCAGATTTACACTTGTGTAAATGACAGCAGTACTACATCTCTGTGAAAATAAAATACTACTATTGTTTTTTACAAGTAGTTGGCAACCAGAAAAATAACTGAATCACATGTACAAAGCAGAGCCGCTGGGACTTGAACCGAGCACTTCTGGTTTGTAGCACACATGCTTAAATGCCATGTATTGAACTGCCACATCATGTCTATTTTTACTAATTGAGTTTACTTACTTGTGTTTGGGCACCATACCAGCTACTCAGCAAGTCCAAGAGATTAATGTAAAAGCCTCTCTGCATTTAGAAAGTATAGGCACTCTAGATTTACAGCTGCTTATTTTGAGGGTGGCTGACTGCTGATCCTGATGTCTTTGAGTAACAGATGGTTTTGTGAGCTGCACTGATAATGAAAATGATATAATTTACCTCTTAACATTAAAATAAAGCAGAGAGGCAGAGCAAAAGAAAAAGCAATGTATTCACCTTCTACAAATAGCATACCTGAGTACAGGGTGGGGGTTGGGGGGGGAAGCCAAGGAAAAACTGAAGGCTATCAATAGTCTTGGAAATTCATATGAGGAAAAACTTGCATAAAATAACCCAGCTCGATCTGGACTGTGAAAGCATTGGCCCCTGTAACGTTAGAATTTATAGCTTTAATCTTCTTAAGAGCTGCATGGCTCTTCTCACATGCGGGGAGAACAGATTTGATGTTTCTGAGATTAAAACTACTGAGCTGAACTTTGCTTGTTATTGGCCAGAAGCATTTGGAAACCTAATAAAGCATTCCATTAAAATCTTGGCATTTTAGTAACACAAAAGAAACAGACCTCTCAAAATGTGAGTCCAAGGCAAAAGGACACTTTGGGGGCGGGGGGGCAGATATTGTGGAATTTGGATTTTAACAAAGTTTGCAATGACTTAAAAATAGATCAAAGGAAACGCGAGGTAGAATGGAACAATAAATGCTTGATGTAACTAGCAATGTGCGATTCTCTGTTATTTAAACTTTATAACATTTGAAGACATTTTTTCATGTTCTTTTAAACCTCATACTTGCATGAGTCTATGAGTAGCTGGAAAAAGTACAGCACTCATCACTGACTAGCTGTGTGGTCTCTAACAGGTAACGTAAGGCCTGATTTCTTAAAATTATGAGGATCCACAACCACAGCTAAGATCAACGTGAGCTACTAGTACTCCAGGCTTTAGATGATCAGCTTTACTCTGGAAAAAAAAAAAGCTCCATTAAGGCTGACTAGGCTACAGTTTTAGTTGCACAGGAAGCCTATGCTGAACACAGTTATGCACCTATAGTCGATATATGATTTGATCTGATCTGTGAGGATGCAACTAATATTTCTGTAGAAAGAGGAATAATATTCATAGTGATGGTATGATCTATGATTTCAAAGCTGTAGCACAACTGAACAAGGGTGATGATATTTCCAGTAGTGGTAAAACCTTGTACAGTACCATTTGGGCAAATGAGACGAGAGCTGCCTGGTGCCAGCTGCACTGTCGAGAGCCCTTGCTTTCCTTCTCCACCAAGGTACAGTGAAAAGGAGCCTCATAAACTACTGCCTTTACTGTGCTCTGCAGGCAAACAAACAAAGAGAAATAAAGACTAACAGTCAAGAAGAGAAGCGAAGCTTTGTAACCAACCCTAAATATGACAGGTCTCTTGCTAGGGTTCATTGAAGAGGTTTGGGGTTTTGTCACAAGGTAAACAACATTAATTCCAACGTGCTTTGAAATGGCTTGGTCCTGTCTGTACTGGCAAAGCCAACCATGAAAGCTATACTAGAGTTTGCCTGCACATGGTTACATCTAATTCAGATCTTCTAATTACAGTCTACTTCTAAGTTGCCCTATAGAAGCAGAAAGTACATAAACTATCTTCTGGAAAGCTTGTGCTTAAAACCCTGGGATGCCTGTAGTGATAATCAGGTAACAATCGAAGGCCTACAAACACATTTTAGCCTGGATTTTACCCCACCCAGATAACCAGAGTGTTGAATCGGGATTGCACGGCTGGTGTGAATGAGTCCTACGCAGGTACCACAGGCTCATGCCACTGTAGATGACCACACAGAGTTGACTTATTGTGCCCTTTCAAAAGAAATTCACCTTTACACCATTGAACATTGCAGGGTGCTCATAAACTGGCTGCTAACATGGCTGGTGTGCTTTATTTTTCGTGGCGCTAACATATGAAGAGCTATCTACTGTAACAGATGCTCTTTGACAGTGCAAAATAATAGCACTCAGACTTAAACTGTAAATTATAAACAATCTCTCGCTAACTACAAAATGAATACACAGAACGGGGAGTCTTGTCAACTAAGATATTAGTAAATCAAGTTGAGGAAGACAAATTATTCACTAAAGCTAAAGTAAAATTTTATTCACTTAACACTACTGTCATTAGAGTTCTCCTGTTCTTTGCCACAATTAGTAGATACGAAAGAAAGTAATTATAAGCAACAAATGGTAAAATAATTTACGTTTCCTTGCTACATAAAAGCAACAGAAAGTGTTTCTATTCTTCCTTTTTATTAATTTCTATCAGTAGAAAAGATGCTATATAAATGCTACTAGTAAGACGCCTGGCCACATCAAGACAGCCCTTTCCCAAGGGATTTCATAATTATGTTTTCCCCACCCAACCACAGACAGGGCCATGAATTAAAAGTGACCTCAT